>NC_087217.1:21085761-21243261 GCF_015104395.2 Macrobrachium nipponense
GTTCTAAGGAAAAAATGCAAATCTTGATTGTCTAGAGTGAGTGGACGCTTTAATAATCTGGTGGTGTTGGTGGTGGTGAGGGATTGCGTGCGTGTGCGCGCGCGTGTGTAAGTGATGACTCGTTTTTGGGAAGGGGGATATATTTGGAAGGGGAAGGGAATGGGGGGGGGAAGCATTATGCTCCTTCGTTCCTGCAACACTACTACTACTGCTGCTGCCACCACCTCCCCTCCCCACTTCCTCTCTCTCTCTCTCTCTCTCTCTCTCTCTCTCTCTCTCTCTCTCTCTCTCTCTCTCTCGCCGCTAACGGCTTCCATGCTTTAGAAACCGCTAGATGGACCCCCTTTGAGCAGCCGTTATCCATTGCAGGTTGCCAATGCAATGACGATTTTTTCTTCTCGTGACGTTCGCTCGTCCTTTGGTTTTGTTATTTAAAAAGCGTTCGTCCGTTTATTATGTCATGCTGTGCCTCTGAGGGAGGAGAGGAACTATCTCTCTCTCTCTCTCTCTCTTCTCTCTGGCTGTCTCTCACTTCTCTGTCTCTCTCCTTCTCTCTCTCTCGCTCTCTCGCTCTGTCATGCCGGTGGCAATGGGAAACCACTTCAGCCTATCCTGTGGTGTTGCCACTTGCCTTTTTGTCGTGTTTCTCATCGCGCCCCGCGCCTCGTTTGTTTCTTCCCTGTGGAGTCGGCCCAGAGGGCGGCCCCTCGACGTCTCCTCTCTCCGCCGTGGCGAAAAAGCCGCTGCCCGAACGGGGAGTGGGTCGAAATGGGCGGCGAAATGGGGCGAATTGGCGTTGGACGGCAGCAGCGATGATTTGGGTGTCGGCAACGATGGGCGCCCTCCCGCATTCCTGCTGCAGAGGGACGGGTGCCTTCGCCGCGGACGAAACTCCCACTGCCCACCCACACATACAAACACACTCACACATCCTCCCTCCTCCTCCTCCTCCTCTCTTGTCACGGAAATCCCACCTCTTTTTTTTCGTTATCTTCCTCTTCTTCTTCTTCGGGTCGTTTTTGGAAACCCACACCCCACCCATGAATAATTCACCCCCACAGTCGCCGTGTGCACCCATTAACCCATAATCCCATGTGAATAGAGATTAGGAGGCTGGCACCCAGACTTCGCGATATAAAAAAGAAAAAAAAGAAACGAGAAGGGGGAAGGAGACGGGCGGAGATTCAACAGCAGTGACCCAGCAGTGCTAGACGCATCGGTAGCTACTTAAGAGTGTGCTGGGTGTTGGTCAATTCAGTGTGTGTTGTGGATTGTGAGGGTGTGGTCGGTGCCGCTCCCTGGAATAGTGGTGAGAGTGCTTTAGGAATCCCCTCCCCTTCTCCTTAGTATATACTGTTAACTTCCGTCTTTTTTCATATGTTGCAATTTTTACCCAAGAATTTAAGAACTGACTGGGTTCAAGAGTTGAATTTTTTCAAAAAAATATTTTTTTATTCAATCAGTTGATACCAAGTCCCTCTTATTTTTGTCACGGAGCAGGTAAAGATAATTTTTGGCCTTCGAAAGAGGTAGGAGGACTTTTGTGTCAAAAGGAACCATTGCCATCATTTTTCAATCTTTTTTCGAGTTTTCTTATGAATCCTCTCTCTCTCTCTCTCTCTCTCTCTCTCTCTCTCTCTCTCTCTCTCTCTCTCTCTCTCTCTCTCTCTTTGTGGCTGTTGCAGCAGAAGAGTTGCAGCTCCTTCATAACAATATGAATAATGATCTACTCTGAGTTTTCGCAGTATGGAGAGATCGATTCGTATCCGCAGTACTGGGAAATCTCAGTAGTTTGAACGATTTCTTTTGTGCCAGGGTATTTTCATGGTTATATCCGTGTGCTGTGCACGTGTGTCTGTGTGTGTATTTACGTGTGTGTATGTCACTGTGTGTCAAGTATTTGCTGTTGAAAGGTCTGGTATGCTGGAGTTTGATCCGAATTCAACTGTTACCAATATTTGTTCAATGATTTGCTGTTGAAATATCTAGTGTATTAGTTTTGATCAAAGACCTTTATCGTCATCATCATCATCATCTATTTCCATTCTTTATATTCAAAATTTCCTCATTTCAGACGATTTATAAATCTGATAGCTTGTACTGTACTGCACTGAATTTATCTCTTGTCTGGTATTATACTTCTCATAAAAGAATTCGGAGACTACTGCACTGAATTTAATTTTTCTCTGGTGCTATATTCCTCATAAAAGCTATTGGAGACTTGACACCCATGGCATTTATTAGATAAAGAATACCCGACGGTTTTCCAGAAAGCAGACAACACAGCCAGTCTGTGAATTTTCGTACGTTTATTTTAGAGATGACCTTTCGAGAGTTACCCTGTCTGAGGGGGGGGGGGGGGGGGGGGGGGTGGGGGTGGGGGAGGGGAGGGAAGGGGGCGTTAAATCAGCCGGTCGCGACACGATTGGTAGAACTCCAGTGGAACATTCTGGAATCGTGCCATTGATCATGATGTCTTCTTGTTCAGTTTAGACTCTCTCTCTCTCTCTCTCTCTCTCTCTCTCTCTCTCTTTTCTGACTTTGGTAAATTCCTGGGACGTGGACTTTGATGTGATGGGGGCGGTACTCTAATACTTTGGTGCAGTGCGGGAACAAGGAGTGTAAGCCGAGGATTACGTAGGAGTTACGTCCTCTTGTAGTCGAAGTCGGGTCGAAAGTTGTCTCGAGTCGTAGATTATAAGATAGTTATGATCTTCGGTAAACAGGGGATTCTCATAGAAACATTTTTCACCTTCTTCTTCTTCTTGATCGTACTTCAAGCGAAACGTTTCTCTTGAAACATATTTTCATGTACACTTGGTTATATGCATATGTGTACGTGTATGTGTGGGTTCTGGCATGTAGAATCTTCCGTTCTTCTAATACATATATACATTCAGTGAATGTTTTGATTAATACTCCATTTCTGTCTACGCTCTTTAGATATAAAAGCAAATCTCTCTCTCTCTCTCTCTCTCTCTCTCTCTCTCTCTCTCTCTCTCTCTCTCTCTCTCTATCATATACATATATACATACCTATATGTTAGTTTTCTGGATGTCATCTCTCGTAAGAATTTAGGAATTACCTTACACTCTCTCTCTCTCTCTCTCTCTCTCTCTCTCTCTCTCTCTCTCTCTCTCTCTCTCTCTCTCCGCATAGGCGATATATGCCGGTGAACGGAAGTAAAATAGAAGCCCCTGGCCTGCTAATAGTAGGTGCTATGTGGTATTCGGTTATATATATATATATATATATATATATATATATATATATGATATATATATATGAGAAATGGAATCTTCTTTAGGAAATACATCTAGATAAACCAGAAGCCTCGCCTTACATGAGACAGACGGCATATATATATCCAGACGAAGAAAGGGGAATTACATCTTATTATTCATTCACGAAACCGAATCAATTCCGAAGTTGCCGCCGTTCGTGCGGCAATCGATAAGTGGGAGGAATGAATCATCGAAACTACCGCTGGCGGCGTTCGCCCTTCCTCTGCCGCATTCCTCTTTGTAGACGGCACCTTGCCGACGCCTTCTTCTTCTTCTTCTTCTTCTTTTCTTCTTCTTCTTCTTCTTCTTTTTCTTCTTCGAAAATTTCAGTTTTAGACGGATTAATTCGTCAGAATATTTTTCCCTTTCTTCTTCTTCTTCTTCGAGAATTTCACAGTTTTAGTCGTATTCATTCGTTAGAATAATTTTTCCTTTCTTCTTCTTCTAGAATTTCACAGTTTTAGTTGTATTCATTCGTCAGAATATTTTTTTCCTTTCTTCTTCTTCTTCTTCTTCTTCTTCTTCTTCTTCTTCTTCTTCTTCTTCTTCTTCGAGAATTTCAGTTTTAGACTGAATAATTCGTCGGAATATTTTTTCCTTTCTTCTTCTTCTTCTTCTTCTAGAATTTCACAGTTTTAGTCGTATTCATTCGTCAGAATATTTTTTCCTTTCTTCTTCTTCTTCTTCTTCTTCTTCTTCTTCTTCTTCTTCTTCTTCGAAAATTTCAGTTATAGACTGATTAATTCGTCGGAATATTTCTTCCTTTCTTCTCCTTCTTCTTCTTCTTCTTCGAGAATTTCACAGTTGTAGACTGATTCATTCGTCAGAATATATTTTCCTTTTTGTGGGTGGAAAGGTTGTCTTGTGGTCACTTGTGTTATTGCCTCTCGTGAAAGGAAAATGTAAAGTTTTTCTTCTCTCTTTTACAAGGATTTCACAGTTTCAGAATGATAAAATCGTTAGTTTTTTTCATAGTTTTAGGTTGGAAAGAATGCCTTGTGATCGCTTGTGTTATTGCCTCTAGTGAAAGGAAAAATAATAGAAGTTTTTCTTCTCTCTTTCTTCAAGAATTTCACAGTTTTAGATGGATTGATTCGTCCGAATATTTTTGCTACTGAGGTGGAAAGGTTGTCTTGTGGTTACTTGTGTTATTGCCTCTCGTGAAAGGAAAATGATAAAAGTTTTTCTTCTCTCTTTTTTACAAGAATTTCGGTTTTTTATTTATAAACCCATTTTTTTTTTTTTGGGGGGGGGAAGGTACTCCAGTGATCGCTCTTGTTATTGCTTACTAACAAATTCAAATTATATTTTTCCTATATAACTGATTTATCTTTTGTAATGTTATGGTAATGAAGGAGATTCTACAGCTAATTTGGTATACAGAAGCCTTTTTGATTATTGAAAGTATTATTATTCTTATTAAAGCATGTAATTATTCATACGGTACCTACCAAATATTATAATGGCTGTTGGAATTCGACTCATATAAACTGATGAAAGGAAATGCATTTGTGTTGTCGGGGAATGTGGTCGAATGGAAGGAGAAAGATCTGCTCCTCCCTCCCGCCCCCCTCCCTCTCTCCAGCCCTCTATCCTCCCCTCATTCTCCCCCTCATTTTCTGCAGTGACCCCTACATTAAAAGAGTGCGCCTTGCTTCTATCTTATGTCGCGGTGTAATGCACCTAACGCAGGTCCTCGTAGTGGTTTTGTTTGTTTGTTTGTTTTTTATCCCTCAGAGGAATCTTATTTTGTAATGAAGGGATTTCCCTTCCCCACTTCAAGCTGCGATACGAGAGGGGGAAAAGGATTTACTTGCATCCAAGGTTGTATCCCTGGGAGTCGTATGGTAAGGGGGCACAGAGGTATATTCGTTTTCCGTCTCGGATCCCCGTTATAGTAAGATGTGCACTTTGGTGTATATTCTCTATCCATTTTATTGTACATTTTCATATTTGTATGGGCTAGTTGTCTGCTTCGCCATTTTGGAGACCTGGTTTTCTCCAAATAATGACCTTGAGATCTTTTTTACCAGAAGAATGGAGATGTAAGTTGTCATTGAATTCACTGGAATTCAGAATTCGGAACTTTATGTTTATCTTCTTCGTTTGCATTTTATGATTTTAAATTTTTCTATACTACTTGGTGGGAGTTTCTGAAGAATTGAGATGTAAGTTGTCATTGAATTCACTGGAATTTTAATTCAGAACTTTATATTTATCGTCTTCGTTTCCATTTCATAATTTATAATTTTTTCTATACTACTTGGTGGGATTTTTTTTTTTACCCGAAGAATTGAGGCGTAAGTTGTCCTTGAATTCACTGGAATTCAGAATTCGTCATCCATTTTATAATGCTAATTTTTTCCTATGCTTTTTGGTGGCAAGTTTGCTGAATTTAGTAAGTGTGAAACGTTGTTATTGCTGTTTTATCAGACACGCTCAAAACAGAACTAATTTTCCATACTGAGAATGAAAACACACAATATTATTCTGTCTCTAAAGTAAAACAGCAGCCTGTGTATAATTGCCTCTTGCCAAGCTGGAAGTTAATCTTCAGTTTTACGCGCATTTTTTTCCTCCCTCTTTGGAGCGATGGGACACAAAGGTTGATGAATTGCAACTAAGTATACTAGAAATGAGAAATGTGTTTCCTGCGTTTAACTGTATATATTTCCTATGTGTGTTCGCTGAATGGAGCTCCTATGAATTTTTTCTTTTTTGTTTTGTGAGTTTTTCTGTGCTCTCATGATGCAGCTTCTTATAAAAAGATATTCTCTTGTATTTTTCAGAGGGCTTCTCTTATTAAAATATTCTGCTATGCGCTGACTTTTTGCAACATTTTTCCTGCGTGATCTCTTTAAGCAACTTGTTCTAAAGCGTTCAAATTTTGCAACTTTTCCCCTGACTTCTCTGCATTTACAGTCTTTAGGTTTCTATTCGTCAAATATGAATTGTATTTTCGCTCGTGATCAGTATATAAGGTATATTCGAGCATGTATGATATATATCTAGACTGAGACTAAAAGATATTTCTATATTGAGACTGAAATACCTATATTTCCAGATTGAGGCTACAATATATTTCTAGACTGAGACTGAAATACATTTGTAGACTGGTACTGAAATATATTTCTAGATTGAGACTAAAACATATTTCTAGATTGAGACTAAAATATATTTCTAGATTGAGACTTAATTTATTGTTGAGAGTATGTTATTGTATTTTATTGAGACTAAGATATATTTCTATATTGAGACTGAAATATATTTCTAGGTTGGGACTGAAACATACTTCTAGATTGAGACTGAAGTATATTTCTGAATTAAGACTAAAATATATTTCTAGATTGAGACCAAAGTATATTTCTAGGTTGAGATTAAAATATATTTCTAGGTTGAGACTGAAATATATTTCTAGATTGAGACTAAATATATTTCTAGATTGAAACTAAAATATATTCCTAGATTGAGACTATAATATATTTCTAGATTGAGGCAACTATCTCTCTAGATTTAGTTAGAAATATATTTACTGAAATATATTTCTAGATTGAGATTGAAATATATTTACTAAAATGTATTTTTGGATTGAGACTAAAATATATTTCTAGATTGAGACTGAAATATATTTCTTGATTGAGACTAAACAAATTTTCTGTTTATCTGTGAAAAGTCTCTTGGAGTTTTCAGAAGGACATCTCCCCTCCGTACAACTGCTGCCTACCTGTCTGTGTTAAGTAGTTTTAAGATGATTTCCTCGCATTTAAAGATGGAGTAAGTGTCTCATTAATATGACATAGATAATGTTTCATATATAATGCTTTCAAACTTAAAAGAAAATGTGGGTGCCTTATTGTTTTTGGTATTTTTTCCTAAAACAACGAAAATGCCAGTAGTATTTTGGACATTGAAAATATTGCTAAGACTTTTTTTGCTTTTGAAATCTATTTCAGAGGAAATGATCATTCCGAATTTATTGGGATCTTTAAGTAAGTGCAAATGCCTTATTTTAGACGTCGCGAGATTGCGAATGTTTATTTTATTTTATTTATTTATTTATTTATTCATTTATTTTAATTGAGTAAATTGAAAAGCATACCGGTCTACAACTAACAAAGAGCTCGTTTGTTAAGAATCGATGATAAAAGTGATTCCATCTTCCCTCGCCCTTAATTTGTCTGAATTCCTGAAATACCAACCCGACCCACCCCCTCCTCCATCCCCCCTCCCCTTCCGCCAATCATTCTGGATGCCCCAAATAACCCCTCCTCCCCCCCTTCCCCAAGCCATCCCCCATTTTTCCCCGGTTCAGTGGAATCCCTAAAACGACAACAATTCCACATTCTCGAATCGAAGGCAGTTTCCAAGCAACAAAGATGGATTCTTCCTCCTTTTCAGTGTATAATAAACCGATCCGCGTTTATCAGCATACATTTGGGACACCCTCGACTCATATTTTATTCAGAGGTTTTTTTTTGTGCCATGTTTCTTTTCGTGTTTTGTCTTAGATTTTTCCCATTAAAACTTTTCAGCTTTTTCAGCTTTCTCGGGCAATTGTCTGCAGTTATTATCACGTTGTGCCTTTGGGGGTCTGTGGTTGAGTGTGTTCCACATCTTTTATCTTCACTTGACTTTTTTTCTGTTATTATTATCAAGTCCCCCTTATTTTCCTTCACTTCACATATTTTTCTTTTATTATTATCAATTCCCTCTTATTTTCCCTCACTTCACATATTTTCTATTTTTATTATCAAGTCCCTTTAATTTTCTTCACTTTACATATTTTTCTATTATAATTATCAAGTCCTTATTTTACTTCACTTATTTTTCTATTATTATTATCAAGTCCTTATTTTTCTTCACTTCACATGCTTTTTCTATCATTATTACCAAGTCCTTGTTATTCTTCTCTTCACATGCTTTTCCTATTATTATTATCAAGTCCCTCTGTATATTTCTTCACTTAACATGTTTTTCTATTATTATTATCAAGTCCCTCTATATTTTCCTTCACTTCTCATGCTTTTTCTAATAATATTACCAAATTTCTCTATATTTTATCCAGTCTTTCCTATTTATTTTATTTCTTGGTAAGTCCGTTTGTGCCACATAGAATATGAAACGATTGGTACATTTTGGGAATTACGTCTGTTATAAACGTTAAATATGATCTGGTTGCCAACGGCACGTTACGGTCGTTCGTTGGTCCGCATAGTGGTCATTCTTTTAGGCTTCCTAGTGGTCATTCTTTTAGGCTTTTATTTAAGGGGGGTTTCTGAACAAGTTAGGTTACACCTTTTTTTATTACATTCCGGTGTACACTGATGACTGAGAAGGGGTTTGGTGATAACAGTGGGAGTAATCATTACCATTTTTATTGATTTTTCTATTTATTCATTTATTTATTGATTATTTTTTTTATAGTCTTTAGTAGATAAGTCTACTCAGGTAAGTTATCACATGATAACTCATTTGCCGTGAAACTTTTGCGAATTTAATCAGTGGACATTTTTTAAACATGGTCGACTTAAGATTCTGGAAGTCTGTTGCATGATTATTTTATTTCTTATAAATCGCCCGAGACAGGCAAATCTGTTCGACAAGCTTGGCCTTGCAAGAGAAAATGGGAATTAAGGGAAACAGAGAGAGGAAAAAAATGGCGCCATCTGAAAGTGAATTGTGGGAATGAATTGCTAAAGTCTTGTTTGACTTTGATTTTTGCTTTGATTCCAAATATATTTCCATTTGCGATGCTGTTGAGGAAAGCACGTTGGTAATGCGAATTATTTAATTATATTTTACCTATTAAATGAATTAGTAAAGTTAATTGATAAGTAAAAGTCGAGAAATCATATTATTACATCAATTGTAATCTCATAGGGTTATGTGTGACCCTATATCTTTACGGCAGGCACCTAAGGTCTGACGTAACTTAGAGTAACACAAATGCCCGGGTGTTAACCCTAATTTTGTCCCTCCTCTTTTATCCGGTGAGGCTAAATGAGAACTGGTGAGAGGAAGCTCTGAACGGTATGTACAAGAACGATTCCTGGATGGATTTCAAAAGGAAATGGAAATTGTAGATATGAACTGACCGAAATTCTCTACTGATGTATTTATTTAGTTTTATATTTATTTATTTATTGTTATTATTAATAACTCTGTGGCAAAATTCTTCAGCAACTGACGACTCCATGGTGTTTTTCATTTTGATTTCTTTATCAAAGAATATAACATTTTTATAAATGTGGACGTGAAAGTACTTATATGTTATGGGTTAAAACATTTAATGTACGTATATGGTATATCGGACAATACTGTGGCTTATATCATTGAGTGTCCCTTATTAAAAGTGAGGATTGGTTATAATGGATATTGTAGTGGGAACTACTTTTTTTTTTTTTTTTTTTGTGGGGGGGGGGGGTGGGCGGGGGGGGGGACAGTGTTCCTTTTTTATATAATTATTTTTATTGATATTGACTCTTCTTTAAAAAAAAATGTTTCTTAGGGGTTAAGAACACTTAATCTATATAATATATTGGTCAACAGTGTCTTACATCTTCGGATGTCCATTCATAAAGGTTAAAACTCCTTAAAATAAAGGAATTTTTATTTATTTATCTATTTTTTCAGCATTGTTCTCTTTATTTTATTTGACTGACACTTCTTTTAAAACATGTTCCCTAGTCTGACCCAAAAAAAAAAAAACTCCATGATCATCATCATGTACAGAAGAGGGCGTTCTTCAGAAAGGGGGGTGGTGGGGGGAGCTCTGAGTGGAGGGAGATAAGGATTGTTTGTCAACTCTCGACTCGGCTGAAGTAAATAGGATGAATTCACTTCCCCGTCGAGGAAAGCTTTGAGGCTCTCTCTCTCTCTCTCTCTCTCTCTCTCTCTCTCTCTCTCTCTCTCTCTCTCTCTGGGCCCTGTAGAAAACGATACGACGAAATTACGTTAGTTTACTTTAGGTAAAGAAGGACGAACTTATACACAATGTTTATGTTGTTCTATTCAGCAAAACAATAAATTGATACGAGGAGTTTATGTATGCTACATGACTTGATGGTATATCTACTTTATGTTAGTTGAGGATAGACGAACTGATATTTTATGTTTTTGCTTTAAGGAATATTACTTATACACAATATTTATGTTGTTTTATTCAACAAAACAATAAGGTGATTCGAGAAGATTATGTTAGATAACTTGACGGTATATCTACTTTATGTTAGTTGAGGATAGACGAACTGATACTTAATATATTTTTGCTTTAGGGAATAAATACTTCTTGAAATATATAACCTTCATTCACTGAAACAATAAAGAAATGTGAGAAAATGACTTTACTTAAAATGATTGTATATCTATTTTAGTGAAGGGAAAACGACCTTATCCTCTATACTAATTATTTTAAAACTTCTGTTCAATAAAACAATAAACTTACGTTATATAGGGAATATTGCATCTTGCAATGTATAACTTCTTTTCAGTAAAACAATAAACTGATCTGAGAAAATTATGTTAAGTCGATTGTAAATCTACTTTGCTTAACCTAAAAAAAGAATAATTTTCATTATATTTTTGCTATAATGATTATTACTCCTTGAAACGAAACATTATAGTCATTATAAAACACAATTAACTGATGTGAGAAAATTAAGCTGATTAGCTTCATTGTATATCTACTTTAGTTAAGGTAAGGGAAGACGACCTTGTCCTCTATACGAATATAAAACGTCTATTCAACCAAACAATGAATTGAAAGAATTGCAGAAGACAAGACGAAATGAATAATCAGATTGTCAGCCTGAAAAAAAAACGACAATTGTCAGATCCTTTGTCGCCTCCAAATCTGACATATCATCTTGATTGATAAGTTCGGTGTTTTTTTTTTTTTTAAAGTTACGAGAGAAATGAAATATAAGAGGGGGATAAGGAGGAGGAGATGAGCATCTCTCCGGTGAATGGAATCCCTCCCTCCCCTCCCCCTCCCACCTTTTCCGGAGGAGGGCCTTTTCTTTTCATTATTTCTAATCGAGAGACCTAGAATTCGACGGGGATCGTGGAGTTAACGATCTCCCATTGTGTACGCCGAAGGACTTCTCCGAATGGCTCCCGATACCTCTCTCTCTCTCTCTCTCTCTCTCTCTCTCTCTCTCTCTCTCTCTCTCTCTCTCTCCACTGACCTTCCGCCTTTCGGTTAATTCTGTATCGAAGAGCTGCCTCGTAATTATGATTCCATCCTATATAATGTCTTCATTGCTATTATTCTTATTCTTAAAACTTATTTACATCTCTCCTTTAATAACTATGAAATTAGCGTCCTATCGGGGTCATCTTATTGTCCTTATTTATCTGATTTATTAGCTTATCTCCTTCTGTAACTTTGACATTTACTGTCCTTGCGACCTCTCTCCTCGTTCATAATGACAAGAAATGGACGTGTCCATGAAGAAATATACTTAATGGTTTTCCGTAAAGAATACATGTATTATTATCAATTATCTGTGAAGTCCAGTTCTAATATATCGCGGTCAGGTTTCCTCCTAGACGGTATTTGAATAAGTTGGTAATATTTCAGTAGTACAGATATAATTTTCATATAAATATATGGTTAATTTCCCTTAGAGTAAATGTCGATGAACTCATGTTTTTCGTGGTATCAGTATTACTGTAAAGATCTGAAAAGTTCTGTAGTTACGACTCTATTCGCAAGAATTAATACTCTTAATTTCCTGGGTTAGCTGACAGCCAACCCCACGTCAATATTGGGAGTATTCGGTTTACGTATGGGAATATGGATACTCCCGAATATTCGCCTAGAATTGACTTGAAAATCGTGACAGAAATTCATTGGGGGTCGCAAAGCTGAAATGTTTTGGGTTTTGGAGGCCAGGAAAATGATCCATTCAATTTCGAAGGCTGCAAATTCTTACGACAATTGAATTCCTCGAATTTGATTTGATATGGCGTAGCTGTAACATAATATTATGAGGTCAGTGTCTACTTCGGTCTTTTTCTTTCTTTCTTTTTTTCTTTTGTTTTTCAATAAAAGAAAGGTGAAATTTTGCGTTAGATTATAGATACTTGACTGAGTAAATAATCCAGCGCAATTATACTCAAGTAACTGACTGATTGATTGAGTAGGTGATCTAGCACATTCTTTAGTAAAATCACGTATACCGACTTTGGTTGGTGTTGAGGCAGTTTTTCGTACAAAATAAGATTTTCACGCTCGAATTAGAGGCCATTTTTCCTTCAAATGTAAGTCTCTTTTATTTTGCGATTTCGAACAAGCTCTGATAATTGGTCATGCGTGGTTGGTTAATATCATGCAGTTAAATTTTTTAACTCTTTTATCGTGTTTTGGATATATTCATTCATTTCCATTTTTGACATGAAGATTATGTTGCTAACTAGGAATTTAACCTGTCATTGCTGTACAGTATTAGGTTCATATTCGACTAAAATTGTTATTTATCACAAAGCTTTCATGAAGAGAGGCTATTTGGCAGACAAACAGACAGACCTAATATAATTTATATACAAGCACTGTAAAGTTTTTCCAAGGATGCATAAGATAAAAAAAAAAGTTGAAAGTCCGAAGAATTATATCGTTAACATTTGAAGTAATCTCTCTCTCTCTCTCTCTCTCTCTCTCTCTCTCTCTCTCTCTCTCTCTCTCTCTCTCTCTCTCCACGAAACGTGTTCGTGAATTGCTTTTCGAAATTGCTAATCGGATTCTGTCGCTTATTATAATTTCCCCGGGTCATTATATCTTTATTACCACGAACTGTGGTCTTAATTAGAGTCTGGAAAAACTCCGCTCCAACGATTTCTATCTAAAAAAAAAAAAAAAAAGAAATATCCTTTTGCCTTTTATTGCAGAGATTAATTTCGTGGTCTCTGCATAACTGGAGGAGGAGGACATCACCTTTGTTGAGTTTTGAATCTAAATGATCAAAACTCAAACTGATTTAACTGGATTCTTATACATTCTCGTTTTCCCACATTCTGATAATCATATTTATTTGCTGCAGTGTTTTTCTGTCTAATATATTAATTTCTGGTTCTCTCACGAATGCCATCTCATTCCTGTGGTATCCCAGTTGGCAACTTTTTCATCTAGACAGTTTTATATATAAATAGTTTTTTTTTTTATCAGAATATTCAGTTTCTTGCTAGGTAGCCAACATTGGGTTACGTGTATGGGAATCGACTTGAATATATTAACTTCAAATTCAGAGTTTCTCTGATGGTTACTACATGATTGTAAAAGCAGAAAATAAAAAAAAAGCATGAAAAAAAAGTGTTGGATTTTAAGACAAAAAAAAAGTTTTAACTAGAATTATGGATGTACAGATGTGAACCTCGACAATATTCTCTCTCTCTCTCTCTCTCTCTCATATTGCGTAAAAGAATGCAATAAGAAAAATATCTCTACCCGGCAGCGCCTCTAAACTGAAAGGTTATGTCCAATATGCCATCGTCCGACCCTCTCTTATAATACCGTCATTTTTAACGGTCATGATACATCGGCTACATTGACCAACAGATGTCCCTATTAATACTACTACTACTACTACTACTACTACTACATACTACTACTACTACTACTAATAATAATAATAATAATAATATAATAATAATAATAATAATAATAATAATACTCAGCAGCTATCACCAATACCACTGCTGCTATCACTACTGCTGTTACTACTACAACGAATAATATAATAATGAATAATAATAATAATAATAATAATACCAACAGCAAGTACAACCGTCATTGTTGCTCTGAGGCGAAGCAAAGTGTCCCCGTCAACCCCCCCCCTCCCCCCCACTCCCCTCCCCTCCCTCCCTCCCCTCCGCCTCGCCTCTCTCACCCCTCCCTCCCTCCCCCCCCCCCAAAAAAAAAAAAAATCGGCATCTAAAAAAAACATCTCATTTTTGAAAGATTGCTCTTGTCCCCGTCACGTCTTGCTGCTGTTGTTGCTTCCAGGATATTGGAGTCAAAGGGAGAATATTGCAATGGTGGCGGAATGGATGCTGGGTTGGGTCCGTCCTACCCCCCCCCCCCCTCTCTCTCTCTCTCTCTCTCTCTCTCTCTCTCTCTCTCTCCTCTTGTTCTTCATTGCAGTTGTTACTCTTGGTAATCGTTGCATAATTGCAGTCTGTTGCTATAATTTATTGCAGCCGGTAATTTTTTTATTATTAATCTTTGTTGTTGCTGTTTTGGTTTTTACATTTTTTTCCATTTCAGTTGTTGGTTTTCTGCTGTTGTTGCGTAAGATATTCGTCATTTTTATGCGTTACTGATTACAGCTGTTATTTTCTTGTTAATGTTGTTAATTGTTGTTGTTCGTGTTCTGCCACTGTTGCCCATTGCAGTTTTTTTTTTTTTTTTATTTTTTTCCATGTAATGTTCATACCCATACCCATTTTACATTAGTCCTATTCAGTGAAGTTATACCTTCCAGCCATTAACCATTTCAACTGTTATATTTCATTTTTCGGTACTGGGCATGGTCTTGGCATGGATTATCAGTCGTGTACTGGCCCCTGCGTGTAAAAAAAAACTACCTATCTAGAATCGGGTGACGTACGAAGCAGTATAACAACTTACACGTGCGGGCGTACAATTTTTATTTTTTATTTTCATAAATTTTTATTTTCTTTCTTCCGTCCTTGCGTTTAACGTGTGGTAGTTTAGAAGCGCTATTCAGATGTAATAAGTCAGGTCGAGGCCACTGCAGAGGGAGTCGGGACCCACTTTCAACCAAGGTCACCCATCGTTCGCTAGGTAAAGTAAAATGTAAATGTAATCGACGAGTCGCTTAGTTTAAGCGAAAGTGGCAGATGATGTCAATTCATGTTTTGTAAAGCGCATTTTTTTTCCTCTTTTGCTTGAGAATGCACAGGAAATACCCGTTTTTGTTTTGTTTAAGGAAATTGCTTTCGACGAGAAGAGAGTTTGAGGTCACTTACAAAATTAAATGGAAACAGTTGTTGCTTGTGTTGATATTTCTCTGTTTTACCTTGACAAAAGAAAATTATAAAATGACAAAATGACAGGGCTTCAAAATTCCATGATGCTTGCCGGTCCAAATAAGTTGCTCTGAAACAGGATGGTCCCAAATCTTGAGAGTATTTCTGTCATTGCTTAAATAGTGCAAACACCAGTATACAAAGAACATATTCAATTTTGCTGAATCACACTTAAGTTAAAAAAGATTCTTTGGTGGTTTTTGTACTTTTTAAATGCTTTAAGATCAGTACCGTCCCGTTTCAAAGCAACTTTATGGACTGGCAAGCATCATGATAATAAATTCGACTGTTTCTATGCTTTAAAAGTTTCTTTAGTGGTTTTTGTACTTTATAAATACCTTAAGATCAGTGCCATAACATTTCAAAGCAACTTTATGGACTGACAAGCATCATCGTGCTAATTAATTTCTACTGTAAATTTTTTTTTTTTTTTAATGTAAGACCGTGAACTATTTTCAGCTACTTTTAGACCAGCAAGCATTGTATAGTCGCCTGCGAAAATGGTGGAAGAAGAAGAAGTAAAAGAAGAAGAAGAAGCCGGTTTCTGCTGATAACAAACCCGAAGTAAAACAAAAGGAAAAGGAAAGTATTGCAATGACAGCTGAATGGGAGACGATTCTGTGCTTTCACGATAGATAAAGAAACGCCTTTCCACCGAAATGAAAATAGACTGACGACTTTCTTGTTCCAATGGTGCTGTTGATGAACCTCTCTCTCTCTCTCTCTCTCTCTCTCTCTCTCTCTCTCTCTCTCTCTCTCTCTCTCTCTCATTATTCAAGACTGCTGATTCTGACGTTTCTTAGGCCTCTCCAGATATCCTTTTTAATTATTAGCACCATCGCGAGATTAATTTCTCTCTCTCTCTCTCTCTCTCTCTCTCTCTCTCTCTCTCTCTCTCTCCTTATGGAAAAATTGAAGATATTGGACTAACCGGCAACTCGTAATGCGGCAGTAGCTTAGAAACGCCGGCTGTGTGTGTGTGTGTGTTCGCGTGTACGCTTGTTCACGTGGATAGATGTATGTATGAATGTGCGTTTTATATCCCGTGTGCAGTCGTGTGTCACGGAAGTCTTAGGAAGGGGATAGGGGGAAGGAGGTGGACCCCGGGGGGGCGGGGGGGGGGGGGGCTGAAGTAGGGGGTGGTGTGGACGTGGAGATATATATATATATATATATATATATATATATATATATATATATATATATATATATAATGTCTCTACCTCTTAATCCATTGCCTGTCCATCAAGGAAGACAGTTGTCCTCGTAGTCCAACGCTTTGCATTTTACCCTTTTGGTAATTTTATGGGCTCCTTTTCAATTGGATGGAATTTTGTTGCAACAGAAAAATATTTTATATTCATATATATATATATATATATATATATATATATATTATATATATATGTGTGTGTGTGTGTGTGTGTGTGTGTATGTGTGTGTCTGTCTGTCTGTCAGCCTGTCTGTCTGTCTGTCTGTCTCTGTGTCTGTGTCTGTGTGTCTTCAGCGAGAGAGGAGTTGTCTTGGTGATATGTAATATTACAAAAATGTCCATCGTTTAAAGTTTCCCATAATAATGTATATACTTCTAAGTCCTTATAGACTGCAATACACCTGTATATAAAGTTTGTAGTCGCACGCACTAATAAATATATGAAAAATTGATTGAACATCAACTTGACTTTATGTCCTGTTTCGAAGGATATATTGTTTCCAGTGAGGTTAACTTTATATCTTGTTTAGGAATATAATGTGTCCAATGAGGCGAAAGTGACCCAACTTATGTAAGACCTTAAAGCAAACTTATTGCCAGTAATCCTGAACACGTAACTCTGTGAATCTAGAAGAGTTATTGACGTTTAAGATACGTATGAAAACGTTTAAGAAACGTGTAACTGTACCTCTTTGAATTAACCACGCTACCTCTGAATCAGCCAAGGGACCCAGTGAGTTAACCAAGCCCCCCATAATACCTCAGGAGTTAATCAACTACCCATTGTGTTTTGCCATCAACTCATGGACCATGCCCCACTAATTATTCTAACGGTAAAACGTAGAATGGTCACATATGAAAAACACTAAAAATGGTTTTAGAACTTTTTTTTCTTGGGAGAATTTTAATACCTTTCAGGAAGAAAATGATATTATAACCAATTGTGAAAGTTGCAATAACTCTCTAGAAGAAAATATAATTATAATCAAATATGAAAGTTATAATAATTTTCCATGAAAAAATAATATCATAACTAAATGTGAATGTTGTAATAACTCTTTCAAGAAGAAAATGACATACCCAAATGTAAAAGTTATAATAACTTTTATGAAGAAAATAATATTGTAACCAAATGTGAAAATTCTAATATCTATTTCATGAAGAAAATAAATATCAGTATAACCAAATATGAAAGTTGTAATAACTCTTTCATGAAGAAAATGACATTATAACCAATTGTGAAAGTTGTAATAACTTTTATGAAGAAAATAACATTATAACCATATATGACAAATTTTGATATCTCTTTCATAAAGAAAATAAATATCATTATAACCAAATATGAAAGTTGTAATAACTCTTTTATGAAGAAAATAACATTATAGCCAAATGGAAACTGCAGCAAGAAGCATGGGGAAATTGTAATCGGTTTATGAAGTGCTTATCTTAAACGATTTTTTTTCTTTATGATGTAATTGTTCATGTGTTTCCTTTCGTCTTCAGTCGTCATTTGTTTCTTGAGAGGTATTTATTCGTCCTCTTAAATATGTCGGCGGAGGTTGTCATGTCCTTTTTCGGTTTTATTCCCCAAAGAATTTTCTTGAGTATTATGAAACGCTCTTTTTATGGTTACCCTTAATATTAAGATTTGAAAATCCGATTGGACACGTTCAAGTGCCTTTTTTGAGGCTTGCTGCTGACATTTTGTTATTTTAAAAGTTCCTTTTCTCGCAACTTGTCGCTTCGTTGGTTACTGTATATTTGTAAAGGATTTTTCTCCTTCCTCAGCCACAAACGTATTTGCAGTAAATGTCGACCGAATGTTTTGCTTTTATTTTAATATTTTTTTTTTTTTCAAACATTTTTTTTCAGTGGTCGTAGTTTTTTACTTCCAGCTAATATTATTATTATCATTATTATTATTATTATTATTATTATTCTGCAGTGGCCGTAGTCTTTGCGAGGTAAGACTACGTATTCAATTTATTCTCATGTCAAACCCCCTCTCACCCCCCCCCCCCATCCCAACTCTGGCCGTTTATACAAATATAAACATGAATTTTCTGAAAATGTTGAACCGAACATTTTTTTTTTTTACTTCCAACTAATTTAATTCAGTGGTCTTAGTTTTTTTTCCCTAGGTAAAAATTTATTTTGTAGGCGTCGTAGTTTCTTTGTGAGGATATATAACACCTTTGTCTAATATTATCGCCCCCCCCCCCCACCCCCTTTCTTTCCTCACCCGTAAGGGTTCGTAGACTAAGTAAACATGAAGGGTTGAGTCTCCATACCCAGACTTGCAACAAACCTCAGAGGCCTGGTGTAAGAGGCAGCTGGTCATATTAATATCCAAATAAGTGAAGAGGAAGAAATATTAATAGGTTATCGAAGATCCAAAACTAATTAAACTTTGAGGTCCATATGTGACTTTTAACAGACAGAATGAGTGACAGTGGGTCACAGTGACTCTCGAAATCCACTAGCTCATGGTCGAGGAGTTTAAGTTTGAGGTCTGGGCGAAGGCAAGAAACGAGAGAGAGAGAGAGAGAGAGAGAGAGAGAGAGAGAGAGAATACTTTAGAATGGCAGAACATGATGTTAATTTATACATATACAGACACTTGAGAAATGTCTCAAAGTAGTGCTTATGAATACAAAAATTTGAGAGAGAGAGAGAGAGAGAGAGAGAGAGAGAGAAGAGAGAGAGAATACTTTAAAATATCAGAACATGAATCTGATTTGTTGATTTGTAAGCACAGGTGAAAAAATTATAGCGCAGTGATCATAGAAACAAACGCAACCAGAGAGAGAGAGAGAGAGAGAGAGAGAGAGAGAGAGAGAGAGACCCATCGAATCAGGGCTTGAGTAGGGCCAATAAGAGACATCCAATCAAGGTCCACCAAACACGAAACTCGGCCGTTTTTCGGTTTCTTTAAAGAGGCCCCGTAATCGTCAAGGCTTCGAGGGTTTGTAGACTACGACTAGGGCGAGGGTAGGGGGGGAGGGGGGGGGAGTTGTTAGGCTAACGTTCCTTCCTTTCTATTGTGTAAACGTTGTCCCCACAGTTTGGGAAAACACGCAATGCGGCTTCTACTGAGGTCGTGTGGATGTGGGTGTTCGTTTCTGTGTGACGCCCCTGGAGAATTAAGCGTCTCCTTTTGAATAGATGTGATGGGGGGTTGCATGGTGTTTCTTTTGTTATTTTGTTATTATACTTTATGCTGGTTTGTTTTTTTTGTGTTTTTAATAACTGGTTTCATGTTTATTTCAAAGATAAATAAATGATGAAATAGTATATATATATATATATATATATATATATATATATATATATATATATATATATACATATTTTATAATTGATATATTATTATTCGGTAATTATATTTTATATTGATTTTTCTTCTTATATATATATATATCATATAGTAACATAATATATATATCCTATATATATCATATATACATATCCATACATATATATATATATATATATATATATATGTATATATATATATATATACATACATAGTATATGTATATATATATATATATATATATATGTATATTTATATATGTATAATATATCACACACATATATATATATATATATATATATATATATGTATATATAATATATATATATATTAGCACAATCTTAAGTTTATGAATTATAGTAATCAGAAGCAAATAATATTTTGTTCAGAACGATAAATTAACGAATGATAATAATGGCCCAGCTATTATTCTGTGGTGAAATTGCTAACTCCATGCCTCCTCAACCATCATTTCGACCCACCACAGATCAACAGACTAACTGGTATTTTAGGGAATGGGCCTAAATAATTTCCCTCCCCGGCGATCGATCCCAGGACTCCTGCTGTTGTAGCCAGACTGGTAACCACTTGACCACGGGAACCATATTATTATTAAATATTAACGGTTGGTAAATCCCAACATTTATTATTATTATTATATTATTATTATTATTATTATTATTATTATTATTATTATTATTATTATTATTATTATTAGATGGTTTGGTAAATGCCCAACTGTTGACAATATCCCCAACATTTATTTATTATTATTATTATTATTATTATTATTATTATTATTATTATTATTATTATTATTATTATTATTATTATTAATTGGTAAATCCCTAACTGTGAATTTCAAATTTGCTAATAAGATCTGACTTTTATCATTAATTAAAAGTTAGTAACGACAACCAAACTATACAATTCATCGTGTATACACACCCTGACATTTTTTTTTATAACGTTATTCAAACTTGAGCGTGGCTTGAACTTTTCTGGTAAAAAAAAATATATAAAAACTAGCGAGGGGTCTTGATTAAACTTTCAAAAAGTCTAAATCAAAGGAGAGAGGGATAAAAAGAAAAAACTTTCCCGGCGCCCTGATGACCGAAGTAAGAAGAGTTTCAGTTTTATTTCGAGGCAACTGGAGAAGAAATAAACTTGGGGTGATGACGGAAAGGGATTACAAATAAAAGATGAATGCAGAAAGGGAGTATAATTGGAGGGAAGAATACGGCAAAGATCCAGCAAAAAGATCGCAATAATAATAATAATAATAATAATAATAATAATAATAATAAATAATAATAATAATAATAATAAAATAATAATAATAATAATAATAATAATAAAATAATGATAATGGAATAATAATGAATAAAAAAAAAAATTAAAAAAAATAATAGTTGCAGGTCCACAACAATATAGCATTTGAGAGCAGATGGCCTTTAATAAATATTAATAGCTTTCGAACCTTTTGCTAGGTTCAGCCTGCAACCATTTTCAGCATTTGCGACACGGAAAACTGCCCAATAATAATAATAATAATAATAATAATAATAATAATAATAATAATAATAATAATAATATTCTCTTAAAATGGATGGCTGTATTGTGTGAATTTATTTTATATTGAATCCTCTCAATTTTTCTTATGACTTAATGTAAGATTTTGTCGCACTGTGTAGCCACCAATAATAATAATAATAATAATAATAATAATAATAATAATAATAATAATAATAATAATAATAATAATAATAATAGAACTCTTTTCATCGAAGGTTCTCGTAGTGGAAGAATCTGATTTCGTTATTGGGTTTATATAGTCTGTTTTTTGGCTATCCATAAGGGCTTTCAACTGAAGATTTTAAAAGAAAGAAAATACTCATTTTACCCTTCATTCTTGTCTAGTTAATGGCACTGGATTTTCGTGTGCGAAAGGACACCAATTTATATATATTTGTATGTATGTATATTGGATTTATTTTTAATGTTTAATATTACTGATTTTAGTTTTGTTTTTGCTGTGGAAATTACTCTTTACGTGATATATAATGTGAGGAAGAAGCTCCTCTTCCTTTTCGTATTACGGAAACTATCCCGTCTATACTTCCCCAGAGGGCCCCTCCTCCTCCTCCTCCTCCTCCTCCTCCTCCTCCCCCTCCGCAATTTCCTTTCATCAGTGCCTGTGCAAACTTCTCTTTCTAGGAGTTTCTTCCTCAGATCAAAATGCAGTTCCTTTTCTAATCTTTGAATTGCTTCCAAGATTCCACCAATGACATTTTCCCTTTTGGTTTGTGTCTTGAAAAAGAAATGGGATACGCTCTCTCTCTCTCTCTCTCTCCTTTTTTTGGTTTTTTGCAGAGAAAAGAAGCAGGTCTCTCTTTTGTTTCCGAGATAGACTCTTCTCTCTCTCTCGTCTCGTTCTCTTTCCATCTTCTCTCTCTCTCTCTTCGTTGGTTTGTTGCAGAGAAAAGAAGCAGGTCTCTCATGTTCCGAAGATAGACATTCTCTCTCTCTCTCTCTCTCTCTCTCTCTCTCTCTCTCTCTCTCTCGTTGGTTTGTTGCAGAGAAAAGAAGCAGTTTCTCTTTTTGTTTCCGAGATAGACATTCTCTCTCTCTCCTCTCCTCTTCTCTCTCTCGTCTCTCTCTCCCTCTCTCAGCATCTCTCTGCAGATTCTCTCCTCATCTCTGCTCTCTCTCTCTTTTTTCTCTTCTCCTTGTTCTCGATAGAAATTTTTTTTTCTCTCTCTCTCCTCTCTCTCTCTCTCTCTCATCTCTCTTCTCTCTCTCTCTCTCTCTCTCTCTCTCTGAGTGATGTAAGTAACGGACTAGACATTTATTTTGACCGCTTGTTATGGTTAAAGAGCGTAAAGGTTCTTTTTTTTTTTTTTCTTTAATAAAACCCCTCAAAAGGTCTCGCAGAATAGCAAAGGAAGTGGAAATTGGGCTTCACTTCAAAGGAACTCCATGGTAGGGGGGCGTGTCCTCCGGGACTGGAAGGAAACAGCACTTGGTTTGTCCTTCGCTCTGTACAAGATTACGTAATCAAAAGGACTCCCTTGGAAGGGGGGCGTGTCCCCGGAACTGGAAGGAAACAGCAGCTTGGCCTGTCCTTCGCTCTGTACAAGATTACGTAATCAAAAGGACTCCCTTGGTAGGGGGGCGGGTCCCCGGGACCGGAAGGAAACAGCAGCTTGGCCCGTCTTTCGCTCTGTACAAGATTACGTAATCAGGCTATCCGTTGTGGTGTGGGGGGGTGGGGGGGGGGGGGGGGGGGGGAGGGCGTGGTACCCTTTAAAATAATCGATTACGACTAACCGCCATGGTGACGCCCGGGCCCCTGCCATTTCTGCAATTGCTTGTTCATTTGCTGAGATTTCTTGCTGCAGGAGGAGTAGGTGCTCGTTAAAGGCGATGTTCGTCCATCTGCGCAGCCTGTCTTCGGCAAACGCTTTGAAGTGCCGGGCCATCAGTTCGTTCATTTTCATGTAGGTTGATAAAGGTGCCAAGCTTAATGACAGGAACATAGTACGTTTTCCATGAAATTCAATGTCTAACTGTTTGTAATGATTGCTAAAAAGTGTTTGCAATTACAATGGATGACCTTCTATTTGTGATAATTGCATGATAAGATGTTTACAGACGACCTGTTGATTACTGTGGTTGACCTATGACCTTATCATTTCTGTGGGGCAACCAAGTAATTCTGCCTCAGTGGCTAGGTCGGTACGGTGTTGGCGTACCACCTCGGTGGCCGCGAGTTCGATTCTCGGGCATTCCATTGAGGTGTGAGAGAAATGTATTCCTGGTGATAGAAGTTCACTCTCGACGTCGTTCGGAAGTCACGTCAAGCCGTTGGTCCCGTTGCTGAATAACCACTGGTTCCATCCAACGTAAAAAACACCTTACAAACAAACATGACATGCAGGAAACACCAGATTTATATTTGTAACAAACAACAGAAACCGAATAAACTCAGGAATAAGGCGCCTGCTGTTTTATAGAAGATTATTGTGTCATGATTGGACCTCTTGACTTGCATAACATTAACAGAAGACACGAGAGAACTTGATTGTCTTGTGTAGTTAGTAAACAGAAACGAGAATTTGCTGGAAATGATACAATCACTTTTAATAGTCAGCTGTTCGGTATTGCTTAGTCAGCAACAGATATTTTTGTAATAATTGTTTTGTTTAGTTGTATAGTAGCAGAACAGCTCGTTTTCTTAAGTACCTTAGCATTTTGTTCTTTCAGCAAGCAACTTATCTCTGCGAGCTAGGATTAGGATGGTAGTTGTCGTTTTTCTTTCAATATTAGAGAGGACGTTGTTAGTGCTATTGGAATCTTGGTAAAGAAGCAAGTTGCATTTTCATATTTTCGTTTGATTTCCTTAGTAAGGTTTGTATTGTGGTTCATATTATATTATTTTAAAGGATTCTTTATCTTTTATACCTTTAGCAATATATATATATATACTTGTGTGTATGTGTATATATATATGTGCGTGAGTGGTTTTGTGTATGCTTGTGTGTGAGTACGTTTTTGTGAATGCCTTGCTAGTAAATATGTGATTGAATGGCAAGAGACATTCCCCTTCAAAATTGATAGATATTTTAGTAACTAATCAAATTCTTCCATAATTAGACTTTATATTCAAAACCAACTACACTGCTTCAAACGGAAAATTCTAGAAGTATCTATATTGTGTTGCAAACATGGTTCAAACATGCACCGGTAACGGTCGCCAAACTCGAAATCCCGGTGCGGTTTTTTTTATTTTATTTTTCTTTTCTCTCTCTCTCCAACCCTTCTGCCTTTAAAGTCAGTCGGATACAACAGGGATCAGCTTTTAAGGGCCATTTTTATACGGGACGTATGAGAGAATATGCCCAGTTTCCATCCTATTTTTTGTGTTGTATCTGCTCATTCCTTGTTTCCGGTGTTTCTTTGTAATGTGTTTTTTTTTTTTTTTTTTTTTTTTTTTGGGGGGGGGGTTTTTTTTTTTTTTTTTTTTTTTTTTTTTTTTTTTTTTTGGGGGGGGGGGTTTTTTTTTTGGGGGGCCGCCGCCTCCCAATGTTTTGTTATATTCTTGTCTGCCAAGTCTTTGGTATGTTTTCATTTTGTTTTTCAGTCTTTGTTGGGTATTCAATCAATATAACAAATAGAGAAGAAAATAGGGAAAAGGATTCAGAAGAATTATGATTGTACATAGAAACAAAGACACAACCTTCATCCTTTCACTTTATGATTATTTTATTACCTTTTACTCTCATTCCCCCCTTTATTACCAATTGAACTTATTCCATCTTCTCATTAATATTATGAAAGTCAACTGTCCCACATCTTACTATTACTATATAATGGGCGTTATGTCTGTCCGTCCGTCTGTCATTCAATCACTGCCAAACGACTGGTCCGATGGGCATGAAACTTGGCAGGGTTATAGTGAGGACCCCAAAGATGGCTTATGATGGGTTTTCATCCTGCCTCGGCCCCTTCCTCCGAAGGGGGTTGGGGTGAGAAGTGATTCCTTAAAACG
Organism: Macrobrachium nipponense; assembly: GCF_015104395.2. Taxonomy (NCBI): domain Eukaryota; kingdom Metazoa; phylum Arthropoda; class Malacostraca; order Decapoda; family Palaemonidae; genus Macrobrachium; species Macrobrachium nipponense. Next base: position 21,111,175 of record NC_087217.1, read on the forward strand.
GAGCTGGTTATGCCCGTAGACTTAGTTACTTTACGAATTTATCATGCATAATAGTTAAGAAAAACACTAGCGAGTCACTTATACGAAGCAGGAGATGAATTTGCTTTTAGTAAGGATTGGTAAATTGCTAGTTCTACTAATTGTGATAAATTCTCAGTTGATCAGATGTCTATGTCGAAGCCGAAGAATGTTTATTGAAATTTTTCTTCCCTTCGGTGATTTTTGCAATGCAAAGGTATTCGAATTAACAAATCTGCTGGAAATTCGTACCTTTGCCTAGAAGGATTATAATGAAGAGAAATAAATTCTTTTGATGGTCTGAAGTTAAGTTAAACCATTTACTTTATATTCACTCAGATGTAAAGGTACATTGAAATCTTTTAACCAGTACTATAGGTGAAATAAAAGCCTAATAGATTTCAAGTCAGTCACTGCTGAATAACATGGAAATCTTTTATCTAGTCTTATAGGTGAAATGAAACACCTATATAATTCAAGTCAACTAACAGTGTTATATTCCGTCCACTATTAAATAGCAGTTGAAATCTTTCAACCAATGTTATTGGCTTTCTTCCTCGACGTTCTACTCAAGGTTACCTGTCCTCGCTATCCACTCCTGGGTAAATGTGCCTTTCGGTCAAAGTACGTGAAAGATCGTAGAATCAGACGCGTTTTTTTTTATTGATCCCCATATTTATGTCATTTTCATCGGTTCCCGTTGTGCTTTATTCTTCTGTTTCTGTTTCTCTCTTTTCGTACTTATTCCTTGGAAGCGTAAATTCCAAGTCAGGCGCCCCTTGGTAGCGCCAAGATTCCATTGAAGTTACTGGCCTTGGTTTCTATACCCATCAAAGAGATATAAGCAAAAAATATAATAAAATATTTTTGATGAAATATTTTTGACAAATCTCTTAATTATGAAAAATATGAATATTGGAATTCTACTCAACAACCCAACTGAGTCAGAAAAACGAATTATCAGGAGAATTGAAAAGACCCCTGTATCAAAGAACGCCTGCTCCCTGCAAATGATAATAATAATAATAATAATAATAATAATAATAATAATATACTTAGGAAGCAGACCCTCTCTCAAGCATACTTTATTAAAAGTAATGGCTACTTCAACAGCGTTACACTCTACAAGTGTAACGCTGCTGAAGTAGCCATTACTTTTAATAAAATAATAATAATAATGTAATAATAATAATAATAATAATAATAATAATAATAATGGAGGGTTTCTCGTGTACTCTATAAGCTCCTTGACAGGACGAATCATTATGATAAATGACTCAGTAATATTGGCAGTAGATGGTTGAGTTGATGAATGGAATTATAATCTCTTGTCCTTGCTGGAAATTCCTCAAAGGGAACATGTATTCACTGAATCGTGTGGGTGCTTCTTTATGTACAGTAATTATTGTATATTCTCACGCGTAACACGCATTTCTCATTGTGCTTACAAGAATGAAATTGCATTATGAAGTTGCGGCTATAAAGCCGAGCAATGGAGCACTTTCTGCCAATCAGAGCTTCAGAGCGGGTTGGGTAATCTGTACATGATAAAATTCGTACCAGGCTAAGCATCACGTCATTCATAAAATTGTATAGATAAAAATGACATTAGGTATTACAGTTATTGTAGAGTACTTCACTCATAGGTCTACCTTGCAGTGAGGTAGGATTTTTCTTTGGATTAGAAGGAGATAATCTAGTTAAAATATATTTCATTGTAAGATCTCTTTGACAGGAGTTAGACTCTCTGGGACCTGCAGCATAAACACAAATGTTTGTATATTTGTATGTGTACAAAATTGTGTAAATATACAGCAGATACACACACACACACACACATACACACACACACACACAAACATATATATATATGTATATATATATATATATATATATATATATATTTTATATATATATATATATATATATATATATTATTTCTGACTCACCACGGGACTCTCTTTCGAAAGACTGGCGTTCGATCCCGCCGTGAGTCAGAAATTGATTTCAGTGAAACACGTTCCCATGTGGTCATTTCCATACATATATATATATATACATGTGTGTGTGTTTACTGTTTACTTACATAATTACATTTCATAATTATAGTTCCCAGGCTGCCGTCCATTGAGTACCTACAACCTCTATAAAAAAAGAAAAGAAAAATGTCGAATAAAAATAAGTCTTCAAGTTTCGCCCTGTTTACAGGTGTCGAATAGAGTCGATCAAAGCTCGACGCGGATCTGAATTCGGCCAGAGAATTACGAGCGATGCCCCGAATAAAAATCCGAACGTAATGTCCCCTTTAGCGAAATAACCCATTCCGGTATGAAAATGATGGCCCGGCCTGGTCCATAAATTGCCGAAAAGCGTTCATGACCTCCAATGCCGGGTGGGGGGGAGGCTTTTGTTTGCAGTGGAAGACAATTGGTTGGCCCCCCCCAAACCCCCTTTTTTTCCTTTTGGTTATGCTTTTATTTTGGTGTCTGGTCTTATCTCTCTCTCTCTCTCTCTCTCTCTCTCTCTCTCTCTCTCTCTCTCTCTCAAATGTGGCCTGTGGCGTGCCTGATAATTACTGTATTTTTACAAGCAAAGATAGATGAATCAATTACTCTCAATCGTTGTATATTTGTGTACAGGAAATCATTTATGAATACACGTTTGTATAATTTATGAATACACCTTTGCATGTCAGCGTCTCTTTGCCACCATGGTCATTTTTAGATAGATAGACTTACATATAGATAGATGTAGATACGCAGATATAGTTACACGTTCCGTTCAATACCATTTTGGCTCACATAACTGGAGCGGTGTGAATCAAGTATCTCTCTCTCTCTCTCTCTCTCTCTCTCTCTCTCCTCTTCTCTCTCTCTCTAATATATATATATATATATATATATATATATATATATATTATATATATATATATATATATACATATATGTACATATATATTGGGGCTTACATTCTCTGCATTAAGGCTTCTTCTTAAAGCCTTTTACACTGATATGGCTTCAATGATAAACGCAAGCACTAAAAAAAGAAAAAGCGTTTATTACACATGCATTCTGGCTTCCAAGTCTTCGACCTTGAGCACGCGAGTTTGTCCGATGATACGACGCAATATATAAATCAGGTGCACAAGATCAGCTGATTTATTTCGAGTAAATCTGAATATTTTATTGGATATTTTTTTTCTTTTTTTTTCTTACAGAAGTCACTTCATACCAGAGATCGAGTTGGTTGAAATAACTTTTATATTTTTTTTATTTTTTCATTTTATTAGCAACAAGAAATTATTATTATTATTATTATTATTATTATTATTATTATTATTATTATTATTATTATTATTATTATTATTATTATTCAGAAGAGGAGCCCTATTCAATGGTTCAAACCCACAGTAGCCATTGACTTGAATATTCAAGCTTCCAAAGAAAATGGTGTTCATTATAAAACTAAAAAAATAATTTCTATTCAGTATAACAAACAAAAGCATTTTTCTATACATCACAATTTTCTGTCAGGAATCCTTTTCATAGTGTTTCGATTTTTAGCTTGTTATTCTGAAAACATAAATGAGCACGAGGCATTGAGAATTCCAAATTCTTATAAGGTTTTGCTCTAAGCAGGTAACAGAATACATAAGCCCCATTGTTGTGCATTCATTGAGAAATCCTTTTTCACGGTTTTTATGTACTTCACTCATCATACTGAAGAGACAAGTAAGCACGAAGTATATGCAGAGAATTCCGATAAGGTTTCGACCTTTGCTCTAACAGGATACATAAGCCCCGGCGTTGGGTGCAGGAACCGTTTGCCAAAACGAGTTAGAGGATATACCAGCATTAACCAACTTTGCCTTAGATATCCGTTTTTTTTTCTCTCTCTCTCTCTCTCTCTCCTCTTATGGCTTCGTCGCGCATAAAATTGGCCTCTGCAGTGTTTATCCAATGGAGCAAGGTTTTCTGCAGGGCAGGTTTTTATTAGCCTGTGTTCCGTATGTGTGTGTGTCTGTTTATCTGTCCGTCTTTTTTTTTTTTTTTTTTTTTTTTTTTTTTTTTTTTTTTTTTTTTTTTTTTTTTTTTTTTTTTTTTTTTTTTTTTTGTGAGTACCAACCTTGTGTCTTGTAATAGCCCACACCCGGAGGACTGAAGGAAGAGATAGAAAGTGTTTTTATCTAGTATTCTCTTTTTTGTCTTATTTTTTGGAACAACCTTGTGTCCTTTAAATAGCCCAGAACCGGAGGACTAAAGGAAGAGATAGAAATCTATTTTCCTAGATAGTATTCCGTAATTTTTTTCTTATTTTTTGGAACAACCTCCCAGGTTTTTTCTCGTTTTATCTTTCTGTAATTCATCTTTTTTTATGTTCATTTCCCGTAGTTTCTTTTTCTTCCCACTTTCTCTGCTCTGTCATAAGTCATCCTGGCCTTCCCTCCTTCCTTGTCTCTCTCTCCTACTTCTGTTCTTTCTCTTCTCCTCCTCTCTTGTCTCCAACTTTCTCCTCCTATCTCGTTTCCTACTTAGTCCCAGTTCCCCCCATGGCCTTGCAGCCCTTCGCCTGGTGGCATGAATTCCTCCCTCTCCCCCTCCCTCCCTCCCTCCCTCCCTTTCCCCTCTGTTCCCTCTTTCCCCTTTCTCTTTCCTCCTCTTCCCCTCTTCATTAACTACCGTCCTCGTTCGCCTTCCCCTCATCTAATTTCGGTAATTATCCGCAGTAACCCTGAATCTCATGTTTAAACTCTAATGGAGACTTTGGTTGTATTTCGTGTGAATGCCTCCCCCAACCCCCAACCCCAGCCCCCCTTCTATCATTTCCCCCTCCCTTCCCTTGCATTCCCAAGCCTGCCTCCTTCCTTCCCCCCTCCTCCTCCCCCCCTAAATTCCTCATTTCCCCGGCCACCGTCATAGTTAAAAAGATACAGGTCAATTTAGGTCCATCTAATTAAAACTAAATTGCTTTTGCACCTTTTCGCGGTGGGGGGGGGTGTCGGGGGTGGGCGCCGCCGGGTGTCTTCTGCGCATGCGTGTTGTCGTAGGTGTGATTAGAGTTTTCGATACGTCTTGCTTCTTCGTCGTTCTATTGGAATTCAAAGCCGTTGCAGTTACAACACTCAGCATATATATATATATATATATATATATATATATATATATATATATATATATATATATATATATATCTAATAAAAGGAGCCCACCTAAAAACACCAAAATGTAGAGAGAAAATACTATATTTCAGAGACTGCTGTCTCTCTCTTCAGGTATATGAATCATTCTATACCTGAAGAGAGAGACAGCAGTCTCTGAGATATAGTACTTTTCTCTCTACATTTTGGTGTTTTTATGGGCTCCTTTTATTAGATGGAATTCTGTTGTTACAGAACATTTTTACCAGTTATATATATATATATATATAATATATATATATATATATATATATATATAGATATATATATATGCTTTCTCTTACTTAGGGAATTTGATAATGAAAATACTGAATAAGCAAATCCACGGTCATTTATAAAGTTTTATAGCTCTCATTTTTACAGATTGTCGCTCTCGTTCAAAGAGGGATAACATTGCAATGCGAGCGAGACCGTAATATACAGGGAATTAAAACGAATCGTGTACATTGGAAGGTGATAACCATGGCATTTGTAATGCCAGCCAGTTGTAATTAGAATGTTTGCAATATACTGTTAGGTATTTGAAGGGGAACAAGGTTTTAATATTATTGATACCGTGATATGCAAGCAATAAAAACAAATAATTTTTTATTGAAGGCAAAAACTGTTGTTTTTTAATGCACTTTGTAATAATCTTTTCGTAATACTATACAAATAGATACTTGGTGTTTAAATGCCCTCAGTTGATGACTACAGTGTTCCATTGCGTGAGTATTGTATGGTAGGACACTTGGGGTTGTTTTCCCTGTATGAACATGAGACGGGTCTGGGGTTTTAGACGTGAAATAGACCGTATTAAGTTAGGCATATTCGATGGGAAATACTTGTGTTTATACAGGGTGTCCATAAAGTCCCATTACCATTACAAGTATTTATTGCTCAGAAAACATATAACATATAGTAGTGCAGTTTTTTTGTAGAATGTTCTACATTTCCTCGAGTTAACATTCAGAGCACTTCATTATTCAAAAAGTGCATTAGGTTTCTGAACAATAAGTACTTGTAATGGTACTGGGAATTTATGGACACCCTGTGTGTATGTACATATACACACACGTATGCATAATACACAGACAGATACAAATATATATATATATATATATATATATATATATATATATATATATATATATATATATATTATATATATATATATATATATATAATATATATGTGTGTGTGTGTGTGTGTGTGTGCGTGTGTGTGTGTGTGTGTTGTGTGTGTGGGTGTTGTGTGTGAAGTTTCTTGAAAACATGTTAGTGACCGCTACTTTATTATCCTCTTCAGCCGTTTCATGTCAGAGGCAATATTTAAATGGCCAAACATATACTTATTTGTAAATCATATAATATGCACTAGTACTGAATACACGAATCTTAAATATAACTGCCTATAAATCCTAGTTTCCCCAACAGATACAAAAAAAAAAAAAAAATTCAAAACCACTCTGAAAATATCTGGCATTTTAACGACCATAACTTCGTTGTGCGTCTGGGGGGAATAAACTGCCTTTCAACCCCGACGTCCGTTATGCTCGGAATTTGCAAATGTTGCAAATGGGTCGGCATAAATTTGCTGCAAATTATTTTGGCGAAACGGGAATCAGGAAGATTAATAATACATAATGGAACGTTTACGTCGAGCAGTTATAATATCGGAGATGTTGCCTACTCGTATTATCTGGTCGATTGTGGGGTGGGTGTTAAAGATTCGTGAATATCAACGTGACGAATCCCACAGTCCGGAGGTTCGTTCGTTTATGGATTCTGTATTGTTGCGTTTTACTTGGTTCTGGAACGATCTGCTGGAATCCAACCGGATATACTTGTGCGTTTGTGTGTGTATATATATATATATATATATATATATATATATATATATAATATATATATATATATACTATTTATATATATATATATATAAAATATGATATATATATCTATTAATATTATATATATATGTGTGTGGTGTGTGTGTGTGTGTGTGTGTGTGCGTGTGTTATAGATAGATAGATACAAAACTTCACATTTTTAAGTTTTTCTTCAGTCATATATAAGTTCGAAAAGAAAGCATGAAATATTAATTCAATATCTATAGTTATTAAGGACTGTATTAAAACTTATTTCTTATCCATTCATCTGTTTCCTCATAAATTTCCATATCAAAACAAGACCGTGAAATCCAAAGATTATTTCATTTTTAATAAATTACAGTAGATGTAACATGAACACATATCAAACTTGGAAGTAATTCATTCGTCTGTCTTTTGAAGTTAATTGTATGTATAGTTTATAGATTTCCTATCGTCGTTATAACCTATTTCCGCTAGCCTCGGACACCTAAGGTTTGTTGCTAGTTTCAGTAACGCCCGCAACCCCATTCTCTTTTCATCCGGGGTTTAGACTAGCGAGAGTGAATTAAGATAAATTTTAACTGCGTTGGTAGAGAACGTGAAGGCACTTATGCTTGATTGCAAGCAATCGTTTGAACTATTATGTTTAAGAAATTTTTTTAAGACTAATCTTAACAAATAAGTCTGCAGAAGATATGAAGGTAGTTATGGCTATTTGGAAGCAGTCATGTGAATTATTATATTTATGGAAATTTTTATGACGTATCTTAAAAAATAAGTCTGCAGAAGATATGGAGGTAGTTATCCCTGTTTGCAAGCAATCATGTGAATTCTATATTTAAGCTAATTTTTAAGACTAATCTTAACAAATAAGTCTTCAGAAGACATGAAGGTAGTTACGGCTATTTGCAAGCAATCATGTGTACTTTTTATTTATGGAAATTTTTAGACGAATTTTAGCAAATAAATCTGCAAAAACATATTATAACAGCTATGCCTGTTTGCGAATTTTATATTTATGGACATTTTTAAGACGAATTTTAACAGATAAATCTGCAAAAAAAATTTATAGCAGTTATGCTTGATTGCAAGCAACCATGAGTTACGCCTGCTCGCAAGCAATCATGTGAATGTAATGATTATGGATATTTCCACTTATTTAATTATGAAATTGCCGACCTCGGCCGCGTTATCAAAGAGCTGGAGGGGAGTCTGATTCCCGGGAGGAGGAATTGGAAAGAGTGGCTTTGGAAAATGCTTAGCAAATAACATATTTCCTGCGGTAGCTGGCAGATTTATGTTGCTGATTTTCTGTGTTGTTGGATCGGGGGAGTTCTCTTGCGTCTGGTTGTAAGGGAAGATTAAGGAGAGAGAGAGAGAGAGAGAGAGAGAGAGAGAGAGAGAGAGAGAGAGAGAGAGAGAGAGATAATAAATACCGAATTTAGATATGAGGCCTTTTATATTCACAACACATGGAGTCTGGTTTTTTTTCTAACGATTATAGCTCTCTCTCTCTCTCTCTCTCTCTCTCTCTCTCTCTCTCTCTCTCTCTCTCTCTCTCTCTGTATATCCTCTTGTAATTGTGAACAACGTATTAAGGCATAGTAATGAAATAATTACCCTTTCTCTTAGGTTATGATACATTTACAATATTGCAGAGGTGTAATCATGAAAATTCTCTCTCTCTCTCTCTCTCTCTCTCTCTTCTCTCTCTCTAAATGTTCATTCTGTGAATAGTGTTCTATAGTAAAATTCTATTTTAATTTTCTTACTTTTGATTAAGCCTATTGGATTTTTTTTTCTTGAAAAAGAAAATCATTAGAGGGGAAGAGAGGTATGGTATAGCATTAAGCCGTGTAATCCATATTAGAGCGAGAAATTTTTTCCATACTAAAATTTCGTGAGTCACGCAAAGCTCTCTCTCTCTCTCTCTCTCTCTCTCTCTCTCTCTCTCTCTCTCTCTCTCTCTCTCTCTCTCTCTCTCTAAGGTCAATCGCTCTTTGTCGTGCGTTACTCGTTTTCGTACTTTTGTCATAGTTTTACGCTATCTCTTAGGATTCTCTCTCTCTCTCTCTCTCTCTCTCTCTCTCTCTCTCTCTCTCTCTCTCTCTCTCTCTCGTAACGAGATATGAGGCGTCTCTATAGATTATTTTGAGATATGCAGAGGATTTTATCGAACTCAACACATAATAAGTTGCCAATGACGACTAGAGAGCCTGAACATGTATGGCTTAGAAACACGACGTTTGCGAGGACACCTAATAGAAGCATTCACAATAGTGAAAGGCATAACAAAAAGTAAAAGTAGACAGTAACCTATTTACGTTAAACGAAAACCAGACAAGAAATAATGGACGGAAATTAGAGTTGAAGAGATATAACACATCCCATTGTGGGAACTTCTTTACATACAAGATATGTGACACGTGGAATAAACTGCCACCAGAAGTTGTAAAAAGCAACAGTGTGGAAGAGTTTAAAAGAAAGCTAGGCAAAATCATTAGGACACTATGATTGAACAAGTAAAACCAGCTCCAAGAGATGAATGAGCCCACGGTGTCTCCTCGGGTGGACTAATAAGTCTTTGAGACATCCTAATCCTTGTAACTCCTTGTAACGTAGAATCTAAAAGTCGACACTCACGCGAATTCTGATTAGCCCAGCGACAAGAAAACATAATCTATTTATTCGCTGTTGGTTGCATAAAGACGTGTAGGGTCTTCTGCTCCACGTCTGAGGAATAATTTCCATCTTATTGATTTTATTCATCATTTATCCAGCATACCACATACCACATGATTTATCCGGCATACCGCATACCACATGATTTAACCAGCATACCACATACCACAAGATTTATCCGGCATACCACATACCACAGGTCACGTATTCCTGACGGGAGAACCAACGACGAAGCGTCGGTTTTTCGATGGAGATTATTTTGAATCATAATTATAATCCTTTTATTCACGATGTCGGATTTAAGGTTTCCCGTGATTGTAGTGTGTATGCGTTTGTGTGTCCGTAACCGCTTGATTCACCTGTCATAATATTTTTGTTAAAAACAGTAGGGGAGTTGTGTGTGTGTTTTTTTTCTTTTTATAGGAATTCGGAGGGATTTTTACTTGATTTGTGATTATGCTTACTTCCGCAGTGAATTATGTACCTGGTTGTTAGGCGACTTTTGGTGTGCCCCAGCTAGTTTGAGGACGAGCATTGTTGAAACGTAAGGGTAGCTAGATATATATATATATATAGATATATATATATATATATATATATATATAGTATGTATATATATATATATATATATATATATATAATGTATACATATATGCTATAATACATACATATATATATATATATATATATATATATATGTATATATATATATACGCATATATATATATATATATATATATATATATATATATCCTAAGGAATTCTTTTCCGCTCGGAACCTCCAACTGATTTATGCAAACGCCTTAAATTGAATTTATACAGCCTGGATCTCTTTTGTAATGGTTCGTGACTACGTGCGCAGTAATGGATATTTCCTGCAAATATTCTCAAAATAACGAATTCAAGATTTCGGCTGGCACCAGAGTCCCAGGCGCCAGTCTCTTGTTACTCTTCCGAGAAAACTGAATTAGGTCAAACTTCGATTTGAAAAAAGAAAAAAAAATATCTTTCCAAGATGTCACGTGTTCGGAGAGTATGGCTGGAGCGTCGTGTTGTATAAAGTACAGGTGATTCGATGGAGTTCTTGAACAATATTATCTGTACGTATCCCTTGGTTGAACTGTCATACGTACAACCTGATTATAATAATAAAAAATAAAGCAAAACACAAATTACTATAGTAGATTCACATCAACCCTGCATCTGACGTCAAGGGCAGTCCCTTACGACGTTCCTGATTGGTTGTTTGATAAGCCAATCACAGGGCTGGAAACTCTTTGTCTCTCTCGAGAGTGTTCTCATAGCCAGGATGTATGTTCCACCTCTCCTGAGGGATACGTCTTTCAAACGTATCCATCAGGAGAGGTGAGAAAATACATCATTCCTATTTGAACTCTTTTGAGAGACTGAGGGTTTCCAGCTCTGTAATTGGCTTATCAACAGCCAATCAGGAGCGTTGTAAGGGACTGGACTAGACATTAGATGCAGGTTGATGTGAATCTTTTATAACCGTCGATGTACTTTTATTATCTGGTTGTATGCATGACTGTTCGTCCAGAGAATATCTTCACAATATATTAATTATATTAGCGAATTTCTTTGGAATTCTGTGGAGGCTCGGGTTACCGGCCTGGAACGAGCTGATTAGATTATGAGGTGAATCCTGGTCCTGGTGTAGGTTCAGCTTTTGTTTCTCTAAAATGGTTTTTTTTTCTTGCTTTTAAGTCATACCAATCCCCCAAACCATCTCCCGATCCTGGTGGTCGATGATTCGTTCATTTTAAATATTTTCTAGGTTTAAGTCACACCAAATGCCAAATCATCTCTCTGTTTATCGCCTTATTGATGCAATACACAACTGACAGGTAATCAAGTTAGGCTGTGAATAATGTAATCTGACCGATATGATATAATACTTATATTGGATATATAACATTACATAAACTCCCCGCTTATACAAATACCGACGAACCCCCTCTCCCCACATTCGCTTTGGAAATCAGCGCAGTTCTCTCCAATCACTGCTAAAGATTTTAAAATTTTCTCCATCTGATGGCAGTGTTTTAGAACTCACTTCCTCCCTAAGTATTCCCCGACTCTTAATCCTCTGTTCCTTTAGAGGTAGGTCTCTCACTTCCTTCGTGGGTATGCTCCACGTAATTCCGTGTTCATTTCTCGCATTGTCCAATTGGTAAACACAAACAAATCCAGACATTTTTTAGAAATTCTTGAGAAACTCTTGATCAGATAATTACCGAGCGGCTGTCGTCATTGCTGACGAACTAATGATCACTGACCAACTCCCTTGATTAATGGCTGACACTCATCATTACAGATCACCCACAAGCTTTGATCTGTATTCAGTACATTACCCTTTTAAAAAAAATTCTTATGTAATTCTGCAGTGGTTCACAAACCTACACAATAAACAAATGTCTTGAATAATGTTTTTGCTGAATCGAAACGCAGATTGGAGGTAGGGAAAAGTAGGATGATGGAAGATTGGTGTCTGCATGCAACCAGGAGGCTTCACTGTAATCCCCCAGTCTCATACTCTAACATTATCTCTCTCTCTCTCTCTCTCTCTCTCTCTCTCTCTCTCTCTCTCTCTCTCTCTCTCTCTCTCTCAATATTTCTTTGTCAAGCTTTATTCCCTTTCGTGCTGTTTGTATGTCATATAGTTTCATAACCGACTCCAAAGATTCTTGGTATACCTCTCTCTCTCTCTCTCTCTCTCTCTCTCTCTCTCTCTCTCTCTCTGGCCAATCGTTCTTTGTGTTACTCGTTTTTGTACTCTTTTATTTTCACTTTTATCTCTTATGTTAATCTAATCTAATCTCTCTCTCTGGCCAATCGTTCTTTGTCATGTGTTACTCCTTTTTGTATTTTTTTTCCTCCACTTATTTCTCTCTCTCTCTCTCTCTCTCTCTCTCTCTCTCTGTGCGTGTGTGTGTTTAGCGTCTTCTCTTGCCTGTGGCTGACGGCAGAAGCCTTCCGGGAATACCTGCCAAACTTTCGTTCGTGATTGAATGGAAATGAATCTCCAACTCACGTTAGTAGGCAGGACATCATGTCATGATTCGTGAATCGCGATTCAACGTTGAATTTGCAATCCCTGCGGTTGGGAGAAAATGGAGATCATGTTTTACATTTTCCGTATATTTATATACAAAGTTTATTTATTTATTTATTTATTTATTTATTTATTTTTAGGAAATTATTCTTCTTTTCTTGCAAGTGTACGAATCAGATATAGATTCATTTTTCCATAACGACTTTTTCCTGTTTTTTTTTTTAGGAAATTGTCTACAAATATATATAAGTTAAAAATAATGGTTCCATAATGCGTTGGAGTATTCGTAATCATGATAGAGCGAATGACCCCGTTTGTGTAGGGATTTCTACGTGCTGTTGGTGAGCCCTCGGTGTAGTTCTGTGAAGGGGCTAATATGGAAGTTTTTTGTACAGGGCGTTCATTCACGCTTCGGTAGTTATATATATATAATATATATATATATATATATATATATATATATATATATATATATATATATGTGTGTGTATATATATATATATATATATATATATTATATATATATATAATGTGTATGTGTGTGTGTGTGTGTGTGGTTTCTGATCAGTATCCGGTCCAGAGCTGGTAGATAGATAGATATATCTCTCTCCTTCTCTCTCTCGAAAAGGTCGATGCCTTGTAAGAAGTATTTAACCTTATTTTGCTTTTTTTACGATCGATACTTGTGTTAGCTTTTATTACTAACCTGTGTTAGCTTTTAATACTAACCTTATTGGCTGCTATGGTGGTCGAAGGAATCATTTTTCGTCTGTATAGTTTCTGTTAACCTTCTATTTACGTGAATTGTTTTATATTAATTTATGGAGTTACCTGCAAAAAGAGATTCTTTTTAATACTCTAAATATATTGTCACAAGACGTAAAAGTATTGAACCCTAGATCTGTATTCAACTCTCTCTCTCTCTCTCTCTCTCTCTCTCTCTCTCTCTCTCTCTCTCTCTCTCTCTCTCTCTGTTTGTGTGTGTTTGTGTACTTGCAGCTTTTATCGCCAACTTTACGAAAAACTAAAACCAAGTTGTGTCCGAAGTTTGGAAAGTTAGTCCAGATGTTTTATAGTCACGGTCGTTTGAATGAATCTGTGACCCAGTTTAAGCAGAGGCTAAAAAATATTTTAAAGAAAAAGAGAGAGTCTCTCTCTCTCTCTCTCTCTCTCTCTCTCTGGAAACCTTATCTCTCTATCTGGAAACCATCTCTCTCACCTCTCTCTCTCTCTCTCTCTCTCGATGGACTAACAAGTCTTTAAGACATCCTAATCCTTGTACTCTCTCTCTCTCTCTCTCTCTCTCTCTCTCTCTCTCCGGATGGACTAACAAGTCTCTAAGACATCCTAATCCTTGTAACTCTGGAAACCTTCGCCTCTCTCTCTCTCTCTCTCTCTCTCGATAATGAATTTATATACACTCGTTCCACGATATAAACTCCGCATACCTAGTGGATGCCAAACCAAGTCCCTTTCGCTTCCATGCCGTATACATGAATGACGGGAAGGCGAATCCATTACGGGACGCCAATAGCAATAACAATATTATTGGGTTGGGTTTTCGCCCATTCCTGCGGGGGAGGGGGGTTGCTCTCGTGATGGAGAGATGGACTGGAGTTCTCGGCTGTTGGCCTCCTGGGCCAGATATCGTGTGTGACGAAGGGGACGAGTCTACTAGATGGCTTTGGATGTGAGAAGATTTCTCGTGTGTTTTTTCTTATATATATATATATATATATATATATATATATATATATATATATATATACATATAAAGAGAGAAAGAGAGAGAGAGAGAGAGAGAGAGAGTCAGTCGGTTCATAGCCAGGTCAATAGCTGATCGCCTAAGTCTACAGTCTTTGCCCCTCTTGGGAATCGATCCCGTGCCCTTTTTTGCCCAGGAAATCTGAACGTCTCTTTTCACTGTTCCAAAATCCTATCGTTACCATTTCTAACAGATCAGCAAAGATGTCATAAGGAACGCACACAAATAACGAGTGATATTCTCCCGATTACAGTGTGAAATGAAGTCGTTTTTTTTGGAATTTCATTCTATTATTATTGAGAATTTATACACAAAGCCGTAGATTATATCCTAGAAACCGTTCATACATAAGTTCACAAGAATAACATTTATTCACCTTATCTTACTCCCCGTCTTTTTTTATTTATTTATTTTTTTTATTCCTACTCCAATCCTCGAGTTCCCCCCCCCCCCCCACAAGAGGAATTTACCCGGCGTTACATTCTTGAGAATGGAAAGGCAGGGTCTGGGATATATATTCCATGTGGATATTTCAAGATATCACCAACAGCGAATATGCGACTTTTCACATTCTTAACGTCAGGGCTTCCGGATCTCTCTCTCTCTCTCTCTCTCTCTCTCTCTCTCTCTCTCTCTCTCTCTCTCCGTCCCCGTAAAAGTATCAGGAGTGATGTCGGGAATTCGCGGGAAATTTGAAAATATCAGGAATGATGTCGGGAATTCCTGGGAACTGGGAAAGTGTCAGGAATGATGTCGAGAGTTCCAGGGAAATTGGGAATGCCTCAGGAATGATGTCGGGAATTCCAGGGAAATTGGGATGCATTAGGAATGACGCCAGGAATTCTATGGAAATTGGGAAGTATCAGGAATGATGTAAAGAATTCACGGGAAATTGGGAATGCATCAGGAATGATGTCTGGAATTCCCAGTAAATTGGGAATGCATCAGGAATGATTTCGGGAATTTGTGGGAAATTGGGAATGCATCAGGAATTATGTGAATGATGTCGGGAATACCAGGGAAATTGGGAATGCATCAGGAATGATGTGAATGATGTCGGGAATACTAGGGAAATTGGGAATGCATCAGGAATAATGCTGGGAATTCCAAGATAAATTGGGAATGCATCAGGAATGACGTCGGGAATTCCATGGAAACTGGGAATGCATCAGGAATGATGTCAAGAGTTCCAGGAAAATTGGGAAAGCATCAGGAATGATGCTGGGAATTCCAGGGAAATTGGGAAATCGTCAGGAATGATGTCGAGAGTTCCAGGGGAATTGGGAATGCATCAGGAATAATAATCAATAGATTATCGTAAAATCTGACACTTTGAAAGCAAATCCCTCGACGTTATTTTATAAATTTCATTTTCAAAATTTTAAAGAATATTTTTATTAACAATAAAAACTGCAATCATCGTAAAATTGTCTTATTCCCTATTCTGACAGTTTGAAAGCAAAATCCTCTTGCTACCGGTTTCCAATCCCAGAGGGTTTCGAAAACCCAAGAGGGAAACCTCCCCTTCCCCCTCTACCTCCTCCTCTTCCTCCTCCTCCTTCTCATCTTCGTCTTCCTCTTCCTCTTCTTCTTCCTCTTCTTCTTCCTCTTCCTCCTCCGCTCCTTCTTGCTCTTATTCCTTTTCCTTTTGCCTCCTCCTCCTCTTCCTATCCTCCTCTCCTTGCTTCCTTTGTCCTTCTCCTCCTCCTCTTCCTCTTCCTCCTCTTCGTCTCCTCCTCTTCCTCCTCCTCCTCTTTTCCTCGTTTTTTCCCTCCTTGCTTTTTTTTTGCTTCTCCTCCTCCTCCTCCTCCTCCTCCTCTTCCTCCTCCTCTTCCTCCCCTCGTCTTCATCCTCCTCCACATCCTCCTCCTCCTCTTCTACTCTTCGTATCCTCCTCTCGTCTTCATCCTCCTCCTCCTCTTCCTCCTCCTCCACATCCTGCTCCTCCTCCTCCATCCTCCTCCTCCTCCTCCTCCACATCCTCCTCCTCCTCCTCCTCCTCCTCCTCCTCCTTGTTTTTCATCCGACAGAGATGATGTTGATGATGCTGAGTCTGAGGAAGCTGAGCCAGACACGAGACCAAAATGGCGTGAATTTCTCCTTGACTGACGTGTTGTTTTTCGTTGTTTTGTCGGTTTTCCTTCTTCAAGAAGTTGCTGGGGTGTTTTTCCACCTCGGTTTCTTTTCTTTGTGCCGTTTTGTTCAGTGCCAGGATTACGTGGATGCTGTTTCAACAGTTTGATTAGAGATGTGTGTATATAATGTATACGTACATACTACATATAGATAGTATATATATATATATATATTATATATATATATATATACGTATATATATATATATATATATATATATATATATATATATATATATATTTATATGGGTGTGTCTTGAAATAACGTAATAACATTTTCAATAATAAATTGATGCATTGTTGCATATTTTCTATATATATATATTATATATATATATATATATATATATGTATGTATGTGTATGTATGTATGTAATATGGTATATACCATATATATATATAAATATCTATATATTATATATATATAAATATATGTCTGCGCGTTTCCTGAAATAACTGATCACACTTTTATTATTAAAAACTTTCATTCAAAGTTAATATCTATTTTCTTGGACGAAAAATTCCTCCACTTTTTTCCAGATGGGAAAGATTCCGTTAATTCCAAAAGAAAACGTCGACATTTTATAGCTTTAAGTCTTTTTCCTATTTTTATGTTGTTCCAGCTAGGCCCCCCCACCCCCAATCCCCCTCCCCCTCCCTCCCCCCTCCCCCTCCCCCTCCCACCCACCCCCCATCCTCACCTCCCAAATCAGTTTTAAATTTCATCAGGTAATCTTTATTTCCTCGAGCGATGGGATTAAATATGTATTACTTAAATAAAGACTTAGTAAATGTTCGCTTACTCTGGGTGTAAGCCTACGAACTACTTTGTTCTTCTTTTTCTTCTTCTATTCTTCATCTTTCTGTTTTTGTTCTTGGTGGGGGTAGGAAAGCCCTATGGAAAAGCCTGAACAGGTCTGAAAAGGAGTTTCTTGTAGAGTTAAAGGTACATGAATTTATGATTTATTTATTAGAATGAAAATGTAGAAAATAAATAATGTGCAAGGTAAACAGTAGAGAACAATTATTTCTAATAAAATGTAGCGTAATTATTTTAATTGTCGTTGGCGAAACAATGCGTTATTTGACCATAGATTTTAGCATGCGCCTCGAGAAGCTGGAGTTCGGATCACACGTTGTTTTTATGTCTCTATTTTCTTGAAGTATCGGTTTCTCTTTTCGTTGCGCAGTTGTTATGATTGTTATGTTTATATTCCATTTTCCTCTCGGTATGTGCTTTATCACCTGATTTACTTTGAGCATCAAGAAAACATTTCGAACCCCATAGTTCCCTCGGTGGCCGCTAGTTCGATTCTCGGGCATTCCGCTGAGGAGTAAGAGATGTTTATTTCTAGTGATAGAATTTCACTCTCGACGTGGTTCGGAAGTCACGTAAAGCCGTTGGTCCCGTTGCTGAATAACCACTGGTTCCATGCAACGTAAAAACACCATACAAACAGTGCAAGAACCCTGTAGTTCTGTCCTATTTTTATTATTGTAATTATCGTTCGACGTATAACCAACCGCTGACATGAAAACAAACTTTTCCTGAAAATGCTCATGTGTGATCAATATTAAAGAGCCCAAGAGAATAGCAGTGAATAAGTATCAATAGGTATTCGCTTAAATTGTCCTCATTGATAAATGCTCGTTCAAGGGAAATGCATAACAATACGAGAAGTAATATCGTCATTCAGTTATATCCTTTTTTCTTCTTTTAAGTATATAAAAAATAAAAAATTTGGCTTTTTTTGTCTTCTAATTAGATGAAAAATAGAAATAAAAAGTTCGGCTTTTTGTCTTCTTCAAAGTAGGTAAAAAATAAGAATAGAAAGTTCGGCTTTTTGTCTTCTTCTAAGTAGATAAAAAAAGTAAGAAAGAAAAGTTCGGCATTTTGTCTTGTAAGTCGATAAAAAATAAAACTAAAAAGTTCGGCTTTTTGTTTTCTTCTAAGTAGATAAAAAATAATCGGCTTTTGATCTTCTGCTAAGTAGTTAAAAAAAGTTCGGCTTTTGGGAGACACTGAAGCCGACGCATTCAATGGAAGACTGATCGAGTAGATCAAGATTGATGAGCCTTTCTGTTTATTTTCTGTGTTTTCTCTCCCAATCCCCGATGTAGATTTATGACTGGGGAGGAAGAGGGATTGGGAGGATTAACGGAAGTGAGATTCTAATCCCCTTTTAGAGAGAAGAATGCCCTTGGGCCAGATACGGCCAGATGGGTATTCATGGGGAGGAGTTTTACGTCGTAAATTATCTCTCTCTTTTTTTTTCTTACAATATTTTTATTACAGCATTTTAGGTTCTTGTTTCATTTTTTATTAATTACAGTATTTTGTGTCATTGTTTTTCATGAAAGTGGTGAAGAATTGTATTTATACGAATTATCTCAATTTTTGTTTTTATCAATTGCTCCTGCTTCTTCTGAAATTGCCACTGCTAAGCAGTACTGCTGTTTTTCTCTTATTAAAGTTATTAAATGGTTTTAGCTCGAGTTGCCGTCCTATTCAACTGCTACCTCTACCTCTGAAACGTCTACTGCTGGTTTTTTTTATTATAGTTATTCAGAGGTTTAGCTCGAGTTGTAGTTCTTATTATCTGCTCAAGCTACTTCTGAAATTGCTACTACTAAGCAGTACTGCTGTTTTTTTTTTTTATTAAAGTTATTGATTAGTTTAGAAGAAGGCAAAAAGCCGTACTTTTTATTTTTATTAACTGCTCTTGCTACTTCTGAAACTGCAACTGCTAAGCAGAACTGCTTTTTTTTATACTAAAACGGTAAAGTATTGTGGCTAAGCGATTTTCTCTAGATAGTATTGTTATTAACTACTCCTGCTACCTCTGAAATTGCTACTGCTAAGCAGTACTGCTTTTTTATATATATTAGAATTATAAATTATTGTGGTTAAAGTATTTCCTCTGGATAGTGTTGTTATTAACTGCTGCTACTTCTGAAACTTCAACTGCTAAGAATTACTGCGATTTTATATTAAAGCGATAAAGTATTGTGGTTAAACGATTTCCTTTTGAAACTGCTACTGCTTATAAGCAGTGCCGCTTATGCTTCTTATCTCAGACGATTCCTTGATTTTCGGTATGTCTGATCTTTAGAGTATATCTCTTAAGTTGAGATCTTCATTTACTCCAAGGCACAGTTTCGACCATTTCGTTTCCTTGAACAATTTCATCATCATAGTTTTTTTTTTTAATAATTACGTGACCCAACCTGTCTTCAGTCACTGTACAAATCAATATACAAATTTCCTCACAATAAATAGATAAGTAAACATATTGCCCCCAACTTTGGTAGTAGAGATCACTTAAGATAAGCCAAGAAATGAAAACATTCCCTCAGACCTACTTGGAAGAAGTCATAGTTTAAACTGCCAGGAATTCAGCATTTTTTTTAATATCGTAAAATCTTCTCTTCATTACGTTTTCTGTAGCTTTATGTTCTTGTTATTCGTCTCTTTTTGAAGCATCGTAACTTTAAGGAGGAGACCAACTTTACCCTTGTTGCTAACTAAAGGAAGCTATTTGAGGTCAGCTGTTCTAGTGTTGCTCACTTGGGTTGCTGCGTAGCTTACCAAAGAAAGCAGTACATTAAAAACAAAGTGCTATGTTGCTTTCTTTTCGTTTTGTTTCTTTCCCTCTTCTGCCAAGCTCTGGAAACCTGTGTTTTTTATTTCTATTTTCTTCGTTATTGTTTTTTATTGTACATTTGAGCTCGAGAGAGGTGCTATAAAGTGAAAAAGATGATTGATGAATTCATTATAGCAGAACTTATTAGTTCATTATATTCATAGAAAGATATGTGTGTGTGTGTGTGTGTGCACCTTCTAGTCACTTTGCGTTTTGCCGTAACAAGTAAATCCCCTCCCATATAAGTACTGAACGCTGTCAACATAATGAGATGAAGAGCTCAGTTGTTTGAGAGATAAATCGTGAACCGCCCTTTGAGCTTCACCTGTGGTTGAGTCATCATCTGACAACAATGGTAGTCAGTCAATTAACTGGATCCATTCTTGATTAAAAACGAAAGCAGAAGCTGCGTTAAGAAGTTTATTCAATTAAATAGCCCATATTTAACTTTGTTTTAAGGTATTTGAGTGGTATAAAGTTAAAATGAAAAAGGTCGGGGGAGGAATTTAAGCCCATGGACAATTTCACCCGATTGGGGAGAACCTTGATTGGTCTGGGTAAATGGAAAGGAAGGAGGAGGAAAGCTTATTGGAAAGGGGAGATGGAAAGAGGTTGGTCTGATTGAGGGGAAGGTGTTGGGTGGATGGTAGGATGGGAGATGGGAGGGAAGGGGATAGGGGTGGGGGGAGGGTTGTTGAAGTGTACTAGACGCATTACTTGCCGGTTGCCTCCGCCGTTCCTCTTTCTTCGTCATCGGAGGTGTCTGTCACACACACGCATACACAGACACACACATTCACACACAACACACACAGAGCAACCCTTTGGGTGACATCACCGCCTCATGACTAACACTTTCTGATCAATATCAGTCTCGCAGCCTCAACAACTCCACTGGGCTGTCCCTATTGTTAACGACATCGTCGACAGGTGCACCAGTCATGTATATGTAATTATCTAGTTGAAAGGGACGCACTAATTGACTGGGATCCTATCTTCTTTTTATTTCCACTGTTTGTAAAATCATGAGGACGTTGAAATTGAGGCTGATTGATTAAACAGTGTAAATATTATAGTGTATATGTGTGTGTAATATATATATATATATATCTATATATATATATATATATATATATATATATATATATATATACACGCACAACGTTACAGTCTTTAAATTCACATATATTAAACCAAAAATATCCTTTAATATCCAGATCACTGTACCTCGGAAATTAAAAAAAAAAAAGTTTGGAGCATATATATATATATATATATATATATATATATATATATATATATATATATATATATATATATTACACATATAACAAACAAGTTCTCGTCTTTACGTAGACATGTGTGCATTGCCCCCGGCATATCAATTATGCACGGCATAACTCCAGTGTGTGTGTGTATGTGTGTGTGTGTGTGTGTGTGTGTGTGTGTGGGGCTGTCTGTCTGTCTGTCTGGAAGCGGTGTGTGCTTAATATAACAACGCGAGGAACATACGCACACGCATACACATATCGCCGACGCTGCACATACCTGATTTGTACAAGCCTCGGGTGACGTCATCGGTGACATTTTCCGAGCGACATGAAGCTTCGTCCGATACTGACGGACAGCTCTCCTCCTTCGGGTTATTGTGTCCAGGAGTGTTTTGGCTTGAGAGAGAGAGAGAGAGCTTCTTCGGGTTATTGTGTAGGAGTAGGTGGTGGTGGGGGAGAGAGAGAGAGAGAGAGGGAGAGATAGACACACTGAAAGAGAGAGAGCTTCTTCGTGTTATTGTGTCGAGAAGTGTTTAGGCGTAGGTGGTGGTTGGTGACTGAAAGAGAGAGAGAGAGAGAGAGAGAGAGAGAGAGAGAGAGAGAGAGAGATTGAGGGAGCGAAACAGAGAGAGAGAGATTGAAGGAGAGAAAGAGAGATGGAGATTCAGAGAGAGAGAGAGAGAGAGAGAGAGAGAGAGAGAGAGAGATTAAAGGAGAGTAATAGTGATAGAGATTCAGAGAGAGAGAGAGAGATTGAGAGGAAAGAGGGATTGAGATTCAGAAAGAGATTGAAGGAGAGAATGAATGATAGAGAGAGAGAGAGATAGAGGGAGAGAGAGGTAGAGAGAGATAAGATTTCGTACTGACGTTTACTGGAATGATCAGAATCCCGTTTTAAATTGATTGAGCGAGTATTCAAAATTGGCGTTACAGCTGCCTAGCTCATCGACGACGAAAATAGACCATTAGTTAATATATTACAAAAGCAAATCGCGGTACGATTTTCACTTAAAACTTCATGCAATTCAGTACCTATCAATTCTCTCAAAGTAAGTTTATAAAAGTTAGGCATTCAAAGTAAGTTTATGAATTTTGAAAATTCTATGTTAATTGTTTAAGGCATCTACGGTTAGGATATCATAATCACTCGCTTTCTGACGGTGAGGTATTCATAAATCACTCGCTTTCTGGCTGTTGGGCATTCATAATCACTCGCTTTCTGACCTTTAGGCATTCATAATGACTCACTTTCCGACGGTTAGGATATCATAATCACTCGCTTTCCGACGGTTAGAATATCGTAATCACTCGCCTTCTGAGGTTGGACATTCATAATGACGGTTAGGCATTCATAATCCTTGGCTTTCTAAATACTTTCTAATTGAATCTGTCTTGGCAGAGGTCATATATACGTGTGTCGCGTCGTCCATCCTGTACAAAAGAGGATATTCAGTCGATCGCCACTCGATGCAAAATTGATCAGTATCGAGCTCTACCCTGTGGAAGTCGGTAACACCTGGATTACTTCGCGTAGAGAAAATTCTCTTTAGATTTCTTCAGATTTCTCCTTTTACTTCCGTGTTCCCTTGCTTATTTATATCCTATCCCATTAGAGAGATTATCGTAAATAAAATGGCAACACAATCACTTCGACCCACTTTGTTTATAAATGTAGTCCTTTTAATTTATTTTTGATAATTTATTTTTTTGTAACTTGCACAGGACATTGATATTGTGAGGGACGGGGCAATAATTTGCATATTAATGATATTTAAGAGCTGCAGGATTGATTATAGTGTGTATATATATGTAAACATACATACATGATTATATTTATGATATTCGATGTACAAATATAGAATTTAGGCTAAAAGCCAAGCGCTTGGACCTGTGATGTCATTCGGCGCTGAAAATAATGTTGAAACAATTGCTAGAAGAAGGCAGAAAGTAAGATGGAAGAGAGAGAATATGAAAGGAGGTACATTAAAAGAAACGAAGGGGTTGGAGCCTAGGGGTCGAAAGAACACTGTAAAGAATCTTTAAGCAATGCCTACAGTGCACCGCATAAGGTGTACTGACGGCACTCCTCTCCAACTGCCTTGCAAACTTGATGATTTGTACCATAATCGCGCGCGCGCCCCCCCCCCCCCCCCCCTCCCACAAAATTAAATTATTTTAGAGAGTCGGTTGTCCTATTTCACGTTAGTACAATGATACCGTCCTTAGAACAGAAGGAAAATGACTGATGAGCGATTTCAAACAAATAGATGCAGTCGTGTAGGACGAAGCCTTAGAAAACCTGCCTGCGCCAGGAACCGTCTCTATGGCTTATCTGTGAAGGAATTTCCCTTTGAAGTTGTTCTGCCTTAGCTGTAAAAAAACACCTGACATGAGTCAGTCATGTTAGACTGAATGTAAATTACATTTAAAGTTTTTTGAATGATGGAATAAGAGGTCAGACAATTTTCTGAAAATTCTTTGAGCGTTTGCAAGAATTTTATTTTTTATTTCTTTTTATTTTTAAGCTTTCGATGCTTGAGTATTGTCATGGTGTAGGTCAGTAACATACCTCTCTCTCTCTCTCTCTCTCTCTCTCTCTGTGTGTGTGTGTGTGTGTGTGTGTGTGAGTGTGTGTGCATGCTGATGTTTCCTTTCTGATATCAGAATGACGTAGGTTTATATTACATTAGTGGATACATTAACATTGAAATTTTCTCTAGTAATGCTTAAGTAATGATAACGTGTGGTCAGTTTTGCCTCAGTATAACGGAGTCGCCTTCGTATCTCCACGGGTTACGGGATGCTCTATGAGCAAGAGCCCGTGCTGGCATAAGGCCAGCTTAATCTAAAACAACGACATCTCCACGGAGCTCGAAATCCCCCTCTGTCATATGTCAGATGTCAAAATCTTTTTTTTAAACAGACAAAAAAAAATTATTATTAGGAACCACTTCTACCCACATCCCTGACAATGTATATTTCCACGTCTTCAGAGCCACTGTAACGTTGCCTCTTCATTTTCTGTTCATTATCTCTTCATTTCTTGGAAATTCAACTCTCCTTATTCGTTTACATCCAGCATATCGACTGTTCTTTACAGTTCGTTCATCTGTTTCTCTTCTCCTTGACATCCAACGTCGTGACGTCAATTTCGGTTTCATTGACGTCCTTAATGTTCAACTGCTCTTCATTTTCACATCATAATGGATTCTTAACGGTTTCACTTTCATTAGATATTTCTCCTCACTCTCACTTAACGCTCTTTCATCTCTTTGACTACTTTTTATAGTTATGGTTTTGGTATTATGTTTTATGCGAAAAGGAAAAATAGGGCGTCCTTTTCGGCACGAGAAATTCCTTGATTAGGAACTAGGTGATTTAGATCTTTTGTGTTAGGTTATTTCATATTGATTTGGGGTCCCAGGTATAAAAAACAAAAAAATGGGGGGGAGCTTGTATTTCTAGCAACCACTCGATGGCGCAGCGAGTGAGGTTTCGTCACACAGCCGAACCTTGTGTATAATTACAAATCTGCTGACATAATTTATAAGTAGATTTCATTTATTTATATATTTTGTATGATTAATCCTAGTGCTGATTTTCATGTAATGTATTTGTTTCCATTTTTCTGTTGTTTTCTAACGGGACCTTCTGTAAAATTATAAAGCGTCTGGCACATTTTATTTTATGAATATTTTTCTTTTCTTTACATATTTCGTAGGTTTAATCGTAGTTGTGAGTTTCATGTAATTTGTGTTTTTTTTTTTTGTCGCCTCAGTAAACAAAATTGGGCGGAATTCTTCATCTACAAAAGAGAATGTCTTGTTCTTAGGGTGTTTCAAAACATGTCGAGAAAAGAAATGAGTATTACTTGTTTTTTTTATTTTTGCAATTTTTCGCGTTCCCCGTCGCCTCAGTCAACAAAATTAGACAGATTTCTGCATCTACCCAAAACATGTCGAGAAAAAGTCTTCGTCCCAGCTTTATTCCCATTCGGGGATCGCCGTTTTGAATGAGTCTCTTCCATCTACCACCTCTGTCCTGTGTCATTTCCTCCCGCACTCCCTTCTCCCTTATATCATCTCTTAATTCAATCTCTCCTCCACCTGGTCTTAGATCTTTCTTTCCTTCACGTCGAGAAAAAGTCATGAATATTAATTGAGTTTCTACTGGTGTCGATTGAAAAGTTGATTAGATTCTGATAAGTTTTGTGGGTTTTGGTGGAGGTGTGTTGTTGTCAAAAAAAAAAAAAATTTTTATTACCTTTGGAGATATGCTTGTTAGATTTTTTAAAAATTCTATTGGCCCCTTTTGGAGATGTTTGCCAGAATTTTTTTAATTCTCTTGTCCTTTTGGAGATGTTTGTCAGATTTTTAAAAAAATTATCTTGCCCATTTTGATGTTTGTCTGAATTTTTTTAAATTCGCTTGCCCTTTTGGAGATATGTGTTGTCAGAATTTTTTAAAAATCATCTTGCCCTTTTGGAGATATATTTGTCATATATTTTTAATTCTCTTGCCCTCTTTTCGAGATATTTTTGTCAGAATTTTCAAAAATTCTCTTGCCCTTTTGGAGATATGTGTTGTCAGATTTTTTTTATTCTCTTTCCCTTTTGGAGATATGTTTGTCAGAATTTCTTTTAATTCTCTTGCCCTTTTGGAGATACGTGTTAGAATTTTTGTAAAATCCTTCGTTTCCTTCTACCCTTCTGAAGTATGATCTATTCAGTGGATGCCTTCGTTAGCTATTTAATTTGTGTTATATTTCTAATTTAAAAAAAATCAAGTCGTCACTGTGAATAGTATGAACCGTGAAACTTCTTGGTACTGGACTCTTAGCTATTTATAAAAGTTAATATATATAAGAATCTAATTTTGTCCCACGATTATCCTTCGGTGGTCATAGCAACAAGGGAATAATAACTTGACTAAACTCAAGGTAAATTGGCGTTAGTATCCTTTTTTTCCTACGAGTTACGTATCCTTCCTCTTACTCCCAATTGCCCTCCTTGAGTATCCTTCTTTATTTACTCCTCCATTCCCCCCTTTTATCACCTTTAGTGCTATCCTTGAAGTCCCCAGGAGGAATGTGGATACAATTTGATATAGGTCACATCGATACTCCGATGGTTCGCTTGTCATATGCCAGCCTATTATTAAAGTAATAATATATATTGACTGGTAGAGTAGACGTTCTTTACCTGTCTTTGTGTATTTTTATGTTGTGAGTGTGTGTGTATATATATATATAGTATATATATATCTATATATATATATATATATATATATATATATATGTGTGTGTGTGTGTGTGTGTGCTGTGCGTGTATATATATATATATATATATATATATATATATATATATTTATATATATATATATATATATATATATATATATATATATATATATATATATATATATATATATGTGTATATATAAATTAAAGTAAATATGCTATATTTTATTAGAAATAATTTTTATGTCCTGTTTAACATGCACATTATTTATTTTTTTGCATTTTCATTTTAATAAGTAAATCATAAATATCCTATCCTGAAATTCCTGTATCTTTCACTCGACGCGAATCACCTCTTTCAGACCATTTTAGGCTCTTCTATAGACCTTTCCTACCCCCCAAACAAGAACAACGACAAAGTAGTTTGTAGACTTACTCCACGAGTAAGCGAAAAGGGCCTAGATAGTTAGCATGTAAAGGTATTGGAAAGGAAGACTTGATATCCTCGAATTATGAGGAGAGAAGAGAGAGAGAGAGAGAGAGTGTACGACTGAAGAGAATAGCGCAGTATTTGTAAGGAATCTGACGTACTGCTTATGAGTCTCATAAGTATGAATAGCTTTCTGAACACGGTCTTCTTTATTCTTCCACGATTCGGCAGCTGAAAATGTTGAATGCGTCAGTGACTGTTGAGCTGATTTTTCTCTGGAGCCATCCTCCTATTTACACGAGAGCGTGTGTTTGATCGTGTGAATGTTAACCCACATAATATAGCTATGACCGTTAGAATCGATCACGTCCATTGTGGTGCCATTTCCGTATTAGTACCATATTAGTCTTCGTTTATGGTAAGTCTATATTAAATACTGAATTTGGGTTTTAGGGTTCAGGTGGAAAGTCTGCTGATGAACTAGGTGTCCCTAGTGAAGAGAGGAAGCTTGTCGAAAATCACCCCTTTGGTTAGTTAGTTCATAAAGACTGCAGTAGCTGTCCTTGTGGTGTCTCGCCGGCATTCCTGAGTGAGTATAGGTTGGCCTGAATAGATTCCAGCTCAGTCTACTTTTTTCCTCCTTGATTTTATCGGCATTTCATCGTCGTGAATATCGTCTGCTCCATTTTTAAGTTCTCTCTCTCTCTCTCTCTCTCTCTCTCTCTCTCTCTCTCTCTCTCTCTCTCTCTCTCTCTCTCTCTCTCTCTCTCTCGGGATTCACTGTGACCCGTGTTCTCATATTAAGACTCCTAATGTCTGATGTATTTAAGTCTCTCTCTCTCTCTCTCTCTCAATGGCTTCTCGGAATTCACTGTGACCCCTTGTCTCTCATATTAGATTCCTAATCTCTGATGTATGTATGTATGTGTTTGTGTATGTTTGCTAATTGTGCATTTCCTCGGTATTGTTTGTGGGAAAGGTTTATCGTTAATGCTTGTATTAGTTATAGGTTCTGTTTGCCGAATGCTTCAGCTCTATTTAGAACTGAGTTCTTCATTTAATACCTTTTTTTCATATTTTTAAAAAATATATTTCACTTTGTTTCTCTCGGTTGTGTGTGAGAGTATTGATAAAATTCCGCCACGCTACGTTAGTCCTGGTTCTTTCAGCTTAATAATAATCGCTGTAAGCTCTATGTAGAACTGGGTTCTTCATTTAATTCCTTTTTTATTAACATATTTTTTATAATATATTTCTCTCTGTTGTGTGTGATAGTATTTTTAAAACTCTGGTTCCTTCAGCGCAAAAATGATCGCTGCAAATCAAAGCGCCCGTTTTCTCCTGCTTCCAGAGTCGCGTAAATCCTGGAACATCAGCCTTTTCCCACGTGAAAGGAGTCGTGTTAAATGGCCCCGGTCGAGAGGAGCCCCTTCTGCAGTATATCCTCTCAAATGGCCTTATTTTCTCTCTACCTGAAGGAGAGATCCCGAGCTTTCCTCTTTTTCGTTTTGCGTGGAGGTCGTTCAAGTCTTTTATTCCTCAGTGGTACGAAGTCCCATGACTGAAATTGACATTTTTTTTAATGTTATATTTATTCTCTCAGCCATTAGAGTGAAGACAGATATCCGCTGAATTCCAAGGGACATCTGAAACCCAATTCTCCTTTTTAATTTATATTGTTCACTTGGGTTTCAATTTTGGGTATTGGGTTTGTTAAAGCGTCTGGTATCGTTGGGGAAGGTGTTGGAAGGTCCAGTTAACCTTCCAGATTTCCAGGTGCTTTCCAGAGCATTGGTCTGGTTGCATTCGACAGGACCGTTTATCACTTGCTCTAGATTCTAGACTCTCTAGACCGCGTCTGTGTCGTTGGGGAAGGTGCTGGAAGGTCCATTTAACCTTCCAGATTTCCAGGTGCTTTCCAGAGCATTTGTCTAGTTTGCATTCGACAGGACCGTTCCATCACCCGCTCTAGACTCTAGACTCTCTAGAGTCTAGAGTCTAGGCTCTAGAACTCCGACTGTTTGCCTGCCCACTCCTCTACCTATTGATTAACCTCCTTCCCGACCCCGGCTGGCTATGCCCGCCCAGCACTTGAATTACACCCACCCACCCTACCCTTGTCACGCCCACCCACCCCCACCCGCCTGCGCTTCCTACCTCCACCCCAACTCTCTCTCTCTCTCTCTCTCTCGTAAATGTCAGACGTCTATATATCACGTGATATTATTGGATCCCACGTGGTAGGTCTGTCTCGTATGGAGTGGGCAGGTATACTGCCAAATTAGGTCACGTCGCGGTTATAATTTCTGCAAATTCTATGTATTTTATGATGACGTTGGGTTTATGCATTTGATGTATGTCCGATGAAAAGCCGGACTGTATTCGCTAACTTACCGTTTATTTGTTTGTTTGTTTGTTTGTTTCAGTCAGTCGTTACGATGTGTTACAGGTGTTGATAGAATTCAGTACAACTTCTCCCTTTCGTGTGTGTGTGTGTGTGTGAGTGTGAAGCAGGTTTGTGCCAAGAAAGAAGTGATTAGATTTTGAACAGAAGTTGTCTACAGACGAATAATTTTTTATTTATTTATTTCCTTCTTTTAGCGTTAGTCGAAGCATGCCCTGAAATTCAATCTTCGTAAGAATGTGTTCATTCGGAAGCAATAACAGAAGGTATTGGGAAATGCAGAAAGAATAGATCGCTGATTAGAAAAACAGATAAATTGACACATTAAAAAATAAATAGATAAGAATGGTAGTCGTAGATTGTTGTGTTTTCGTGCTGTTCTCTCTTCTGATTTGGGATTGTGTAAACAAACCAGTAACCCCTGCCTAGAGCACTTCATAGTCTTCTCATTTCCTCACGTAGGCGTTCTTTGGCTTCCAACTGAGAAGTCGCGTTGTAGCTTAAGATGTTTATTCTAATGAGCTGCTTTGCATTTACAGATGAGAGTTGGTTGTTATCGATTCTTTTGCGGATGCGTGTGTTGCATCTGTTTTGTGAAGTCAATTGATTGTAAATTTATTTTCGTTGATGTTTGAATTTTTCTCGTAGAACATTATGTTCCATGGAGGCTGTGAATGCAAGTTACTGGCATTATAAATGTTAGTCGTTTGTTAATAATAATGATGATAGCAATCATAATAATAATAATGATAATAATCATATAATAATATATTAATAGTAAATCAGTGATGAGTCATGGACATAATCATAGGGACACAAGGAGACACGATCCCAAGATCCCTGAAAAGGAAAATAGAAAGAATAGATGCTGAAGTAGCTCCAGGACTCATGCAGGAGAGTGTGCTCCTAGAAACAGCACACAGTAAGAAAATGGGTGGACTCCTAAGGAGGCAGGATGCAACCCGGAACCCCACACCATAAACACCACCCAGTCGAATTTGACGACTATGATTAAAAAAATAATAATAAAATAAAATAAAATCAGTATCAGTGATGAGCCATGTTAAATATTTTCTCTTTCTTTCTTTCTTTCTTTCTGGAAGTTGTTCAGTGTATCCAATAACCTTTGTAAGATTGTCTTTACGTCGGAGGAGATATTTTTCCTCAGCTGTTCCAATTTCTTTTTTTTATTTATTTCTTGCCCATGATGCGATTGATTGTTAGCCTAAGAGATTTATTCAGAGATTAATCTTGTATAGTAAGGGTCTTCACAATTTCTCTATAAAAACATCAGTGATAGATATGCGCTGGGAAAGTGAGAAGTAACAAGGATTGATTTCCTGTGTCATTTCTGTATCCAAGAATATCATCTCACATCCTGAGCTAAAGTACAATTACCATTGATAGGTATTCATTCTTGAAGCGTCAGGTTATAACGAGTCACTTTCCGATAGAGGAATAAAGGTATTTCAGGTTGTTGTTGTAATTATTATTATTATTATTCAGAGGATGAACACTATTCATTTGGAAAAACCCCACCCCAGCGGCCATTGAGTTGAAATTCACGCTTCCAAAGAATATGGTAACAGAAGGTAACGGGAAATACATAAAGAGGAGATCAGTTATTAGAAGAACAGGTGAATTGACAAATAAATAAATAATAATTTTCATAAAATATTCAAATACAAGTTGAATCATATAGGGGTTGTAATGCGTGTCTGGACAGAAGTGGTGCTATGCCTGATAGATGTTTATTCTTAAAGCGGGAAATAATACCTTTTTTTGTTCTTATTTTTTAATGATCGCACCTCTACCCTTTCATTGATAGCTCTCTCTCTCTCTCTCTCTCTCTCGCATTCTCCCTCTCTCTCTCTCTCGTCTCTCTCTCTCTCTCTCTCTCTCTATTGGATTTTTTCAAAGGCTGTCTGACTTTTTTTTTTTCCTCCAGTCGTCGAACAGGAGAGTTTTCCTGCCTGTGTGACAGTTTTGTTTTTCCTGGACTTTTCTGTGCTTGTAGAGCAGAAGTGTTTCTACCTGCATGACGTTTTTTTTTTTTTTTCTTTCTTTCTTTCTTTCTTTCTGACATTTATAACGGGGAGTTTTGTCCAACCTGCATGGCAATCTTTTTTTTTTCTTTTTTTCTTTTTCTTTTTTTTAGATTGGTGAATGGAAATAAAATTACATAAAGTTGAGATTTCTTGTATTATTTCTTTAAATTTAACATGCATTTCATCCCGTAGTGGGGTAGCGCCTTCAGTGGATCCCACGCGGCGCACTGTAGGCATCACTTAAAGTTCCTTCCAGCATCCCTTCGACCCCTATCTGCAACCTCTTTCACTCCTTTTTACCTTACCTCCGTTCATATTCTCGTTCTTCCATCTGACTTTCCACCCTCTCTAACAGTTGTTTCACTGTGCAGCTGCGTTTAACGCCTATTACACCTTTCAGACCTTCTTGCTATCAGTTTCCCTTTCAACGCTGAATGACCTAATACGTCCCAGCGCTTTGCCTTTGGCCTAGATTTTGTATGACAATCCAATCCAATATTCAGTTCACTACGGCCAGCGAATTTTTTTCCATTATTTAGTGATGATAAATTTCAACAGGTTTATAGAAACGTATCTATATTATTTATTTATTGAGGATCAGGTATTTTTTTTATACACCTTCAGCTGCCTAGTATTTCGTTATTATTATTATTATTATTATTTTATTATTATTATTTAATTAATTATTATTATTATTATTATTATTATTATTATTATTATTATTAATTTTATTTTAAAATTAAAAGTAATGGCTACTTCAGCAGCCATTAGACTTGTAGAGATTTTCTTCTCTATTTTGCGAAATAGCGGCTTTTTCAGTGCTACTTAAACAGGCTAGTAGAGCGCCTATAGAGGTCATGGTAAAATGCAGGGTCAAAATAGGTGTATATATTTGAATTTTACAGATAACTATGATACCATGACTTCTAGTAGAGCGCCCTATAGAGGTCATGGTAAAATGCAGGGTCAAAATAGTGTATATATTTGAATTTTTTACATAACTATGATACCATGTCATCAAAGTCATGGTATCATAGTTTATCTGTAAAATTCAAATATATACACCTATTTTTTGACCCATGCATTTTACCATGACCTCTATAGGCGCCTCTACTAGCCTGTTTAAGTAGCACTGAAAAAGCCGCTATTCGCAAAATAGAGAAGAATCTCTACAAGTGTAATGCTGCTGAAGTAGCCATTACTTTTAATAAAGTATGCTTGAGAGAGGGTCTGCTTCCCTAAGTATTATTATTATTATTATTATTATTATTATTATTATTATTATTATTATTATTAATCACCACTTCTTTCCCTGTCAGACTCTTTTTTTATGCACCTTCACCTGCCTAGTATTTCGTTTGATTGTGAAATCATGCCCAAAAATGTATTATTATTATTATTATTATTATTATTATTATTATTATTATTATTATTATTATTATTATTATTATTATTATTATTATTATTATTATTATTATTACCACTTCTTTCCCTATCAGTCATGAAAAAACCATAAAAAAATTGGGAAGAATAATCATCGTACGTTCAGGCAAAACTGATGATTATATTCTGGTAGTTTACGACGCATCGTCGGACGCAAAGGATAATTGGAATGACGCACTTTACGAAAAATGGAGGGTTACGCTTTATATGATATTTTTGAACGGTTTTAGTATGACAGGTGTCCAGTCTCTTTTAGCATGACAGGTTTGTGTGCTTCCAGGAGCTTCAACTGCATTTAATTAATTGCGAAATTATGATCAAATTTTTATATATATTTTTTGGATATGACCTTGTTTTACGAGCAATGTCTGGGACACCTTTTCAAAGCGTTTGGAAATGAATGACCTCATATGGTTCATCACGGACACGAAAGGGTACGGAATGATATTTTTTTATAAGTCTTTTATCACTTAACCCATATCTGCAGATAAATGAGGTTTAATACTTTTTTTGTATCGTAAAAGGTCAAAATGGATTTACTTTTTTTTTTATCTCGTGACCACGCAGTCTGGTTAGAGTGAATATTTGATGACGTTTTTAGTAAGAAGATATTTTTAGTATTATTTTAACAATGTCGAATATTTATTAGTATTTTCTCTGCACCGATAGAAAAAGTGTTCTATTGACTTAGATATTTGCTTCAAGCCATTCCTTCATATTTTTGTAAATCATCCATCATCCAGTAAAATATTCTTGCTATAAATTTTTTTTAAAACATATCAAATTACTTACAAAACCTCAGCTGTTTCAAATTTCACAACAGAATTTTCTTTACTTATTATAACTAATAAGTAAATAAAATACATTTTATTAGCTGCAGTTGTTTCCTTCATATTTTTGTAGGTCATCCATCATTCAATAAAATATTCTTGCTATAAAAAAAAGATATGACCACTTGGAAAACTTTAATTTTTGGGGGATGGTTTTTCTTTACTTTAAATAACGCGTTTATAGAAGGTAAATACCCCGAAAACGAGCTTTAAGGAACAAGAATGAAGTTTGGGAAACCCTTAAGAAATGGACAGACGTCAAAACTTCATCAAAGATTTGAACCTTCGAAGTCTTCTTCAACAAGTTTCACTTGATTCCTTTGATGACCCCAGCAGGGGCGTCTGACTTGAAATTTAGGCTTCCAAAGAATATTATGGTGTTCATTAGACAAGAAGAAACAGAAAGTATTGGGAAATACAGAGAGAAGAGATCACATATTAAAAAAATAAACAAATAAAACAATAAATTATTAAATAAATAGGAAAAATAGAAGTAAAATATTGAAATACTTAGTCATCCTAATAACTGACTTGAAGCGTCTCGAAAAATCTAAGAAAATCTGTAAGTCAGAAGACTGTTCTCTCTCTCTCTCTCTCTCTCTCTCTCTCTCTCTCTCTCTCTCCCCTCTCTCTCTCTGCCCTTCCCAGTTTGGCTTGAGAGCCAGAAAAAAGTTGTAATAACTTTCATGTAATTATTGTTATTATAGTTTGATATTTTCTCAATTTTCTTCCCTACAAAAAGGAAGGTTTTTATGGCTTATGAATGTTTTGCATTTATATTTTGTATGTTTACTTAAAAAGTTTATTTTCAAGTGGATATTACACGAGCATTCAAGAGATACTTTTTTTCCCAGAAGAAGCGTCTATTTTGAAAACTTAATTTCATATTTTCTTTATTTACAGTGATTCCTGTCAGTACACTGTTCTGTATGTTCAAGTAATTGACCAATTTACTTCAAGACGTATGCTATTTTAATGCGTCGTTTAAAACTTATCGAGATCTTGTTAACTGAACGATATTCATTGGATGGATCCTTTTAAAATTGCTTCTTCTTCTCGTTTAAATAAGAGCAAATCTGCCCATCTGTGCATCATGGCGACCTCTTGCAACAAGCAGACAGCCGGTTGCCTGGTTACTCTTTTGTTGACTTATTGGGATGTGTTCCGAAGTGGAACCCTCCTCCTCCTCCTCCCTCAACCCCTCCATACCACCCCTCCTCCTGCTTTTTCGCTTCCTGGAAAGATCTCCAGGAAGCCCTCATCCCGCCCTGTCCTCTCCCGAAGAAGGAGGAGGAGGAAGAAGGAAGGTTTTACAAAAGGTTGAGGAGGGAAAAGATTCCAGGTCAACTGATTTTTGTTGCGGGGATCTCCTGGCAACATGTGGC
Organism: Macrobrachium nipponense; assembly: GCF_015104395.2. Classification (NCBI taxonomy): domain Eukaryota; kingdom Metazoa; phylum Arthropoda; class Malacostraca; order Decapoda; family Palaemonidae; genus Macrobrachium; species Macrobrachium nipponense. Next base: position 21,146,590 of record NC_087217.1, read on the forward strand.
ATCTTCCCGCGCCTTTTTTGGCCAAGTTGCCAAGTTTTTTGGTGTCTGTCTTGTCGGTCAGACGGTGCAAACTCGCTCGTGTATGTGTGTGTATGTATTTTGTATGTTTGTAGATAAATAAAAACAAATCCTTCGGGCCAACCCTTTGGGAGTTGATAATTTCAGCTCAGCGGCCTGGTAAAACTACTTCCATAATAATAATAATAATAATAATAATAATAATAATAATAATAATAATAATAATAATAATAAAAATGTATTGGTTGGATATGTGTGCGTGTATTTTTTCATGGTGACTTGTATGCGTAGCCTCATTCGCTTCTTAGCCACATATACAAGTTTTATAACTTTGCTGTGTATTTCCTCTTTACCCAGTTGGTGTCCTGCCTTTTTAAGAGTGAAATAATCAGCTGTTTTTTTATTGTTGTATTTTTGGAAATACTAGATAGCCACGTATATAAGTTTTATAACTATGCTGTGTATCCTTTATATCCAGAGTATGTCCTGTTTATTTATTATTTATTATTGAAACTTATTATTGGATTTTTGGAAATACTAAAGAACTTATTACTGGATTTTTGGAAATACAAAAGAATGTTTCTTATTATTGGATTTTTTTTAATTCTAAAGAATTTTTCGTATTATTAAATTTTTTTTATAAAATACTAAAGAATTTATCTTATTGGTTTTTTTGGGAGTACTGAAGAATATTCATGATATAGGAATTTTGGGAAATACTAAAGAATTTTGCTTATTGTTGAATTTTTGGAAATACTAAAGGATTTTTCTTATTAATGGTTTTTTGAAAATACTGAAGAATTTTTTTATTATTGGTTTTTTTAAAAATACTTAAGAATTTGTCCTATTCTTGGAATTTTGGAAATACTAAAGAATTTTTCTGATTATAGGAATTTTGGAAAAACTAAAGAATTTTTCTAATTATAGGAATTTTAGAAATCCTAAAGAATTTTTCTTATTATTATAGGATTTTTGGAAAGAGCAAAGAATGTTTCTGATTATAGGAATTTTGGAAAGACTATAGAATTTTTCCTATTATTATAGAATATTTGGAAATACTCATAAATGGAAATACTAAAGAATTTTTCATGTTATTGAATGTTTGGAAATACTAAAGAATTTTTCTCGTTATTGGATGTTTGGAAATACTAAAGAATTTTTCTCTTTATTGGATGTTTGGAAATACTAAGCCGTGTTCTTCGAATCGCTCTGACAACCAGTTATCGGAAATAAGACGTGCTGGAGGACTGTTTGCACGGGGGCGCCAACGGGTCCTTATGGCTAAAGTTTGAGGCGACCTTAGGAAATTAAGAGAGAGTTTTCGGAGTCTCAGTCACAGCCTTATTGACCGTTCTGTAAATTGCTTAAGAAACTTGTACAGTTTGTGTGTCATTCAAGTTTAGTCTGATTTTAACGTATTACCGTTTAACCGTGAACGAAATTATAGTTTTGAGTTCAGCTTGATTAAAGATCTGTTTTAACCGTGAATTAAATTATTGTAGTCCTTTACAAAAGGGAATTTTTTTTCGTTGATTTCAACTGAGTTCAGGTTGATTGAAGATCTGTTTTAACCATGAATTATATTATCGTAATTCCTCTTTACAAAAGGGAAATAAGTTTTTTTTTCGTTCATTTCAACCATTCTGGTGTCACAATTGCAAAGATCAGTGACTGATGGGAAACACTAGAGAAAGTCTCATCCTAAAAAAGAGAGAGAGAGAGAAAAAAAAAATTAATTTTTCTGATACGTCCCACCCATAAAATATTCAAACAAATAGCACAAGAAAATAAAAGATATATTTTTTTTATTGATATACACATACGTTTACTTTAAAAAAATATGGTGAGGAAAGAAAGTCGTTAATTGTTCAATTTTGCAATCAGATCACCTGTGTACACATGACATCCATTCCAGTTTCGACGCAAAGCTCTTGTAAGTCTGTCAATAGATACAAATGCTCTACGGATCCAGGACTTGTGTTTGGTGTGTAATAGGATTCCAGGGAAAGTCTCTACATTTAGTCAGATAAATCACGAATGATCAAATGTCTGCTATTGGACTTAGGTGTTAAAGAAAATTTTAACTGTTAACTTACCTGAGGGAATGTCTGTTTTGATTTGGGTGTACAAAAAATTACCTGTGACTTGTTTAATAAAGGTTTTCCCGTAGTGCCTTCAGTGCACCTCACGCGGTGCACTGTAGGCATTACGTAGGGCTCGTTGCAGCGTCCCTTCGACCCCTACCTGCGACCCGTTTTATTCATTTTACTGTACCTCCGTTCTTATTGTTTTTTCTTCTATCTTAATTCCGCGAGGTTTTCCTCCTATTACACCTTTCAAACCTTAATACCTTCTAACATTTAATTTCCCTTTCAGCGCTGATTGACCTCGTAAGTCCCAGCACTTGGCCTTTGTCGTAAATTCTACGTTCCATTTCATTCCAGAAAGGCTTAAACTTAACTATTAATCTCACCGACAGCAGTGATTTTCTTACGAAATCAATGCAGATTATTGGATGAAGTTTTTGATGCTCTGGGAACATTTTTATTTATTTATTTATTTATTTTAATCAGCTAGGAGATATCCCATCGCTTCCGAAATAAATCCGTTAAACTCATAACGACTTAATGTGACTTGGAAGTTGTACCTTTCGCGCATGCGTCAGTTTTCTTCGAGTCTGGCGAATTTATTTTGAAAGCGATGGGATAATATCTCTTAGTTGCGTTTAGAAAAAAGATAAAAAATTGAAATACAAATAGGCGTGGCTGATCGAGTTGGAAGCGAGGATATTAAACCTCCATCCCCATGATTGCAAATTGTCTGGTGGGTGGTTTGGGTGGGTGGTGGTTTGGGTGGGTGGTGGGTGGGTGGGCGGTCGGAGAGAGAGAGAGTCTAGACGCAGTAGCGCCCGCAGGTGAGCGAGAGCCAGGTGAGGAGGGCGTGGCACCTCGTTTGAAGCTTGTCGCAATTGGCTGGTTGATGGTTCGTGTCATCCTCCACCGCCGCCGCTGGAATATTCCGCCAGACTGTTCTTTACTATAGCTTCCAGACAAGGTTACCGCTTTTAAAGTTTTTTTTTTTTTACGCATGTGTGTGTGTTTTTTAAGTAAGCGTTTCTTACTCTTTTTTCTCTCTTTCACATACGTGAGTTTCTTTTTTCTTTTCTTTTTTTTTGACTTTTACGTACGTGAGATTTGTTATTTTTATTTTTATATATGTGCGTTTTGTATTCTACGTACGTGAGAGTTTCTCTTTGATTTAATTTTGCGTACGTGTCTGCAGGTGCATGCAACGTTGCCAACGGTTTTGCATTTGATGCAGTGAGTTTATTTGCATTTTAACGAAATGAGTTTTGGGGGGCTTTTTACGAAATTGACCTCTGTTGTTGCAGGGGTCCATTTTGTGACTTATATAGTCTCTCGCATCAAATACCTAACGTTTGATGGAAGACTGTGAGCAGTCAAGAGGGTCTGGAAGTAGCGGGACAAAGAACTAGTAGGCTTGTCAGGGAAATCGTGGAAAAGGAACATAGAAAAATTTTGTTAAATACTAATATCAGTTTTGGATGCTTTGGGATGTTGTGGATTTGTTAGCATTTAGTTTTGGGGGTGGGATTGCTAGCCCCACGCCTGTGCTTTTGATAGGTTGTGATGCCACTTACAAAGAAAACTGTAAAACAGACTAATCCAAAATTCGGTGTTTTTTTTTTTTTTTTTTTTTTTTTTTTTTTTTTTTTTTTTTTTTTTTTTTTTTTTTTTTTTTTTTTTTCTCCAAATTCACCCACGACCGTACCCCGTACCCACTATTCCTCAAATTTACTAATAGTGAACCCTGTTGGAATATGCACATTATTGCCTGACATCAACTGGTGTTCACCGGTCACCCATCCACTCTCCGACCAAAGCCAAAGTAGCCCGACTTCGATGAGGCAAACGTGCAGAAGTTCTTGCACCCCGGCTGCATTGGCAACAAGACCTCCGTAAAATTATTCAAGTTTTTCAAGCAAAGAATCCATTATGTCATATGACATAAGCTTGTTTGAACCAGAATTGGAAATAACTTATACAGGTCGTAAATACCTTTACAAATGTCGTCATGTCGTGGCTTTTAGTCGTGGAGGGGAGGTCGTGTAGTACCTTATCGTAGCCTTATACACCCCCCTCCCCCCGCCTCCCCCTCGTGCGGCAGGTAATCTGCGCATGCGTGGCTGATATCTTTAGTGCCAGTTAGCGTGACAACTGGCATCTTATCCGGCCACTAGATTGACTGTTAGCTGACTGTAACATATTTTCGCTATTTTTATTCTCTTTTTTTTTATTTATTTATTTTGCCCCTCAGTGTGATGCTATTTTTATTTTTGTCTTTGCAACAAATCAACTCTTTTTTTCAGTTTTAGAATGCGCAAAGAAATTAATAATTTACTGACTGACTCTCTCTCTCTCTCTCTCTACTCTCTCTCTCTCTCTCTCTCTCTATGTACGTATTATATATAAATATAAATATAATATATGAATATAATATATATATATATACAATTTATATATATATTATATATATATATTATTGTGTGTGTGTGGGTGTCGCAATGATGAATGATGTGTGTGTGTAAGGGGTGAAGAAGAAGATTGGAGAAGATGGACCATTTAAAGATGGACATTCAAAGTAATCTCTCTCTCTTCTCTCTCTCTCTCTCTCTCTCTCTCTCTCTCTCTCTCATGTGGGAATAACGTAGCCATCAGGAATTGCCCGTGTTAATGTTTTATATTAAAATGCCAGAGAATTGTTGTGCCGTTTATTAATTAAACCCAGATGTCCCATGAAAGCACTTTCTGCCTTTGTAGTACATTTATTTTAATGTACATTTTTGTACAGTTCACGTGATAATTGCTGTATATTTTAGTGTTTATTAAACGCTGCACGTACGATGCTCGTTATACAGCGTTTAAAGCGTCCGTGTAATGTATGCATCTATCTGAATGATTTGTGTGTGTGTGTGTGAGAGAGAGAGAGAGTGAGAGAGTTCTTCAGCGACCTTGCTTCTGATTGGTAAACCTTTTGATGTTTTTCCCAATTGCAATAACGATGGAACATATTTACTTTTGTCTGAAACTGTTTCCAACACGTGTTCCATGTTCACATGCCCGACAGACCTCATGAAATTTTGCCGTATGAATATTGTCTTTTGGGAAGATTTGATAATTAAATAGATTATAATAATTCTGCATTGTTTTCGCACTTTTTGGCAATATAAAAGGTGCCGAGGTGGATGTTTGTTGATGTGATAACATAGTGATAGTTACTTTTTGGTCATATTTTCGTCTTTTGTTATATTTAGAATAATTTTTACTTTCCTTCCCCTATCAAGGTCATGTTCATGTTGTTAATGTCGTTTTTGGAAGGAGGTTGTGTTTCTGTTTGTTTACTCGTGTCTGTGTGTCTCCACGAAAATAATTTAATTGATTTATATATTATGAATTCATTTATTTATTAATTTATTTATTCATCTATTTATTTATTAACATTTATTTTGGGGGTAGTGAGATAAGTATGTATTTATAATATCATTTCATTTACCTTCGAGCATATTAATTACATATTTATTTATTTATTCATTTATTTTGGTGGCGGTGACATAAGTATGTACGTATAAAATCATTTCCTTTTCCTCCGAGGATCTCACTTTCCAATAGATCTATTCGGGTTACGTCATCTCTCTTTTGATGCGGTTGCCATGGTGACCCTGTTCCTGTCACTTTCCTTTGAAAAACCTCGGCCACGAGAGCCCACTCCAGACATTCATGACCCTTCTTGGGCCACTAGTGCCCCCGACTTGGGCCCACTCTCCATTGACCTTCCTCCATTCTTCTGTATTGCCCTCAAATCCCCTCCGCATTGTCGTGTCTTTAGGGGAAGATCCTTCAGATTCTCTCTCTCTCTCTCTCTCTCTCTCTCTCTCTCTCTCTCTCTCTCTCTCTCTCTCTTGAACTTTCTGTAGTTTGGTCATTGGCTTGTCATTGCAGTACGGTTTTCTGTCGTGTCCTTTAGGGGAAAATCCTTCATATTCTCTCTCTCTCTCTCTCTCTCTCTCTCTCTCTCTCTCTCTCTCTCTCTCTCAAATTTTTATATATATAAACTACTGCATAGTGCCGTTTTTTGTGTATATGTTGAACGTAACATAACTTTCAGCAATTTTAAAGTATTCTCTCTCTCTCTCTCTCTCTCTCTCTCTCTCTCTCTCTCTCTCTCTCATTTTTTCTATATAAACACTCCATAGCGCCGTTTTTTGTGTATATGGTTAAAGTAACATAACTTTCTGCAGTTTTAAAGAATTCTCTCTCTCTCTCTCTCTCTCTCTCTCTCTCTCTCGTTGACTTCCCTCTCGCTCTCTGGAATTGTCTGTTGTTTGGTCATTCGCTTGTCATTGCCTGACATCTGTTCGCGCATGCGCGTAGCTTCTTGTCGAGTTTTCCCTGTCGAGTTTTGTTCAACGGCAAAAACCGTTTATTTTCATTTTATTATTATTTTGACGGCTTCATTTTCCGGCCCTTTGTTGCCCGCAATTAACTTTCCCCGCCCTTTTCTTGTCTGCCTTCATTTCCCCTTTCACCTGTTCTTTTCAGTCTTTCGTTTCTTGACAATTGTCAACACCGAATTCTATAACGAACGGTATTGTTTCTCTTTGTTTCTCATTCTTTATCTGATGTTATTTGATCGGGTCAGGCATTTTTCTGCCTTTTGATCATCTCCCTTGATAACTGGAGTCACTCGTGTTCTTGAGCTGATTTTTCTTTACTAGGAAAAGATAGTGGAATAAATAATACACTTCTATACTCTGTTATTACCATCTGTCCATCCGGCTGCGGTGTTCGCGCATGGTAACACTGCTTCCCGGGCTTTAAATAATATCCTATTTCGAATATTAACGGTGTAATTCCCATACAGTAAATTACTAAAACACTTTTCAGTTGCAAATGTAAACCCAGATATCCTTTTATTTACCTAAAACTTACACATAACGTAACTATTTAAAGCCTGGGACGCAGTGTTACCATGCGAAAACATCACAGGCGGATGGACAGATGGAAAAAACCGAAAAACCGAGTATAGTCTACGAGAATGTATATTGCACGGGTTAATGGACTCTGTACAATAATATTTATGTGTAGCCATTTGCAATGAGAAAGTCCTTCCTATCATGGCGTCCTTATGACCGGATAAAAGAGGATTACAAGGAGTTACAAGGATTAGGATGTCTCAGAGACTTGTTAGTCCATCCGAGGAGTTTAGCTTTGAAACTTGCAACAAACTGTGGTTGTTCTATCTAGACGTCGAGAGAGAGAGAGAGAGAGAGAGAGAGAGAGAGAGAGAGAGAGAGAGAGAGATATGAATGTTTGAGCTTTGCGTTCCGAGAGGACACTTGATTATAGCTCTCTCTCTCTCTCTCTCTCTCTGTCAGATGCGACCTTGCTCCTGCTCTTATTTTGGTTTCTGGTCTCATCTCTCTCTCTCTCTCTCTCTCTCTCTCTCTCTCGCAACATACTGGCAGAACGATATAAGAGAGAATTCACCCCTAGAATAGATAATGAAGATAATGATATAGAAGTAAGGGATGAAAATAGTGAATATTTAGCTGACATAGATATTAATGAGCCTGGGATATTGTGCAGGCTATTAATGAAATTAAAAATGGAGCTGCTGCAGGGCCTGATGGAATTCCTGCTATTTTGTTAAAGAAAGTAGTTCATTCTATCGCAAAGCCACTTGCAATATTATGAGGACAAAGTGTAAGATACAGGCAAGATTTATGATGAGCACAAATTAGCATATATTACCCCTACTTTCAAAAGTGGATCAAGACTAGAGGCAAGTAATTATAGGCCTGTGAGTCTAAAATCATCAAATATTATTGAAAGTGTATGAAAGGGTAATGAAGAAAAATATTATGAAACATTTAATAAAAAATAATTTGTTTAATAAAGGACAACATGGTTTTCGTACCCGGAAAAAGTACACAAACCCAACTGTTAGTCCACCGTGAGAACATATTCAAAAATATGAAAAGCGGAAATGAAACAGATGTGGTTTATTTAAACTTTGCAAAAGCTTTTGATAAAGTAGACCATAATATATTAGCGAAGAAAATTAGAAAACACAATATCGTGGATAAAGTAGGAAGATGGTTAAAAGAATTTTTACACAACAGAAAACAGATAGTTTTATTGCAAACGACGAGAAATCGGATGAAGTCAAGGTAATATCCGGTGTGCCGCAAGGTACGGTGTTAGCTGCAATACTGTTTGTTATTATGACTGAAGACATAGACAATAATGTGAAGGATTCGGTAGTGAGTAGTTTCGCAGATGACACAAGAATAAGTAGAGAAATCACTTGTGATGAAGATAGGAACGCTCTACAAAGAGACCTTAACAAAGTATATGATTGGGCAGAGGTAAATAGGATGGTATTAACTCTGATAAATTTGAATCAATAAATTATGGAGACAGAGAAAGAAAGCTATATGCATATAAGGGACCTAATAATGAGACCATCACAAATAAGGAAGCAGTTAAAGACCTTGGTGTGATGATGAATAGGAACATGTTATGCAATGATCAAATAGCAACTCTGTTGGCAAAATGTAAAGCAAAAATGGGAATGTTGTTACGGCACTTCAAAACAAGAAAGCTGAACACATGATTATGCTTTATAAAACATATGTTCGTAGTCCACTTGAATATTGCAATATGATATGGTACCCACACTATCAAAAGGATATTGCACAAATAGAGAGTGTACAAAGGTCCTTTACAGCTAGAATAGAAGAAGTTAAGGACCTAGACTACTGGGAAAGACTACAAATTCTTAAAATTATATAGTCTAGAAAGAGAAGAGAACGCTACATGATAATTCAGGCATGGAAACAGATAGAAGGAATAGCAGAAAATATCATGGAACTAAAAATATCAGAAAGAGCAAGCAGAGGTAGATTAATAGTGCCCAAAACTATACCAGGAAAAATAAGGAAAGCACACAGGACATTAATTCACTACGCACCAGCATCGATAATGCAGCGTCTATTCAATGCGTTTGCCAGCTCATCTGAGGAATATACAGGAGTGAGCGTAGATGTGTTTAAGAATAAGCTCGACAAATATCTAAACTGCATCCCAGACCATCCAAGATTGGAAGATGCAAAATATACCGGAAGATGTACTAGCAACTCTCTGGTAGACATTAGAGGTGCCTCACACTGAGGGACCTGGGGCAACCCGAACAAGATGTAAGGTCTGTAAGGTAAGGTCTCTCTCTCTCTCTCTCTCTCTCTCTGTCTCCTTATTACGGGAATCAAGATTCGGACTCAAGCGAGTAGGATTCTTCTCAGAAGCAGTCATTAAAGAGACAGAACTTCCTTCCAACCCTCGCCATCGTAACCTCTCTCTCTCTCTCTCTCTCTCTCTCTCTCTCTCTCTCTCTCTCTCTCTCTCTCTCTCTCTCTCTACTGGTAATTAAGTCGAATTTCTAGTTCCGAAGTGGAGAGCGGTAAACCAATTATGTCCTTGGGTAATGGAAGGCGACAGATTTGGAGCGTAGTGTCTTCTGATTTTTATGAATAATAATAATAATAATAATAATAATAATAATAATAATAATAAGAATAATAATAATAATAATAATAATAATAATAATAGCAAAACAAAAGTGTTGACGGTTATGCTTTTATGGTATTCTAAAATAGTTTAATGTTATCAAGTTCTCATCGAGAGAAGTTAAAATGTAAAAGAAAAAAGCAATGCAATTATATCTGCAAGGAACGTTACTTTATATATATATATATAGTATATATTATATATATATATATATATATATATATATATATATATATATAAAATAAAGGTTCTACCTACAGTGGATGTTATGTGGGACACTGTTAACGGCATTAAGTAACGTCCATTCAAAACCATAATTGCGTTGCTTTCTGTCATATATAAAATATCTATATATGTACATACATATATTATAATAATAATAATAATAATAATAATAATAATAATAGAAATAATGATAATGATAACAGCATACCGATCATATTGCACAAACGTCTTTGTAGCGCGCTCGTTGTTATACGGCCTTTCCCAAACCCCCTAATTTTTCACCGACATCTAATCGCCCGGGTTAATTATGCTTTTAGTGGACCGAGGTGAATTTTATTTCCCCCATCATCATTAATTGGATATTAGTATTTTTATATTCACTTTTTTCGACCCGGTGATGAGTTTGCCTTACAGAGATTTGGCAAGTTTTACCTTTGTTATATTTTGCCTCGTTTTCAGTCTTCCTAACAAGAGAGAATGAAATGAAAGCAAGTATAAAAAAATGCGCCGAAGTTTCTTCGACGCAGTCAAGTTTTCTGTACAGCGTATAATCAAGGCCACCGAAAATAGAGCTCTCTTTTGGGGGTCTCGGTATAATGCTGTATGAGCAGAGGCCCATGAAACTTTAACCATGGCCTGGTGATGACCTATCCTATCTCGTTGCCAGAAGCCCGATGATGAGTAACTTGAACCTTAAATAAAATTAAAAACTATTGAGGCTAGAGGGTTGCAACTTGGTATGTTTGATGATTGGAGGGTGGATGATCAACATACCAATTTGCAACCCTCTAGCCTCAGCAGTTATGATATCTGAGGGCGGACACAACAAAAAAGTGCGGACTGGCAAACAAACCCGGCACGATCATTTTCTTTAGCAGAAAACTGAAAATGGAGATGAACGAATCCCGATTGTCATTTTTCTTTGTGGCCTAGACGTATTTCCTATACGAATAATATTCCATTTACTGAGTTTAGAGGGACCGAATTACGGATTGAGACCCAGAGGATCACTGTATCTTCAGGCTGACTTTAATGAGTCCCGAAGGAGTGGCTCATCATTCTCCTTCGTTTCGTAGGATTGGAAGGGAGTTTTCTGAAGATTCTCCCCGTGTGTTCGTGCGCCTTCAATATTTTCGCTCACTCGGGGAGTAACCCTACAAACTACTTTGTTGTTGTTGGCGGTAGGAAAGGTCTGTGGTCTAATAAGTTCTGAAAAAAAGTGTTTTAGCACCTCAGTGGCGTGGTTGGTATGGTGTTTGCGTACCACCGCCGTGGCCGCGAGCTTGATTCTCGGGCATTCCATTGAGGTGTGAGAGATGTGTATTTCCGGTGATAGAAGTTCGCTCTCGACGTGGTTCGGAAGTCACGTAAAGCCGTTGGTCCCGTTGCTGAATAACCACTGGTTCCATGCAACGTAAAAACACCAAACAAGCCAACAAAAAGGGTTTTGCGTTGAGTTAAAGATACAGGAATTTTAGGATAGGATATTTATCAGTTTTTATTAGAATGAAAATGTAAGAAAATAAACAATGTGCATGCTAAACAGTGCAGAAAGTTTATTTCCAGTAAAATTAGCATATTTATTTTAATTTTCGTTGGTGAAACGAGGCTCTGTTTGACCATGGATTTTAGCACGTTTCAATTTCCGTTTACTCAGGGAGTAAGCCTACAAACTACTATGGGAGAGCCTAAAAAGGTCTGTAAAAGGTGTTTTGCGTTGAGTTAAAAATATAGGTATTGCAGGATAGGATATATATGATTTATCTATTAGAATAAAGTTGTCAAAAATAATGTACATGTCAAATAGAACAGAAAAATGATTTCCAATAAAATGTAGAGTATTAATTTTAATTTTCATAGGTGAAACCAGGCTTTGTTTGACCGTAGATTTTACCATGTTTTAAATTTTCGTTAAAAGTATGTAATGTTTACAACTTATGCGTGAGTGGAAAATCTTGCACGCATCACAAGTAAGCTGGAGGCCGGATCACGCCTTTTTTTATGTATACTCTACATGCCTTGCATCCGAAGGAGAGATACAAGACGTCCTTCCTTATCCAGGAGTAGATTCGAACCCAATTAGAGTAGGCAATACTGAGCCAGAAAGAGTAGAATCTTTACCTATTTACACAACGAGGTGTGAACCGACCTCCAACTTACTCGGGGCGCGTGCTAAAATCTGTGGTCAAATAGTGCGTTGTTTCACCAACGAAAATTAAAATGAATACTTTATATTTCATGAGAAATAATTTTTCTGTACTGTTTAATGTGCACATTATTTATTTTTTTACATTTTCATTCTAATAATTAAATCATAAATATCCCATCCGAAGATTTCTGTATCTTTATCTCAAGGCGAAACACCTTTTTCTGACCTTTTTAGGCTCTTCCATAGACTTTCTAACCCGCCCCCCAAACAAGAACAGCAACAGAAAGAATAACAATAAAAACAAAGTAATTTGTAGGCTTACTCCCCGAGTAAGTGAAAAAATCCTTCCCCGTGCTTTTTTTTCCGGCCAGTTAAACGATCAGACTGTCTTCTGTGGCCGGATGATGCCATTATCCGGACGAACCTCGCAATTTACAAACAGTTATTGGATTTCTCAACGGCTTCTTTATAGGGACACATTGTTTCCCCCCCTCCCCCTTTCCCATGAGACAGCGAGTTCCTTTCGTCTCCGCTTCCCTCGTACGGGAATGTGATCGATTGCTTCCTCCGGGAAACAAAGGCCATCCTACCCTCTCGGGGCTTCCTTACCTTTTCATCTCCTTACCGCCCTTTCTCCTCCTCCTGCGTTCCATGATCCGGTTCGTTCGTCCGCCTCCAGCAAGCAAGCAAGCCCATTCAAAACCTCGTCCCAGCGTCTGTGATTTATCTGCATCTTCCTTCATTTTTCCCTTCCTCTCTCTCTCTCTCTCTCTCTCTCTCTCTCTCTCTCTCTCTCTCTCTCTCTCTGTGGCCCAAGCACGTTCTCTTCTTTTCTCTTGCTCTCCTCCTTCTTCCTTTTCCTCTCCTCCTCCTGCTCCTCCTTCCTTTTTCTCTCCTTTCTCCTCCTCCTGCTCCTCCTCCTTCTTTTTTCTCTCCTCCTGCTCCTCCCTTTTTCTCTCCTGCTCCTCCTTCATTTTTCTCCTTTCCTCTCCCTTTTTCCTCCGCTCCTCCTCCTTCTTTTTTCTCCTCCGAGCTCCTCCCTTTTTCTCTCCTGCTCCTCCTTCATTTTTCTCTTCCTCCTGCTCCTCCTCCTTCCTTTTTCTCTTCCTTCTGCTCCTCCTCCTCCTTCCTTTTTCTCTCCTCCTCCAGCTCCTCCTTCTTCCTTTTTCTCCTGCTCCTCCTTTCTTTTACTCTCCCCCTGCTCCTCCTCCTTCCTTTTTCTCTCCTATCTCCTCCTCCTTCTTCCTTTTTCTCTCCCCCTCCAGCTCCTTCTCCTTCCTCATTCTCGTGCTCCTCCTGCTCCTCCTTCTTCCTTTTTCTCTCCTCCAGCTCCTCCTTCTTCGTTTTTCTCTATCCCTCCCCTCCTCTTCTTTTTTGCTCCTGCTCCTCCTTTTTTTCTTTTTCTCTCTCCTCCTCCTCCTCTCTCTCTCTCTCTCTCTCTCTCTCGAAGACGTCAGACAAGACGTCCGTCGACCGCGAAACCATCGGCGGGCGCATTTCCTCGCCACCATGTCTTTTCGTTCTTATAACACCCAATCATTTCCTTCCCCTGCCTTTCATATTTCATAGGAGGCATCGATCTGAAGGAGAGTGCTCTCTCTCTCTCTCTCTCTCTCTCTCTCTCTCTCTCTCTCTCTCTCTCTCTCTCTCTCTCAAATTTTGGGAATTGTCCATTTTTTAAGGTGTCTGTACATGTAAAGCTCAACATAATTATCTGCTTTTTTAAAGTTTCTCTTTCTCTCTCATTTTTTATATATAAACACTGCATTATGCCGTTTTGTGCGTATTCTCTCTCTCTCTCTCTCATCTATGAAATCAGCAACAGTTCCTAACCAAAAAGATACAAAAGCATTCATAGATATATTAGAAGGATATAATCCTTCAAACTGGAACAAATCTAATGAAAAACATCTTGAAAATAATTGAAGAAGTTCCAAATAAAATCCAAGTGGTCAAGAGACTCATAAAGAAAATATACATAAACCAAAATATTCCGATAAAGAAAATGAATAAGGTGAATCTTGTGAATATCCTAATTGATGCATTAGGAAAAAGAATGCCAAAAGCATGCAAACTGTGTAAGGTTTGGTATAGCATAGTCAATCCACAAAACCTAATCAGAAAAATGTGCTGCATTGCAACATTCCGACCCATCCACAGTGTGCTGAGGTAATGCAAGATTTGAGAAAAAGGATCAGAATTTTTTGTTTTCAACATGTCTATCATGGATAGACAATGTTATTAAATCAAGATTGAATGTACAAATAGTTGAGGATGAAGAAGAAGAGGAAGAGGAAGAAGAAGAAGAAAAAGAAGAAGAGGAAAACGGAAGAGAAGTAAACAAAAATGAAATGACAGAAAAAAAATAAGGAAAACAAAGACAAGATAAAAGTATGGATGCAGAGATACTCATTGATACTACATATGAGGCAATAAAGCAGCATACCTACGAAGAAATAAATTACGATATGACAACAGAAAAGCAAATCCCGAAGAGGCTCTACCCAGATCTACACAATGACGGGAAAGAGGAAAAAATAGACAAGAAAGACAAAATCTGCAACCTTTTGAAAGAGGGAAATTGCAGATTTGGAGAAAGATGTTACTACAAACATCCTAAGGTATGTCAAAACTATGAAATATATGGTAAATGTGCATACTTAGATGCTATGGGATGATTGCAGAGATCTGCATCCAAAAAATATGTTAAAAAATGTAAAAAACCTAAAAGAAGGAAAAGGATGTAAGTTCGACAAAAAATGCAAATATATGCACCCTGTAGCCATGAATCATAATCAAATAAATAACCAACCAAGTAATAAAATCCAAAATAAGAAAGAAACAAATAAAGAGAGAAAATCAAGAATATCAGGTAAAAGAGAAAAGCAAACCACCAATGAGATATGCAGAGGTGTCAGCAAAAAATTTCAAAGCATCAGCTCCGAAATTCTACTCAAGAGATAATAACTGTATTTATTATGCAAGAGGATATTGCAGAAACGGAGAAAATTGCAGATTCAGACACAAAATGAATAATTATGATGAGAAGATCAAATATTATGGAATAAAAGTTGGATTTTTTAATGTCAGAATTTTCTGAAATGAAAAAAAGAACAACATACCAGAACAGGAAAGAGACATGGGAAAATCCTTATTACTACCAATATTAAATGAAGGAGGAAAACAGCAAACCATCATAGTGATGAATGCGCAGGGTTTAGTTACGAGTAATCAAAAAGAAAAATAGAGTACTATAGAAGAACTAACCCAAAATGAAAAGAAAATAGATATAATGAATATAAGTGAAACCTGGTATTCCCAAGAGACTGGGAATGATGATCAAATAAAAGGGTTCCAAACTTATAGATCAGATAGAAAAAATAGGAATCAAGGGGGAACCGCAATATATGGGAAAGACAAAAAACAAGGAAAAATATATGAGAAATATAGTAACTCAGAATGTGAACTAATAGCGGTAGAATTTGAATCTGAAAAATTGATGAACATAGTAATATATAGACCTCCTAATACTAAAGAGTTTGACTTAATAATTGAAAAAATTGGATGATATATGTAGAAATCACAAGGACTGGGACTATTCCTCCATCTGGTGACTTCAACTTTCCTTTCGTAGAATGGAAAGAACGAATAGGAGACTGTGGTTGTACTTATACATATAAAAAAGAGAGTAATAGTAGTGCAGAAGATAAGAGGCAATTTGAAAAGCTATTAGATATGCTACTAGAATACAACATTCAACAAATAAATCACTGCCAACAAGAAAGGAAAATACTTTAGACCTTAGTAGTATTGTGAACGAGATGAATTATGTTTAAAGAAATAATAGTTTATAATGCTAGTATTTCAGATCATAATGTCATAGAATTAACAGTTCATTCCAAAGCAAGTGAAAATAGAGATAAGCAAGAAATGAAAAAGTGGGAAGGATATGGAAAATACAACTTCTACAGTAAAAATATAAAATGGTCAGAAATTAATGAAGAATTAAACAAAGATTGGGATAAATATTTTCGTAAGTGATGACATAAGGGTAAATACGGAGATATTATATAAAAATATTGGAGAAAATAGTGGATAAATATATACCGAAGAAGAAAAGTAAACATCATTCATGCATACCAAGAGACAGAAGGATCTTGTTCCAGAAAATCAGAAAGTGGAAAAAAGGTCTTGCAAAAGAAAAAAATGCATGGAAAGGAAAGTTATAGAACTAAAAAGTAAGATAGAAAATGCAGAACAAAAAGATTATACAATCAAAAAGAAAATGAAAACGGGACTTGGAAGAAAAAACCCTATTAAATATCAAGCCAAAAACCCCAAACTATTATACTCATATGCGAAGAAGATGAATAAAAGAAGAATAGAAATAGGCCCTCTGAGAATTGAAGGAGATTAACGAATGAAAAAAAGGAAATTTGCAACATACTGGCAGAACGATATAAAGAGAGAAATTCACCCCTAGAATAGATATGAAGATAATGATATAGAAGTAAGGGACGAAAATAGTGAATATTTAGCTGACATAGAAATTAATGAAGCTGATATTGTGCAGGCAATTAATGAAATTAAAAATGGAGCTGCTGCAGGCCGGATGGAGTCCCAATGCTATTTTGTTAAAGAAAGTAGTTCATTCTATCGCAAAGCCACTTGCAATATTATTAAGACAAAGTGTAGATACAGGCAAGATTTATGATGAGCACAAACTAGCATATATCACCCCTACTTTCAAAAGTGGATCAGACTAGAGGCAAGTAATTATAGGCCTGTGAGTCTAACATCACATATTATGAAAGTGTATGAAAGGGTAATGAAGAAAAATATTATGAAACATTTAATAATAATTTGTTTAATATAGGACAACACGGTTTCGTACCGGAAAAGTACACAAACCCAACTGTTAGTCCACCGTGAGAACTATTCAAAAATATGAAAAGCGGAAATGAAACAGATGTGGTTTATCTAGACTTTGCAAAAGCTTTTGACAAAGTAGACCATAATATATTAGCAAAGAAAATTAGAAAACACAATATCGTAGATGAAAGTAGGAAGATGGTTAAAAGAATTTTTACACAACAGAAAAACAGATAGTTATTGCAAAACGATGAGAAATCGGATGAAACCAAGGTAATATCCGGTGTGCCACAAGGTACGGTGCTAGCTGCAATACTGTTTGTATTATGATTGAAGACATAGACAGTAATGTTAAGGATTCGGTAGTGAGTAGTTTCGCTGATGACACAAGAATAAGTAGAGAAATTACTTGTGATGAAGATAGGAATGCTCTACAAAGAGACCTTAACCAAGTATATGATTGGGCAGAGGTAAATAGGATGGTATTTAACTCTGATAAATTTGAATCAATAAATTATGGAGACAGAGAAGGAAAGCTATATGCATATAGGGGACCTAATAATGAGACAATCACAAATAAGGAAAGCAGTTAAAGACCTTGGTGTGATGATGAATAGGAACATGTTATGCAATGATCAAATAGCCATTCTGTTGGCAAAATGTAAAGCAAAAATGGGAATGTTGTTACGGCACTTCAAAACAAGAAAAGAAAATGAACACATGATTATGCTTTATAAAACATAATGTCGTAGTCCACTTGAATATTGCAATATGATATGGTACCCACACTATCAAAAGGATATTGCACAAATAGAGAGTGTACAAAGGTCCTTTACAGCTAGAATAGAAGAAGTTAAGGACCTAGACTACTGGGAAAGACTACAATCCTTAAAATTATATAGTCTAGAAAGGAGAAGAAGAACGCTACATGATAATTCAGGCATGGAAACAGATAGAAGGAATAACAGAAAAATATCATGGAAACTAAAAATATCAGAAAGAGCAAGCAGAGGTAGATTAATAGTGCCCAAAACTATACCAGGAAAAATAAGGAAAGCACACAGAACAAATCCACTACGCACCAGCATCGATAATGCAGCGTCTATTCAATGCGTTGCCAGCTCATCTGAGGAATATATCAGGAGTGAGCGTAGATGTGTTTAAGAATAAGCTCGACAAATATCTAAACTGCATCCCAGACCATCCAAGATTGGAAAAGATGCAAAATATACCGGAAGATGTACTAGCAACTCTCTGGTAGACATTAGAGGCGCCTCACACTGAGGGACCATGGGGCAACCCGAACGAAATGTAAGGTCTGTAAGGTAAGGTCTCTCTCTCTCTATCTCTCTCTCTCTCTCTCTCTCTCTCTCTCTCTCTGTAAGTTGAAATCAACTGGTGTCAAGAGACAGATATAGATAAAGAAACCAAATCAGCCTTTTTCGGACAATATTAAATGCCGTTGTTTCAGCAAATGGTGACATTTGGTAACCAAAACCCGTAGAAAGTTTCCCTTCCTCAAAATTGAGAGTAGGGCAGGTTATTACATAGTAATTAAAGTTTCGGCTCTGTTGATGGTTATGATGGGGATGATAGTAGCACGTACAATGATGGTGATGATGATGATGATGAAGGAAAAGTAGTAAGTACAATAATGATGAGGATGAAGAAAAAGGTAAAAGATAAGTATAATGAATGGATGATGAGGATGAAGAAAATGATGATTGTGATTAAAGGAGATGAGGTTAGCCCCTCTCTCAAAGGGGGTATGCTTTTGCCTATCGTATTAGAGTTGCCTGGTAACGTGTTTCATTCTGTTAGAGAGAGAGAGAGAGAGAGAGAGAGAGAGAGAGAGAGAGAGAGATGGTGCAGGGAGTTGTGAAAATGGTTATACCAATGCAATGGTCCTCTGTGACGTGTCCTCCACCCTATACCCGAAAAACATTTGGTAATCCAGTTATGTTCTTACGTGATGAATGTAAGGCTTGTGAATCTGACGGGATCCCAAGACCAAACGTTTGTCTATTATTATGAAAATGTACAATTTAGATATGATTTAAGTAAAGTTTTTGCCATTTTACCAAGTGCTCCAATTGTATGAGGGGCATTTTTAATAAATTGTTGAAATAGTTTAGGCCTAATTTGTCTGTAATTTTTTTTTCGTCTTGTATGTGATTAGCTAGTGATCTTTTTAACATTTGATCCTTGCCAGATAAAAATCAAGACTAGTTTTCATTCTTTTTTATTTTCTTAGCATGGTGAGTTTTCCATTTCTCATAGTCTCCCACCCAATTTTGTAGGTTGTTCCACCACATATTTTTCTTATTATCATTTCTGGCTCCTTGAGGTTAGATTCTCACATCGAACTAGTATTTTTGTAAGCGTTTTTAAACATGTGCAGGTAACGTGTGAGTCTCCATGTGCCTGCCTCTGAAGGCAGCTTCACACGACCACGTTTTCCAGCATCCTTGGGTATCTGGTTATTCCATTCAGGGGTATCTAAGGGTTTGGATAGAGCAGCAGAGTTAATTCAGGAATGTCAGGTTTCACAAACTGAGTCATTTTACAGAGAACGGCGTTTCCCTCAATAAGTTTATCAGAGAACCTTCAAAAAAGGAGACTGCAGCCATAGTCCCGTGGTTTACAGTACATTTCAAAGCTGAATTAGTTAAAAAATTACTTGTCATATACTATCTAGAGGAGAGTCAAATAAATGAAGATGCCCTAACTAGTGTGATTTCCCAAGTGCTCGACCTCATTTCAGTGTAATGGCAGTGGTGAAAGAACTAGCTAGTCACTTTTTTTACTTACCAAAATAAAGAATTTTTTCCATCTATGTCCAAATATCATAAGAATTGATTGACTCAACTGAGAAAAGCAAATACCTTTAGAAGTTTACTGTTAGTGGGCATTGGTCTCGAAGTACATGGAGTGCGTTACTCTGACTCTTTTGGGAGTAGGCTTGAAACTATGCAAGACTTTTATGCAACGCTGTACCCATCTCAGTGAAAAAATGCCCCTAGATGCTGAAAACAGTCGTCCGTGTGACGCCACCTTGAGCGAGTTTGTTTGCATGGTAGAGCGGAAGAAAGAGAGCGAATGAAAGGATGAGTGATGACCTGTTTTTATAATACCCACAGACGACTGCTGGTGGGACAGAGCCCACACTCTGAAGAGCGACTGATAAACCATCACTCTCCCAGCCAGCATCATTGAGGTAAGGTTCTGTCGTGACGCACGAGAACAGGAAACGTACAATGACTCAGAGAAATTCCTTCCTTGCTGTAATTTTTTTTTGTCTTCTCCCTCTTATGGTGCCCTTATAAATGACCCCCCCCCCCCCCTCCCAAATATTCTTCTTGCGCTGTTACAGCTCGTCGTAAATGGATTTCTTGATGCAGGTGTGGTTGGTGAGATAGCAGCATCAGCAGCAGAGGCACACAGCAGCAGCAGCCGCATTGATTTAGGTGCTTGACACTGACGACCCTCTTGACCGGCAGAAAATCCCCCTCCCCGGGCTTTAAACACTCGACTATGGATAGCAAGAGTCCCAGCGCCTCGGGCAATGGTGTGGCCCACGATGACAACGACGACGTGGTGATGAAGGCAGCGGAATCCAAAAGCATGGCGTTTAACGGGTCTCCCAACGGTCATGATCGCCCTCTTTCCGGGAAGATTGATCACAGTGAAAAACCCGTCGGCGTTTTCGTCATGCCGCCAACGATAGAGAAACCTCCTTCGGCGAAGGCTGCTGACAGCCCCAGCAAAGCGGGTGGGAGCATGGACAGCAAGAACCACAAAGATGTCGTCGGCGTTGACAACGGGCACGCCAAGGATGAGAAAAAAGATGCGTCGAACGGTGACAAAAACGGGAAGTCCAGTGGTGACAAAAATGGCACTTCTAACGGTGATAAGAACGGTGGCACCTCTGACGGTGACAACGCCTCCGTTAAAAGTCAAGCAAGCCACGACAGCAGCCCAGAGGCGAAAGGCCAACA
Source organism: Macrobrachium nipponense (assembly GCF_015104395.2). Taxonomy (NCBI): domain Eukaryota; kingdom Metazoa; phylum Arthropoda; class Malacostraca; order Decapoda; family Palaemonidae; genus Macrobrachium; species Macrobrachium nipponense. Next base: position 21,167,499 of record NC_087217.1, read on the forward strand.
GTCTGCTGCGGACCAACACACAGCTCAAGAAGGTTCTGTCAGTAACGGGCCTTCCAAGAAAGAGGAGAATGGAGACGATCATAGCACAAAGTCTGACGAGAGTAAGGGCAAGGATGACAGTGCTGTTCAGGATGACAAGTCATCATCCAAAGGGGACGATGGTGATGCCGATGCTGAGTCCAGTAAAGGTAAAGACGACGGTAGTAAATCTGAGGAGAAATCAACGGCAGAAAAATCATCACCACAGCAAGAAAAGCCAGGGGAGGAGAAACCTTCTTCATCAGGGGATCAGGAAGGGGCAGATGCATCATCAGCAGTTGGGTCTCAAGGGCAAGGTAATAAGGGAAGTGAAAAGCATGATGATGGGAAAGTAGGGAAAGGGGATCAGCCAAGTGATGGTGATAAAGGCACAAGCAAAGGTGTTGATGAGCGTGAAGACCATGTCAGTAGTGATAAGGAAAAAGCGGACAAAGAAGAAAAGGAAAAGGATGAGGGAAAAGATGACTCGGATGCCAAGAGTGATAAGGGTGACGCAGAATCTGTTAAGTCTGTAGGTGACAAAAGTGTGAAATCAGTGGACAAGAGTCAGTCAGAGGCTGAAGAAAAGACTAAATCAGAAGCAGCGGATAAAAGTAAGTCAGTGGCTGAAGAAAAGAGCAAATCCGTGACTGAAGATAAGAGCAAATCTGTGACTGAGGACAAGAGCAAATTGGGTGATGAAAAGAGCAAGTCAGAAGGTGATGCAAAGGATGAACCTGGAAAAGAGAAAAGTACTTCAGAAACGCAAGAGAAGAGCAAAGCCGAGGAAGAGAGCAAATCGAAGTTGGGCGAAAAGGCTGAAGCTGATAAATCTGCCACGGAAGACAAATCGAAACAGGACGAAAAGGGGAAATCGGAAATGGAGGATAAGTCCCAGGGTAAGGCAGTGGAGTCCGAAGGCAAGGGCAAAGATATTGACGAGAAGTCTGTGTCAGAAGCAGAGAGAAGTAGAACTGAGGCCGATGTTAAGTCTATTTCTGAAGACGAAAGAAGCATAACATCAGACATAGAAGAAAAGAGCTTGAAGTCAGAGCCAGAGGACAAAAGTAAGTCAGAAGCAGTGAAGAGTAAACCAGAAACTGAAGACAAGCCAGATGTAAAAGATCAAAGCAAACCTGAAACTAGTGAGAAGAGCGTATCAGAAGCCAAGAGCAAATCTGAACCTGAAGAGGAAAGTAAAGGAGAAAAGGATGAACATGAACCGGAAGAGAAGAGTAAGTCAGAGGTAGAAAAGAGCAAGTCAGAAGAAGAGAAGAGCAAAGCTGAAGCATCTGAAAAGGGTAAATCAGATGAGTCGGAGAAAAGTAAACATGAAGGCGACAAAACTAAATCTGACGACGAAAAGAGTAAAGCTGAGCCTGAAGAAAAGAGCAAATCTGAAGCAGAAGACAAGAGTAAATCCGTGGCTGAAGAAAAGAGCAAATCTGAGGCTGAAGACAAGAGCAAATCTGAAGCTGAACAAAAAGCTAAATCTGAGGCAGAAGATAAGGGAAAAGCTGAAGATGAAAAAAGTGAAGTTGATGACAAGAATAAATCCTTAGCTGATGACAAGAGTAAATCTGAAGCTGATGAAAAGAGTAAATCTGAAGCCCAAGAGAAGAGTAAATCTGAAGCTGAAGAGAAGAGTAAGTCAGACGCGGAGGATAAAAGTAAATCAGATGATGAAAAATCTAAAGTAGATGAAAAGAAAACAGAAGAGGAAGAAAAAAGTAAGGCAGAATCTGATGGAAAAAGTGAAGCAGAAGAAAAGAGTAAATCTGAAGCCGAGGAAAAGAGTAAATCAGAACCAGAAGAAAAGAGTAAGTCAGAGGCCAAAGATACATGTAAAGCGGTAGATGATAAAGGTGCAGTAGTGGCCGACGTTAAAGATCAGAAGGAAGCCGAAGACAAAAGTGAAGCAGAACAGAAAAGTAAATCAGAGGCAGAAGAAAAGAGTAAATCCGAAGCCGAAGAAAAGAGTAAATCAGAGGCTGAAGATAAGGGTAAGCCAGAGGCAGAGGCAGAAGAAAAGAGTAAATCTGAAGCTGAAGAAAAGAGTAAATTCTGAAGGGGACGAAAGGGAAAAAAGTAAACAGAGGCTGAAAAGATAAGGCTAAGCCAAAGAGAGGCTGAAGGCAAAAGAAGAAAAGAGTAAATCTGAAGCTGAAGAAAAGAGTAAATCTGAAGCCGAAGAAAAGAGTAAATCAGAGGCTGAAGATAAGGCTAAGCCAGAGGCAGAGGCAGAAGAAAAAAGTAAATCTGAAGCTGAAGAAAAGAGTAAATCTGAAGCTGAAGAAAAAAGTAAATCTGAAGCTGAAGAAAAGAGTAAATCTGAAGCTGAAGAAAAAAGTAAATCTGAAGCTGAAGAAAAGAGTAAATCTGAAGCTGAAGATAAGGGTAAACCAGAGGCAGAAGAAAAAAGTAAGTCTGAAGCTGAAGAAAAGAGTAAATCAGAGGCAGGAGAAAAGAGTAAACCTGAAGCTGACGATAAGGATAAGCAAGAGGCAGAAGAAAAGAGTAAATTAAAGGCTGAAGATAAGGGTAAGCCAGAGGCAGAAGAGAAAAGTAAGTCTGAAGCTGAAGAAAAGAGTAAATCAGAGGCAGAAGAAAAGAGTAAATCTGAAGCTGAAGAAAAAAGTGAAGCTGAAGAAAAGAGTAAATCAGAGGCCGAAGATAAGAGTAAGCCAGAGGCAGAAGAAAAAAGTAAGCCTGAAACTGAAGAAAAGAGTAAATCTGAAGCCGAAGAAAAAGCTAAACCTGAAGCTGATGAAAAGAGTAAATCTGAAGCTGAAGAAAAGAGTAAATCTGAAGCTGATGAAAAGAGTAAATCTGAAGCTGAAGAAAAGAGTAAATCTGAAGCTGATGAAAAGAGTAAATCTGAAGCCGAAGAAAAGAGTAAATCTGAAGCTGAAGAAAAAGCTAAACCTGAAGCTGATGAAAAGAGTAAATCTGAAGCTGAAGAAAAGAGTAAACCAGAGGCTGAAGACAAGAGCAAATTAGAAGCCGGAGACAAGGCCAAAGAAGAGCCTGAGGAGAAAAGTGAAGCAGAGGATAAAAGTAAATCCGAAGCTGAAGAAAAGAGCAAATCCGAAGCTGAAGAAAAGAGCAAATCCGAAGCTGAAGAAAAGAGTAAATCCGAAGCTGAAGAAAAGAGTAAATCCGAAGCAGAGGAAAAGAGTAAATCAGAAAAAGAGGCTGATGCCAAACCAGAGAAAGATGAGCCTGATGCCAAAGAGGAGAAGGAGGAGGAAGTAGTAGTCGCTGTCAGCAAAGCTCCTGATCTGAAAGCCGAAAAGGACCAAGACACCAAAGCCGAAGAAGACAAAGAGGAGAAAGAAGGTGATAAGGAAGAGGCTGAAGCTGAAGAAGCCGAAGAGGCAGAAGACAAGGGCGAAGAAAAAGAAAAGGATGAAAAGGTTGCGGAGGTGTCACAAGAGCAAGAAGAGAAAGAAGTGTTAGAAAAGGAAGGAGAAGAAGATAAAGAAGCTAAGGGAAAAGAGGAAGAGGAAGAAGAAGAAGGTGAAGAAGCGGCAGTAGAAGACAAAGAGGAGGAAGAGGAAGAAGAAGAAGAGGCAAAAGAAGACAAAGAATCTGACAAGGAGGAAGAGAAAGAAGGAGAAGATGAGGAAAAGGGAGAAAAGGAAGCCGAAGACAAAGAAGAAGAAGAAAAGGCTGATGATAAAGAGAAGGGGGAGGAGGAACCCAAAACACCAAGAAAGGCAGGGAAGGAGAAAGAAGAGCCAAAGGCTGAGGGTGCCAGGACTCCGAAAAAGACCTTGTCGTCTAAGAGGCCCCGCAGATCTGCCCGACGAAGACGAGCAGGTGCGGAAGAAGTGGCAGGAGGAGGAGGAGTAGGAGGACTCAAGGGCCCCTTCACTATCTCTTTAAATAAGTCAGGGGGAGCCTCTGGTTTCACAGGGCAAAGACGCGTTCTGTCGACTCTCACGGGAAATGGCAGATTGCAAGGCCAGGCTTCATGGCTGAGTCTGAGATTAATGTGGTGTTTCAGTCCAAAATTTGTGTAAAGGTTCTCCATTAGAAATTGGTTTATGTCACATCATCATATTACAAAGTATGCCTCAAGAAATGAGACAAGGAAGCTTTTGTAATGAGAAAAAGCTCAATGTTATTGTAACTAATAATTGGGAATCTAAATATGTTTAGTCAGGAAACAAAGTGAACTGTCGACAGAAGGGATTTGCTTGGTGAAAATACCCTTTTTGTGACCAGGATAGTGGCTGATCAGTTGTCAGTAGAATGATGTTGTTCAAAGCAATATTTAACAGAATCAGAAGGAGCATCTACTGAGAAGTTTTTGTCAAATATCATTAGGTTAAGGAGGAATACATCATACCATGTTTAAGAGAACGATAGCTAGGAAATAATGTCTCAATTTAGATATAATTTAGCTTATAATGATTTTATCGTCTGTTCATGTTAGTTATTAATATTAATCTGAGATTCTTCAGAAGACTTCATTATTGTAAGCTATACTGACAAATGTAAATTCGAGTCATTAAATTTCCTTTAGTAGAAGCTCCATTCAGATAGAATATCATGACAGCCACCATTCAGGTCAGTCACAGAGGCTGAGTCTTTATGGGGTGTGCGAGGGGAAGGTCCATCACAACCTGAGGTCAGGTCAGGTCAGGTCAGATTGGCGAGGCACAGCGACGCCGCGACGCCAAGCTTAAGCCCTCGCGCAGCTTTATTACATATGATTTTGTTTTTATGTTTTTTTTTTTTTACATGTTTTCTAAGGACACTACAGGCATTCTAGCAGTTGGGCCAGGAAAGGCACTTAAGGGAAAAGTACTTCAAAAGATGTGCAGTGTAGTTCAGGGTCATTACTTGTGACCGTTCACATTCATTTCAACTAACGACTTAAGGCTTTTATCATTTTTAGACGACTTTTTATCAAAGATTTTTAATGTAGTATTATCTAGGTAGATTTCAAAACTCCTAATATCAGTAGAAAGAGGAGACATACTTAAATTTACTGACAAAGACAAGAAGTCCTCTCTGTCAGTTTTTTTGTTAGTGCTGTCAGTTGACATTACTGATCCTATTTTAGTTAAGGGTTAGTTAACATAGGATAATCCGTTGTACTATCAGGAAGAGAGATAACAGGTAAGATACAAAGTTTAAAAAGTTAGCTCTTAATTCTAGTTGATGGTAACCATTTTTGCTAGAAGCGTACAAGTGAAATACTTATACAGCTCATAACTTGTAAATTTTGTAGAAAAGAAGTAAGCCAGATAATCTTCAAAGTCATTTCAGTTTACAAGAGGGATGACTTGATTTTCACTGCAGGGGATTAAGGTATTTCACCTAAATGATAATAGCACATGGAGTTTATTTTCTTATTTACAAATGCGACAGCATTGTCGATCATAAAGGTAGATCTCGGGTTCAGATCCTCCAATAGAAACTTGGTTGCATGGCCATTCAAGAAACCTCTTAGCTAACAATGCGTATCATTGACTAGAGTTTAGTGTTGGAAGTACTGCAAATACCTTAGTGCCCACCTGAACCTTTGCCTGTGTCCTGCTTGATGCTCCTGAGCACTTTATCCAAAGTAATGTGACGTTAACCTCTGATGTACGTTCGTGGCTATTGTCAAGCAAGTTCCCCCTTTTTTTTTCTTTCCACCTTATAAAGCTGCTGATGGTAATCATTTTGTTTGACCTGAATTACTGTTGTAACTTTGCTCATAAATATCTCGTCGTAACAACTGTCAAATTTCTCAAAGCTAAACTGCTGATCTGTGACTGAATTTGTTGGAGAAACTGATTCATAACCAGATGCAAAGGGGGAAGATAATGCCTTAACATCATTCTGGGTACCCTTTATAAAAAAATGGAAGCAGACGACAAGATATTTAAGAGTGACCTGCCAAAGAGGAAACGTGTTTGTCACATCTGAGGAGCCATTGCCTTGCTCAGTAACATCTCTCTGAAGCTGCTCTTGTGCATTCTTTCCTTTGCAATGGATCTTGTTCCCTGTAGATTGGGCACCATTTATAAAGTGTTAGTTGAAAAAAAAATGTGTAGAAAGCACGAAATTTGCCAATTCCACCGACCTCCTTCGCAATTGTCCACTGTAGACGATCTCATTGTAGCTGAGCCTTCCTGTGTTTATTTACTTGTTCACTTCACTGCATTGTTTCTTCTTAATGAGCATATACCCACACTTGTGTCAGAGTCATTCCTTGGACAGATAAGTTACTGTACCATTAGGTACTCTTAACATTCATTAGGGTATCACTAAAATTTGTAGGACAGGATAATTTACTCAAAGTTTTCTAGTTCAGTTCTTTACACGGATTTCCATGTATGGTGAGACTGGTGGTTGTTGTGTGTCTGTTATGTTGTATTGCCTTTCAAAGACTGAGTATGCTATTCTTCGAACACTGTACACAACAGAGCATATTAGAAATTGATTTACATTACTCCTTTTCCATTCGGAACTCCCAACTTTCTTTGTAGTGTAGTAGTAGTAGTAGTAGTAGAATATTTCATTGTCTTTGTTGAAGTGATATTAAGCTTTTCAACTTGTAAATGTTGGCTGCTCTTTAAGAAGTCATGATGGCAAGGTAAACATGCTGTCCATCCTTGACAGTGGTAACTTCTCTTGTGTTTTAAGCTACAGAAAATATCACCTCACCAAGATATCCTTCCTGTAGTATACCCGCATGCATGGGCTTTCACCCGATTGAGGTTCCAAACTGACACTCTTGATGCGACTGTTTGGGGCAGGCATAGGCTCCAGTCAGGTCTACCTTAGGCTTCATCACTTAATAACACTTTCACTCACAAACAGTGGTTGTTATGACGCACAATGCTGTCCTTTCCTCCTTCCTTCCTTCCTTCCTTTCTTCCACCACACAACAGCTTTCTCACACCACAAGTCAGGCTTCATGATGAGTTGCAGAGCTTGGCACGATGGTGAATCTGCTCCTGCTCCAGATGCTGTTGCTGTTGCTGTTGCTGCGACTGCTACTGCTGCGCATGCTGCTGCTGGCTGAAGCTGTTAACCTTTGTTTATTTTCACCTTTTTTGCTGTCTTTTACCTGTCTATCAGACTATCTACTCCTGTGCATTGATTGAACTCTCCCGTCTCTCGACTTACTCTCTCTCTCTGCCTCTTTCTGTCTGACTCTCAGGCCAAACTCAGTGTTGCCAGCAGTACTGCAATGCCTGTGATGGGCGCGCTGCTCCAACTGCACGCAAGGGAGAACTTTTGTTTTGCTTTTGAGCAACCCAAACATTTTCTTCCCCTGAAAGAAAAAAAATTAAGAAAAATGTAACCAAATATACACCGCTTACACCTTTAGAAAGGAAGATAACGGTGCTATCTGATCTGGCCCAACCTACTGTTTGTTTGTTTATTTATTTATATGGTTGTTTCTTTATTTACAAACTTTTCCTGTGCCTTCTCACCACCTCCCCCCCACATCCCTGCCCCAAACCCCTTACTCACGCCTGCCATGACCATCATCATCATCAAACTCATCCTCATGTTTGAAGTGCTGCTGTTCTTGCTGCCTCCCTGTTCCCCCCCAAAAAAAATTCAAAACTAATGGACACACCTCTCCACGCTCTGGAAGCCCTTGAGAGTCACTGCATGAGAACCCAAAAATAATATTGATAATTAAAAAAAAGGTAATTGAAAAATATACATAATTTTTTTATATCACCCTAAAGGCCAAGCTTTTGTGAGCCTCGGCATCCAACACCATCCGGTACGACCAATGGAAAGCCTTTTAAAAGATGATGCTGCTTCTATACACAACTGGATAAACTCTCGCAGCCTTCAAGGAAAAGGGGCTGCCTAGACCGATAACCATAGAGTCCTTATTTTTGTAGTAGAAAACAGATTCTCATCATCATCAAGTTCATAGTGATGTTCTAGATGATGCTAAACCTCACCATCACATTGGAGACTTTTATTTTGGCCGTAGGAAGATATTAGAGTTACACATTCCACATCTATGTTTTATATTATACGATAATATACTAGGTCTATTTGTACGCATCTTTTCTTTTAGTGTTTAATGTATAAGCCATTTGTTAATTACTTAAGTTAATAGTTTAGATTTAGAGTATCCTTGAGAAACTACAAATACAACCTGTTAAAACTGCTGCTGTTTTAGAATTAGATAAGCATATTTTTGTATATTTTGATTCTCTTGTATACAATGTCATGTCGGTTGCTTTTGTTTTGTTTTTGACCGTCTCCTTTTTTGCCATGATGCTGAAGCATAAAGGTAATGTCTCTCTCTTAGCTATTTTAAGAAAGTGTTACTAGCTGTTTACCCTGTGTTGACAAACTGCTGTTTTGCCCAATGCCCACTAGTTTCCCCCTTTCTTTGTATAGAGTGTGACCCCCTCTCCCACCACATATCCCCCCCCCCCAGCCCAAAATGCTAATTGGTCACAGTGCCCCCTTCCAGTCGCCACCTGCTGTTCTCACCCACCCCTCCCACCCCCAAATTCCCAATCCCTGGTACACTGTTCGTGTGTTTCTTTGCAACAGTGGGACACAATGTCTTTGGAAACACTTGAGATCCCAAACGCATGAGCTTACAATGCATCGCACACTCAAGGAAAGACTTTGTCTTTGGTCACTGAATTGTATAGCCAGTCTCTCTCTGTCTCAGCCTCCTCCTATTGTAAGCAGACTTGTAGGCTTGTGCTGATACAAATGTTGGCTCATGTGTTCAAGAAGTTAAATGCAGTTTAAAAGTCTTTATTTTTTATGTATATGCTAATGAATAAGTTCACTGCTAGTTGAAGGGAAAGGTAAGGTATGTCCAGCCATGTTGGATTGTTCTTTGAAATCCAGATTTGATATTTCACTATTTTCTTTGCATTGTTAAAAGAATTTCGTTTAATGTAGTTTCTAAGTTAATGAGCTTTCTATGTATCTTGTTTTTCTTCGTTTATGTTACTATGAATACCACTTGTAATCGATCTCTTGGATTAATTATCAATTTAAGTATTAAAGTTTCAAAAGCCGCATGTAGAGCTTCAGATGCAGTTCATATTGCGAGTAACTTTCAGCAGAGGAGCACAGCTTCGTCTGGTCTTTTCAGTATACCACTTAAACTCTCTGTTAGCATTCTGCTTATTCTTGGTTTTGATTCTTAAATCTTAACTGAAGTTATTCTTAGGACTAATTAACCATTTCGAAGTTGGTTTTTGGGAGATTTTAACACGTTGTTTTTTTCCCCTTTTCTTCTTCCAGAGGAGGGCCATGACAGTGGAGTCGACGAATCAACACAGGCTAAGGTAAGGCGACTACTGGTGATGGAACGTTTGACTCGAATATTGATATTATTGTTATTATTATTCAGAAGATGAACCGTACTCATATGGAACAAGCCCACCAAAGGGGCCATTGACCTGAGATTCAAGTCTTCAAAGAATATGGTGTTCATTCGAAAGAAGTAACTGTGGGTAAAGGGAAATGCAGAAAGAGGAGATCAGCTATTAGATAAACAGATAAATCAACTAATAGATAAATAAAAACGTAAGTAAATTATTAAAACACAAGGAGAATTGTATTAGGATAGTTACGTATTGCATCTCTGCCTGAACTTCTGAAGTTCCAGTTGCACGAGATCCTCAGAGAGGCTGTTCCACATTCCAACTGTGTGAGGAATGAAAAGACCTCTGAAACTGAGAAGTTCAACACCGAGGCACATTAAATGCATTCTGGTGCTCCTCAGAGAAAAGTCTTAATTACCATTTCATGTTATTACCGTTGTTTCACACTTCGCGCTGACATCATCTTCAGTCTAACTTTCCCTTGATGATGCTCCATATGAAGTATGTGAAACGTCTGTGATTTATAATATATATATATATATATATATATATATATATATATATAATATATATATATATATATATTCCTGGTATCTACCTGCTTGAAGTGTCCTGTCTTCACATAAGTGTTCAGGCTGATCCAGAAACCTATCATGAGCAAATGTACTGATAGCTAGAAGGAAAACGCTGCCTTTGTTAGGGTAACTCTAACAAAATTTTGTATCTGTGAAGTAGATGTTATGTTTACTTTGTAGGAAGGAAGAGCTGCGGTCAGGGGTTGCGTAGATAAGTTTGATTAAGAAAGTTATTATATTCCCCCATTTGTTGCTGGTTGGAAAAACTACCACGAAGACATGAGGTGCTGTTCCTTATGAAGGCCATAAGCTCAGAATAAAGAGCGTTGAGCATTATGTCAGCTCCCGTAGAGGGTAGTGCCACCAGTGCACCTCATGCATTGCACTGTAAGCATTACTTAAGGTTCTTTGCGCCGGTCTTTTTGCCCCTAGCTGCAAGCCCTATCATTCCTTTTACTGTACCTCCGTTCATATTTTCTTTCCTCCATCCTAATTTCCACCCTTCTAACAACTGCTTTATTGTGCAACTGATTTGAGGTTTTCCTCCTGTTACGCCTTTCACACCCTTTTACAGTCAGTTTCCCTTTCGGCGCTGAATGACTTCATAGATCCCAGCGCTTTGCCTTTGACCTAAATTTTATATATATATATGTACATATATATATATATAATATATATATATATATATATATATATATATATATATTATATATATGCTTAAAAAATCACAGTAGATGCACGTGACTTCATAAATAAGCGAATACCACGGGAAATGATAGTCAGGAATCCAAGCGCTTTCGTCTTTATTCAGACATCGTCAGTAGCTCGCTTTCGTCTTTATTCAGACATCGTCAAGGAGCTACTGACGATGTCTGAATAAAGACGAAAGCGCTTGGATTCCTGACTATCATTTCCCGTGGTATTCGCTTATATATATATATATAATATATATATATATATTATATATATATAATAAATATAATAAATTGAAGAAAGGGGAGGGTTGGCCCCCACTCACGAGGTGTCTTGAGAAAGTCGTCCCAAATTCGCGAAAGAAGCAGAAATACGAGAGAGAGGTCCAGGAAAAGGCAAAAAAAATAAAAATAAAAATAATAATAATAAAATGAACGGAGAGGCGAATCCACTGAATTTGCAGTCAAAACTCTCTCTCGGGTCGTGAGCGAAATTTTGGGCCAAAGAAATATCTCGCCCAAGAAAGAAGAAGAAGAAGAAGAAGAAGAAGGAGGAGGAGGAGGAGGAGGAGGAGGAGGAGGAGAAGAAGAAAGAAGAAGAGAAGAAGTAGAAGAAGAAGAAGGAGACGAAGAAGAAGAAAAAATCCCTGAAACATGCACTCGAGAGAGCGAAAGAAGATGCGCGTCGAGAGAGAGAGAGAGAGAGAGAGGAGAGAGAGAGAGAGAGAGAGAGAAAGTGGTGCATGACGATCAATACCGAAGCTTTAACCTGGCCAATTTTGGCCATTCTTAAGGAAGTGTCGCATTTATCGCCGATCGTTATTGTTCATCTTTTGCGCTTCGCTGGAACTTGGTTCTTCGGAGGTGACGTCGACGAGAATAATAAACAGGAAGACGCAAATAAAACTTAACCAAAGACAGATGTTATGCTCTGGCTTCTGCCTGGCCCCGGGGGCGGGGGATGGGGGAAGGGGATTGGGGTCCCGCCAGTCACACCCCCCCGGCCGCGAGTCGCAGACTCGTCGGGTGAAAATAATGAAATTGTTGGTGATCCTGAAATAGGATGAAAAGAATTATTGTGTAAGTGACTGGCCGAGTGGATTTCGAAGTAAATTTTCATTCCAATCAGTTTGCTTGAGAAGAGAGAGAGAGAGAGAGAGACGGGGGGGGGGGGATATCACCAAGGAGAGAAAGATGAGAGGTTTCCAGAGAGAGAGAGAGAGATAGAGGGGTTGAGGAAGGTTTCCAAGAAAGAAGAGGAGATAAAGAGAGAAAGAGAAGCGAGAGCTTCCAGAAAAAGAGAGAGACAGACAGACAGACAGAGGAGAGGAGGATATCGAGAGAAAGTCAAAGATAGAGAGAAATAGAGGAATATTACCAGGGAGAGAAAGAGAGAAGAGGAAGGTTTCTAGAGAGAGAGAGAGAGAGAGAGAGAGAGAGAGAGAGAGAGAGAGAGAGAGAGAGAGAGGAAAGGTCTTCCAGAGAGAGACAGACAGACAAACAGAGGAGAGTTCTTCCATAGAGAGAGAGAGGAAGTTTTCCAAGAAAGAGAGAAAGAGAACGGAGAGCTTCCAGAAAAAGAGAGAGAGAGAGAGAGACTAGGATTTCCAGGAACAGCCGCATCCAAAACATTTATTCTTACGCTGACTAACGTTCATCGTATTGTTATTGCTTACATCTAAGCTAGGAGCTGCATTGTTTCCTTTAGCTCTGCTGGACTGCTTCTCTGTACGTCCTTAAAAAAAAAAAAAAAAAAAAAAAAAACCACGTCATTATGGGAAATTAAAATCCTTGCATAGTGATGTGTTTTGAGTCGAAATGGAGAAAACAGTTAGAACAAGAGTTCATGAAAGCCCTTTCTGGAGTGAGCCACGGAAGAAGCAGTTATGTTATATATATATATATATATATATATAATATATATATATATATATATATATATATATATAATATATATATATATATACTTGAGCAATTAAATTGGGCAGTAAACATCCGTTTACCAATATTTTAAAATATGACATTTGGGAATAAACATAAATTTACTTAAATTTAAGAATTGGATTAGGTAGTAAACATCAGTTTACCATATTTTATGTCATTTGGGGAATAAACATAAATTTACTTAAATTTAAGAAATTAAATTTGGGAGCAAACATAAGTTAACCAATATTTAAGATATGGAATTTAGGGGCAAACATCAATTTAATTAAATTTAAGAAATTAAATTTTGAATAAACATCATTAACTAAATTCAAGAAATTAAATTTGGGAGTAAACATCTGTTTTAACAATATTTTAATATATGGAATTTGGAAATAAACATCAATTTACTTACATTAAAGCAATTAAATTGGACAGTAAACGTCAATTTACTATATTTAAGATATGAAATTTATCCTCCAACTTCTGGAGTATGCTCCAAACTCGACATCATCAGTATTTGTTGAAGATGACCCCCCCCCCCCCTCCCCCCCCCCCCCACCAAGCCCCGCCCGACCCTTTTTGCCTCTGAGAATTCTGGGACGAAGAAAAGTCTGCCATTAGGCTACAGTCTCCCCCAAGTTTTAATGGAATGCTAACAGTTACCTGAGGATCGCCATTTTCAACGGTTTTTAAAGAATTTCAGTGTCCTTTATTTTGAAGGGGGGCCAGGGGGCTCGCTCCCGTTACCTTGCCATAATTTCCTTTAATTAAATTTCTACTGGTGGTACCCACATTTTGCCCTGACTCGATTTAGCGTTTTTTTTTTTTGGGGGGGGGGGGGGGTTGGTGGAGATATATAAGTTCATTCTACTTGGAACTGAGTTTCTCTTGTTATCGTTTCAGTTTCATTCACCCGAATAAACCATCTTAGGGAGCATATTCCTACCATTACCACTTTCTCACCATCCTGAATTACGGGCTGCTCTGTGAGCAAGAGCCCGTGCTGACAAAAGGTCAGCTTAATCAAAAACAACAACAACAAGGGAGCAGGCCTAAGAACCAAATCGTACAGTGATAGAATGTCCACCAATAAACAGCTGAAAGAACGTTTAATCATTAGACAAGCCAATCATGGGAGATACATTATTTATATATATATTCATATTCACTTGGACAGGGCTTGAAAAATGTCGCGAAAGCTCATATTATGCAAGGTCCCACTTGCACGAATGTTTAGCCAAAAGCTATCATTCCCTCCTCCTCCTCCTCCTCCTCCTCCTCCTCCTCCTCCTCACCTTTATGGGGGCCCCGAGGAAGGTTGGTTGTCCAGCGTTTCATAAAGTGAGCAGCAATGCTTGGGCCTCACATAACTGAGTGTGTCTCCTGAGCTATTTCGGTGCCTTCTCTGTCTGGACGTAGCCACCACCCCTCTGACGCTGCCTGATTCCATACTCCCACTTTAATACCCACTGACTGATGATCGCCTTTGTCTGCTGCTGTGTAGTTTTCCATCCCCCCTTCCCTTGTGATCAGGACACTCTTCTTTGTGGAACGGACGGTTCTTATCCCTTCCAAGTGGATCTGCGTCCCCTGCAAGAAGTTGACGGTTTCCTGAGGACCTTGCAGGTTTTCCTTAGCAAATCGGAGGCGTTCTTGAATACTTTCTTTTCAATTTGTGGACCGGATAAAATGCCTTTTATGGACCACAGCATTTAGCCCAGTGGTTCTTAACCTTGGGGGGCGTCAGCAATTTCCAGGGGAGGCGCGAGCGTAGGGAAAAATAAAAAAAATCTCTAATGACATTCATTATTCTCTTAACAAAGGTGAGGAACTGACATTCAGAAGTTTATGGAAAAATGCAAAAGTGTCGCCTTATAACATTACTTTCCTAGAGTCTACCATTCAAGTAACCCCTTCTCTTTCCCATTTTGTTTTCCTTTAAATCTTGTAGGGAATTTTACCCATAGATCCAAGAGGGGGGAGGGGGCCGTGAAAGAAAGGACCAACTCTTATAGGGGGCGTGGCCATAAAAAGGTTAAGAACCACTGGTTTAGACATTCTTGCCGAATGCACTTTCCTTCGGTTACTGTGATCTTTAGTTGTTCTTGCTTCACCCTCATTTCATAGCAGTAATATTATGATTCTGTTGTTTATGGGATTCTAGAAGAAAGGTTCTCGACGGTTTTCCCCACAAGCACTGATATGATTTCGTTATTAAATTACAGTACACTTCGTTCTGAAATGACTAACATGATAATCATCTGGTTAAAACTGTAGTTGTAAATTGTTTATGCAGTTGATCATCAACGTAATCATGTACATAGGGATACTACTAGCGAAACTTTCCCAAGTACCACTAGGAAACCTTCCGCGAACCCTAATTTACATTTTAAATTGTTATATTGCGAGGAAGTATAAGTATTTATCTCTCAATATTTTTCCTGTACTTAGCTTACAGTTTCTCGCGTACGTGAGAATGCAGATATGTTCCACAAGCATTGTCCATTGTTCCTGCAGTCTAATTGAAGCTTTATTTTGGTATAAGGAGGTGAAATGAACAGGGAACAAGGAAAAAATTATATTAAGGAATTAGATCTACGAATTTAGAGATCGAGCATAATTATGTTAGGGACTTGTGCACAATAAAGGCATTGTTATGGACACCAATCTGTTATTACAATGGATTTAGGTAACAATGATCCGGACCTAATTACTCGATATCTTTTGGCATGAATAGAGTTGCCATCCGTAGATCTGTTAGTTCAGTGAATATTTTATCTTTTTAATAATAAAAAAAAGATAAAAGGAGATTTGAATACACTCGTGCGCTCGAGAGAGAGAAAAAATTTATTTCTAGACACCATGAAATTCTTAGGCAGTCGACATTTGTACCTCTTATGCTGCGAGTGACTATTTTCGAATGGTTGTGTAAATGTCAGCCAGCAGAGGTGATCAATGATTATTGATTCCATCCAAGCTAAATGGGAATCATGCTCTCTCTCTCTCTCTCTCTCTCTCTCTCTCTCTCTCTCTCTCTCTCTCTCTCTCTACTCTATATTATATATCTATATATATATATATATATATATATATAATATATATAATATATATATATATATATATATATATATTATATATAATACATATATTATATATATATATATATACATACATACATACATATCTATACAAACATACATATATATCATAAATACACACATGTATATATGTGTTTATTTATATGATATATATTATATGTGTATAAAATATATGTGTATAAATGTTTGTATAGATGTTTAATTTAAGCTTATGTCCCGACCACACGTAAATACTTTATACAATTATGTAATTACAGCATTGCATGTATTGCGTGAAAATTCCGAGCCATGCACGCATCTAGCTTACATTCGAATCAGCTTGGTCAAAATGTCCAGAGATTCAGATCATTCATCTCTCGATGGCCTGTAGCTGCTTTTTAGAAATCTTGGAGGCGTCCTCGATCGAATGTCATCTCTTTCCATTTGATAGTATAGATCCTGTGTTACCAGAGAGAGAGAGGGGGGGAAACCACTCAGATGAAATAATACGTACTTCCCTTTCATAATTCATCCCTCATTTACCCTGGAATTCTCTCAGACTCAGGTGAATGTGGAAGTAGACCAGGATGAATAAAAAATACCCCTTGAAGTGGTGGGTAATATTCATCGTCTCTAGCTTACGGCTTCATAACGGATGAATTAAAAAGGACCTCTGGATAATAAAAGGTGTTTTCGTTAATTGGGGAGTTCCGAGTATATTGGCCCCTCAGGTACCTTGGAACGTGGCCGGGTTGGGGCCGATACGGCCCTGACCTAGATTGACCTATACAAGTTGGTGTTTGGAATTCCGAATAGGGAGAATAATGTAATTTTATTTCTATAGTATATATGTGTGTATCTATATTTATTTATTTATTTATTTATATATCGTTGTTTCTTAAGCAGTCTATAGTTCGACTTGTGGCCGGCTCAGCAGCGTATACCAATTATAATTCCCCTTGGGTGTACTAGGTGTTATTCCCCAGGGGGTGTAGTGAACACGATATTAAGATATATATTTGTGGCTTGAGATTTGCGAGTATGACAAAATTGTATATATATATGTGTGTGTATGTGTTGTGCAGGAAAATACGAATTAACAGCTTCTATCTGCCATTTTTAGCATAAATATGATATTGCATTAAATTATATAATTAAGATAAGCACATTAAAAACAAAATGCGGGAGTTTAGTGATATAAAATCTTGAAAGAACATAAAAGCAGTATTTCGTTACAGTAACAGTCTGATAAAAAAAAATATACATATATTCTGTCTGCATCCATCATTGACGTCATCGTGCTTCCCAATCTTATCCTTACTCAGTCCATATATATTTTTTTTATCCTTTTTACATATGCACGTTTATTCTCCAACAAACCCACCATGAAATGCATGACCTGATATCGAGTGGATCGCAGTGGGCCTGATAACGCTGAAAAGGTTAAGAAACCCGGCTGGTTGAACATTAGAAAAATTCTAAAACGATTTGAAAATGTTTTTCTGGTTGGGCGTAATTGCTATCGAGATGTAGCGAGAAGAAGAAGAGTGCATGGCTAGCTTAGACCCATCTGTTCTCTTTAATAGTTTCATCTCCCTGAGAGAGAGAGAGAGAGAGAGGAGAGAGAGAGAGAGAGAGAGAGAGAGAGAGAGAGAGGGCTGGTGGAGGGGAGGTGAAGTGCTCTTTGGAAGGTTCTGTCAGTTTTGTCACTGTGGTTGACCTAAATCTGTGAGTTGGTCCTTTTTTTTATTTTTTTTTAATTTATTGAAGAATGTCATGTCGTTGATGATTCTCTCACCTAACAGAATAATATTTTCCTTTGAATGACTCTTCATCGAGTTAATTTTGGTGGGTCATCTTATCAGGCCCCATGATGTAACCCATGAGGATGATGGCTTATTTATTTGCGTGGTAGAATTTATATGTTTCTTGTATGCGTGCAGTCTGTGTCATAAATTCTTTCGACAGATATCGACGCAGTGTCGTAAGTGTGTCGGTTCAACGCGGATAATTGTTTATTAGTGTATTGCAAACGTCAGTCATGTTCAGGTAATCCTGGGCAATTATTCCCTCGAAAGATGAAAAGCAAATTGCTCAGTTTCTACGAAGGATTAAATTCGGTTCGCGTCACAATTAGAAGTTGAAGATATCTTGATTTCATGCCGAGTTTCTCGTCGATGTTGAATGTTAGCGTAAGGCTGTCTTTAGAAGATTCAAATGGCGCATGTCTTTAGGAGATTTAAAGGGCGCATGTCTTTAGGAGATTCCAATGGCGCATGTCTTTAGGAGATTCAAAGGATGCATGCGCTCTTGGAAAAATCAAAAGAGGAACTTGACGTTTGGACGAACGTCAATACTTTGAAGGTAAAGTTTGGCCTATAATCATCGTCTGAATGGTGACCTATTAGACTTCGATCATGTTTAAGAGAGTAATGTGTACGTTGTGAAATTTTAGATCTGTTGTCCATATCCCAAAAGAAGTTTATTTTTATTTTTTTAATATTTATTCCACAACTCTTAACGAACTGTAGGTGTAGGGGAAGCGCTAAGTGGCAATAATATTGAGCATCAAATATTATTCAAGATCTACTCAGATAGCAGCTAAGGACAGTCTATTTTAACATAAATCCTCATAGGATATGTCTACATGACTTGAAGGTATGAAATGGTCTTATAGAAAAGTTACTGCTTGATGCAACAAGGCGTGATGCGACCTCCAGCTTACTCGGGACGCGTGCAAGATTTTACCCTCATGCATAAAATGTGAACATTATATTCCTAACTGAAGCAGTCTTCCTAATTAATACTCACTCTTAGTACTACAACAAGGATCAAAGAAAAAGGACACAAATTAAACACGCGCATATATTCTCAGTTATGTTATGAGTGGAAACACAAAATAATCGAACAGGAACACAGCCTAAATTCAATACACCAAATAAAACGGGCTAAAATCTACAGTCAAATAGAGCCTTTTTTCACCTACGAAAATTAAAATTAACACACTATATTTTATTAGAAATAAATTTTCTGTACTGTTTAACATGCACATTATTTATTTTTAAAAATTTTTCATTTTAATAAATAAATCATAAATAACGTGAAACACCTTTTTCAGACCATTTTAGGCTCCTGCATAGAACTTTCCTAACCCCCCCTCCCCCAATAACAATAACAAGAACAAAGTAGTTTGTAGGTTTCCTCCCCGAAGTAAACGAAAAATATCTCTAGTAATGCTTTTGTTAAATGCCTTAGTATGAGTATTTTTTTTTCTTTTTGTCCTGTAAGTGACTCGGTATATTATACCAAGAATAATCTGCCTTTTTCTTTTTCTACCTCCGCGCGTTGTGAAGATATTTCCTCTCTCTCTCTCTCTCTCTCTCTCTCTCTCTCTCTCTCTCTCTCTCTCTCTCTCTCACGCGCGCGCGCGCGCGCGTTCAGTGCTTTAACTTTGGAAAGAATTACCACTTTTATTCTCTTAGGAACAATGTTGCAGATTACTTATTAAAGTGCATCTGCCGGATGAGAAAGTGAAGTCTTTCGTTGCATACTTGCCAGAGAGAAAAAAAAAGCTCTGCTGTTTGCAGTTTATTCTGGAAATTAAAAAAAAAACACTCACATTCTTTCGGCGGGACTTCCTTCGCAAGTAAATGACCTTGATGCTTGTCCACGTGAATGTTCGCTGGTTTTGAATAATAAAAACAACATTAAGAAGAAGAAGAAGAAGAAGAAGGATAATAACAAACCGTATCACGTAAACGAATGCAGCTTGAGTGCCCTGAAAAGGAAAGGATAACGTTAAAGAAAAACATTACCAACGTACATTACGTGGAGTTGAATCCGGACTCGCCTGGTTTACTAGACGATGCTTCCTTCGTCTTTGTATTGTGGTCCTCCTGTCGGGCCTAATTTAACAGTCAGTCCCTCCGCTTTAAGCATACGTAGCTCCGAATGCAAAACTCCGCCTTCTGGGCCTTTACGTGACGGCTAAACCCAGACCCCTTTTCAGCCCAGCATTATTGCTTAGTTGTTTGCAAATCTTATATACTGCAGGTTTTCAATTTGAGGTTCGAGAACCCCCTTGGGTTCACCGGTGGGGTTAGAAAGATTACTTGAGTGGATTTCGACTTAGGGAACGAGTTTCAAGGGGAAAACATGGGAACTTTAGGGGAACAGATAGGGATGGGCTTTAAGGGAAAAAGTCGGGGCTTTATGGGGAACAGATAGAGGCTTTAGGGGAACAGATATGGATGGGCTTTAAGAGGAACAGATGGGGATTTTAGGGGGAACAGATAGGGGCTTTACGGGAACAGATAGGGATGGGCTTTAAGGGAAAAAGTCGGGGCTTTATGGGGAACATATTGGGGCTTTAGGGAACAGATAGGGATGGGCTTAAGAGGAACAGATGGGGATTTTAGGGGAACAGATAGGGATGGGCTTTAAGGGAAAAAATGGGGACTTTATGAGGAACCGATGGGGATTTTGGGGGAACAGATAGGGATGGGCTTTAAGGGGAAAAATGGGGACTTTATGAGGAACAGATAGGGGCTTTAGGGGAACAGATAAGGATGGGCTTTAAGGGGAAAAATGGGGACATTATGAGGAACAGATAGGGGCTTTAGGGGAACAGATAAGGATGGGCTTTAAGAGGAACAGATGGGGATTTTAGGGGAACAGATGGGGATGGGCTTTAAGGGAAAAAATGGGGACTTTATGAGGAACAGATAGGGGCTTTAGGGGAACAGATAAGGATGGGCTTTAAGAGGAACAGATGGGGATTTTAGGGGAACAGATGGGATGGGCTTTAAGGGAAAAAAAAATGGGGGACTTTATGAGGAACAGATAGGGGCTTTAGGGGAACAGATAAGGATGGGCTTTAAGAGGAACAGATGGGGATTTTAGGGGAACAGATAGGGATGGGCTTTAAGGGGAAAAATGGGGACTTTATGGGGAACAGATAGGGGCTTTAGGGGAACAGATAAGGATGGGCTTTAAGAGGAACAGATGGGGATTTTAGGGGAACAGATAGGGATGGGCTTTAAGGGGAAAATGGGGACTTTATGGGAACAGATAGGGGCTTTAGGGGAACAGTAGGATGGGCTTTAAGGGGAAAAATGGGGACTTTATGGGGAAAAAAAAATGGGGACTTTATGAGGAACCGATGGGGATTTTGGGGGAACAGATAGGGATGGGCTTTAAGGGGAAAAATGGGGACTTTATGGGGAACAGATAGGGGCTTTAGGGGAACAGATAAGGATAGGCTTTAAGGGGAAAAATGGGGACTTTATGGGGAACAGATAGGGGCTTTAGGGGAACAGATAAGGATGGGCTTTAAGAGGAACAGATGGGGATTTTAGGGGGAACAGATAGGGCCATTAGGGGAACAGATAGGGATAGGCTTTAAGGGGAAAAATGGGGACTTTGGGGGAATAGATGAGAACTTAAGGGGAAACGGATGGAGTCTTTAGGGAAACAGGTAGTGCTTTAAGAGAAACACATTGGGACTTTGGGGATCATAAATGGGAGCTGTAAGAGGAACATATTGGAACTTTAGGGGGAACAGATACTGGCTTTAGGGGAACACATAGGGTCTTCAAGGAGAACAGATGGGGACTTTTGGGGAATAGACTGGGGACCTACGCATCCCTAGCCTAGCCAGAAGAAAATAAAGCGAGAGGAAGAAAAGATGGACCTCACCGAGAGGGAGATATCGGAAAAATCGAAGTCTAACCTCGGAAAGGTTAATTGATTGATTGATTGGTTTAGTATCGAACCATCTGGCGTCTCAGCGACAAAAATCGTCCGACAGACGTTATTTGAAAAACGAAGCTGGATTGGAGGGACACTTGTCGCAAAATCACCCCTATGTTTCGCAGGGACTGGAAGATGTCTTGGAAGCGTTCCAGTCTGGAAGCCGTAACAAACAGAACTGTCAAAGCTTCAGTGCAGTAGGAATGTAGACCTTCCTCAGCGCCCTACGAGTTTCTTCTTTTTGCCCCGTAAAACTGGTTATAAAGTTTTAATATTAAGTGTGTAAAAGAAAATTTCCAAAGTCCCTCAAAACTTAATCTCTTAACAGAAACTTGACTGAATATCATGACACTGGTATTGGTGTTGATGTATGTTACCTTTTAAGTGGGCTTGTTCCATCCTCCAATGTATCATGTCAAGAAAATGTATCATATTGCACACATTGAATTGTTTTGAAATAATGATGGATTATACCTTACAGTATCTTGTGGTAGAATTACTATATAGACTATATAACACGTCAGTCGCTTTTTAAAATTGAAGTTTTATCTGTGAAAGAGTTTTTAAAAAATTGTAGAAAAATAAATTGTTTGAATGCAGGTTTACAAGATAGGGTTAAATCTTTCTATACTAATAACAGGTTTTTTTATAGTTTACAAGATAAGGTTAAACCTTTTTATACTAACTTAAAAATTTTTATATTGTTTTATAATAGTTTACAAGATAAGGTTAGACCTTTTTATGCTAATGACCATTTTTTTATAGATTTTACATAGTTTACAAGATAAGGTTAGACCTTTTTTTACTAATGAACATTTTTTATATTGATTTTATAATACTTTACAAGATAAGGTTAAGCCTTTTTGGACTAAGTAACATTTGTTTATTGTTTTATAGGACAGGATTAAACCTTTTAGTACTAAGTAACAAATTATTTTTTATAATGGTTTGCATGACAGGGATTAAACCTTTCTATACTCAGTGGATTATGATTTGTGGATTTATGTCAGTCAGAGGTGATAGTAGCCTTAATGTTCCCCATGTTATATCAGCTCCCATAACTTCTAGTCATTGCCACCCATAAATGTGTAGTATGTCGTTGTTCAAAGACGAGTTGATGCTTTGAGACCATAACCTGGCATCTCTGTCGATAAAACTGATGTTTGCAAATTAATCGGAGAACGAGCCACTACAGTAGATTCACATCACCCGTGCATCTGATGCCTAGGCCAGTCCCTTACGACGCTCCTGATTGGCTGTTGATAAGCCAGTCACAGGGCTGGAAACTCTCAGTCTCGAGAGAGAGTTCACATAGGCAGGATGTGTGTTTCACCTCTCCTGTGGGATACTTTTGAAAGACGTATCCCTCAGGAGAGGTGGAACATACATCCTGCTTAAGTGAACTTTCGAGATGGAGACTGAGAGTTTCCAGCCCTGTGATTGGCTTATCAACAGACAATCAGGAGCGTCGTAAGGGACTGGCCTGGGCATCAAATGCACGGTTAATGTGAATTTACAAGTCATCATGTCTTTTCCCCTCGTTTTTGGTGTTTCCCCTCCCCCGTGTAGGTTGAGGTCACGAGCATGGCTATTTCTTCCACTCCAACTACCCTCACCCTTCCGTTGGATGAACTGACCCCGGATGATAAGACGAAACAGGTAACCCCCCTCCCTCCCCCCACCTCACAAGATCCCTACCAGCAAGCGGGCTTGGTCTTATGTTTTCCTGTCTTCACAAAAATCTCGAACGCCACACTGCTCCCCCATCACCCCCCCCCCCCCCGTACACCCCCGTGTTGGATAGCATTCACCAGCCCCCCCAGGCTCCCCTCCCCCGTACACTGCCCCCCCCCCCCCCTCCCCCCCCGAGTAAGCTTTGCTTTCAGATTTCCACGTCTTATTATTGCGTTGCACTTCGGTAGCTCTATTTCGCAGTAGAAGAGTATGCCATGTTTGTGTCTCGTAGAAGGCTTCTGGTCGTGTTCCCCTTCCTTTTAAACCGAATTACTTTGCTTTTCAGCTGAATTACTTTACTGTTAAACCGAATGACTTTATTTTAAACTGAATTACTTTACTTTTGAACTGAATTACTTTAGGAAACCACCAAGCATTGATAAAAAAAAATTATGAAATTTCTCGTATTATTTACATTTCTTGGCATGATGTTTTTTTTTCATTATATCCGATTTCGTCACTGCATTCTTTAGCAATAAGGTTTTAAAATTTCAACCTCTCATATAAGATTTTCAAACCTTCAGAATTTATATAAGATATGCAAGTTTTATTCAGAATAGTTGTTCTAGTCAAATTTTATTTTTGAAAAGCATGTGGGATTTCTAGAACGGATACAATTTTTATTCATTCTTTGAAACTTCATTATGATTATTATGTCAAAGTCAACAGATGCTCTGTAGATGTGAAATCGTGTAATTGCCAAACTTCTTATAAGCTTATTTTTCTTCAGAAAACTTAGAATACATAGAATACATATTTCAAGTTCAAAACCTCATTTTGAAATAAATTTTGTTGGGAATCATCAAATTTTTGCCCTAATATCAAGGGATTTTTGGTATGTAGTATTCTTGCTAGAAGTAATATTGTTTTTTATATCACTTGTGAAATTAATCCCTTAACGTAGCTTTTACTATATATTATTGGTATTTATTATTGTTACCCGCCCCCTCCCCGCCGATGCGTAATTCCGTATCCAGTTATTTGAGGCGGTTTTTTTTAGCACAAGTTCAAAGCACTTGAATATTTTTGGTTTTGTTATTAAATGCAACCTTTTTTGCCAGGTAACTTTAACTGTTGATAAATTAGAGAGCTTGAAACACCTTGTTTTCTTAATATTTTAGCTGTTGATAAACTAGGTAGCTTGAAACACTTAGTTATTTTAATATTTTATCTGTTGATAAATTAGGTAGCTTGAAACACCTTATATTGATATTTTAGCCTTTGATAAATTAGGTAGCTTGAACTATAGCTGTTGATAAGTTAGGTAGCTTGAAACACCTTGATATTTTAATATTTTAGCCTTTGATAAATTAGGTAGCTTGAAACACCTTGATATTATTAATATTTTAGCTGTTGATAAATTAGGTTGCTTGAAGCACCTTGTTGTTTTAATATTTTAGTTGTTGATAAATTAAGTAGCTTGAAACACGTTGTTATTTTAATATTTTAGCTTTTGATAAATTAGGTAGCTTGAAGCACCTTGTTATTTTAATATTTTTAAGTGTTGATAGATTAAGTAGCTTGAAACACTATGTTATTTCAATATTTTAGATTTTGATAAATCAGTTAGCTTGAAGTACCTTGTTATTTTAGATAAAGATTGAGGAACATTGATACTGTTAGATTTGCCCTAAACAAAATTATTTTGGTAAAAGATTACCTTAAATTACCGTAAATGACCATCCATCCCCTTGAAAATTAGTGAGTGGTTTGTTTATGTAGGTGATTCACTTCATCGCCGATAGATAGCGCGGTGGTAGTGATTGTTGACTTTTTCACTCGATAAATATTCCCATTTATTCCCCCGTTCCAGCGAACCTATGATAATGAGATCAGTTACATTGCGTTCTGGTAGTTCCAGTACGTTTTGGCGTCAGTAATGAAGATGGAGTCGGTTCATTATCAAGAGCAATGAGTCTCGTCTGTTAATTGCATTTCTGCAGTAACGAATTTCACTTCAAATCACGTCAGATAGATATTTATTGAAGCCTTCAATTTTCTTCTGTCTAGGTGTCCATTTTCTAAATACGCCGCTGTCCACAATTGTTAATGGAAGCGAAAGTCATATATATAATTTTGCCTGTTTTCCCCCGATATTGACAATCTTGAAAAACTGCTTATAATGTTATTGTAATTATTAATACAATAATGTCAATTGGGGCCCCTGGCTACGCCACTGGCGAGAGTTTGATACGAGGCCGTCAGCAAGTGAGATTGATTGACTGGAAAAGCTCTGAGTATATTTTGAGACGTGTTATATATTGCTTAGAATAAAATTCAATATGGTTTTGCATGTTAATTTGTGACAGTTGATAGATAGAAATGCTGGTTACTTGCCGTATCTGTTTTCACTGGAAAGTAAAAAGAAACAAATTCTGCGTATCTTCAGTTTCGTGTCAGATAATTTATAGAATGTTATCGGGCTCATTACACAAAATAAACCTTCATGAACCTTCTCGTTGTAAACCTCCACTGACGTAAAGCTTCTCGTTGTCAGAGGCTCGTTGATCAATCAGAAAAGGATAGTCACTCCTATTGAATGATGTCCGTTTTCTTTCACTCATCTTGCGATATCTGTTTTCTCTCATTCTCACGCACCACTCTTGAAAGCGTTAACTTTTGTTATTCAAATCATGGCAGAAGAGGAAGGACCAGTGTGTGCGTGTCTGTCTCTCTATCTACGGAAACCTGAGGCCTTCTTTTATCGTTAACAGGAAAATGGCCAGAGCAGATCGCCTTCGAAGGGCAGGGGTTCCCCAAGAAAGAGAATGCCCAGGTCCACGGAGCCATCCCCCATGAAGCGCACTCCCACATCAACTGCGTCCTCAGCCGAACGAAAATGTAAGTTGTTTATTTATTTATTAATTAATTGATTAGTGTATTTGTTTGTTGTAACTTCCATCCTCCCCCTTCCTTCCATATTTATTTATTCCTGTATATGAACAATTATTTATTTATTTGCATTTGCATTTATTTTTGGTTATATCTGTAATTATTACAAATGTATTGATTTATATATTTATCCCTTTATTTACGTTCCCTCTTTCCCCTCTAATATCTTGAAAACTCAGTTTAGCAAGTTTGTTAAATGTGCTATAAACTATCGTCTGGATCTGTTCTTTTGTCATTCACTGTATTGTACGAAGGTAAATTTTCTTTGTATGTTAAAAGTTAATGAATGTGAATAGGCAAATTTGATTAATATATATTTGTAAATTTTATGCCTATGAATTGGCAGATTTGCTCAATATAAACAGGTAAAATTTATGCATATGAATAGGTAAATTTCCTTAGTATAACAGGTAAATTTTATGTGTATGAAAATGTAAATTTGATTAATATGAACAGGTAAATTTTATGCATATGAATAGATAAATTTGATTAATATAAACAGGTAAATTTCATGCATATGAATATGTAACACTATTGCTGAATTATAAACAGGTAACATTTCTTATATTACATTATGAATAGGTAAACTTTATGAATATAAACAGGTAAATCTTATGCATATGAATAGGTAAATTTTATGCCTAGAAATAGCTACCTAGAAATAGCTAAATTTGATGAAGTGTGAGAACCTTATGACACAATTTGGTAAACTTGACATTACCGCAAGTCTTTTCATGATACTCACAAAATATAGATAAATTTGAAAACTTTTCAAATTTCGTCATTTTTTCGCATTGTAATGAACTCATTGAATTAGGTCCTTAAATTAGTATTTTGGTATCAATGAAAAGATTACCCTGAGTACTCTTGTGAAGTTTTATTTCATCTGAAGATTCGAACATACAGGTTATGAGTTACTGCATTAGTGGCTATTTAGGTTTATCATTAATATTTTGTGTACAGACAGCATGAAGAATAGTGTGTTTTGTTCTTTTGTTAATTTGTGTTAAGATACTTAGGCACAAAAATTGTTTTAGATTTTATTCGTCATTATTATTATTATTATTATTATTATATTATTATTATTATTATTATTATTATTATTATTATTATTATTATTATTATTATTATTATTATTATTATTATTATTATTTATTACTGCAGCTGAGGCAGCAATTATTTTAATAAAACATGTTTAAAAGAGGGTTTACTTCCAGCATATTATTACAACAAATTGCACAATTCAGCTACTACGACAGGGACTAAATGATGACTCGAATCTTTTGCCCCTTTGCAGTGCCCATGAACAAGATCGAAGTGGGCAAGTCCGCCTCCCCCAACCTCAAAGCGGTCAAGTCCAAAATCGGTTCGATGGACAACGCCGCCTACAAGCCCGGGGGCGGAAAGGTCAAGATCGAGTCCAAGAAGTTGGACTTCTCGAAAGCCTCGAGCAAAATCAGCGCCAAGAACGAAGCCTACACTCCTGGTGGAGGTGACAAGAAGGTAAATAATATTTCGCTATGATGCCTTGTGGCCTTTTGTGGAGTGGGGATGAAGAGGTAACTTCTTGTGACCCCGTATGGAGTGGGATTGAGAGGTGACTTCTTGTCCATTTATGAAATGGGGAGATAACTTCTTGACCTTTCATGAGGTGGGAATTTAGAGGTAACTTGTTGACCTCATATGAAGAGGAAACTTCTTGATCTCTTATGAAGTGTGAAAGGAGAGGTTACTCGTTGACCTTTTATGAAGTGGAATGAAGAGATCACTAGTTGACCTTTTATGAAGTGGAATGAAAAGGTAACTTGTTGACCTTTTATGAAAATGAATGGAGAGATAACTAGTTGACCTTTTATGAAGTGGAATGAAGAGATAACTCGTTGACCTTTTATGAAGTGTGAATGAAAAGGTAACCTTTTGACCTTTAATGAAATGGGGATAAAGAGGCAATTCGTTGACCTTTTATGAAGTGTGAATGAAGAGGTAACTTGTTGACCTTTTATAAAGTGTGAATGAAGAGGCAACTCCTTGACCTTTTATGAAGTTGGGATTGAGAGGTAACTTGTTGATCTTATATTAAATGGGATAAAGAGGTCACTTGCCGACCTTTTATGAAGATTGAATGAAGAGGCAACTTGTTGAACTTTGACAGAAGTCGGGATAAAGAGGTAACTAGTTGAGTTTAATGAAGTGGAGATGAAGAGATAACTTGACCTTTTATGAAGTGAGGGATGAAGAGGTTAACTTGTTGACCTTTTATGAATGGGGATAAAGAGGTTAATTTGTTGACCTTTTATGAATGGGGATGAAGAGATAACTTTTTGACCTCTTAGTAAGTGGGGGATTTAGAGGTATCTTGTTGTTGACCTATATTAAGTGGAGACGAACATGTAACTTAATGAGAAACTTGTTGCAGTGTTCATGTGGTTTCTGGTTCTCTTCTTGATGCTTTCATTTTGATGAAATGTACAATTCGAGGTTCATAACCTTTCCCCGACCGGTAGAAGTTGTATTTTTAAGATTGCAGATTCATTGAAGTGCGGTCATTTTTTCAAAGAATAAGTTGTTTGTGACAAATTAGTAATTTTTCATTTAATGAATTACTTTTGAAAATCTTATCCTTTGATGAGGATAGCATTTTGCGACTCCAATTTGCACTGTTGTTTCAGTCAAATGCTAATTTTTATTCCCTCTTTGGGAAATATTTCTAGAAACCTCATCATAAACGTGCTTGACTTATTATATTGCTTGCATTCCATAATAATCTACTATGGGTTTCATTCTTTTTAAAGGCTGTTGCTTCCATTTTTTCTTATTTGAGCATTAGACATTAGTGGTCTCTGGTGTGGAATTTGGAGCTGTAGATAATAAGTTGGTCAAACAGTATTTTAGATCAGATCTTCTCTTAGATATTTTTCCTAGTTTGCATAAATTGCATACAAAAACACCTGTCACCCCTGTGGCCTTATCAGGAGATCATCATCACATCCAGTCTGCAAAGTTGCTTGCATAGTTCGTGCATTTTCTTCGTTCTGTATGGGCTCGTTTGCTACTCCTAAATGAGCATACATTACTACGATTTCATTTATAACTAACTGCAATACTCAATGCTTACAATTTGGGTAATATGTGCATTATGGAGTAGTAAAAACTGCGCCTTGTAGGTTACCAGTTTGCTTGATACGAGTATTTGTATTTTAGGTATCAATCGGTACTTTAATTATCTTTAAATCAAGCGATACCTCCCCCAAAATATTAAAAACAACAATTATCCCCCTTTGAATTCATCTCAAATTCCTATCAGTTCTTCCATGGCCCCTCGGTCACATCTCCACAAAATCTCGTAGAAATCCAGACAAACATAAACATTACGTAACTCAGTCTAACACCTTTAGTGGAGGTAATCCTATTACCTCTGGGTAGCAGATTGTTTAAATGAGATTGTACTGACGTGAGAAAAAATACCTGACTCTCAGGAGAAATATAAATAGCCACTTTGTTTACCTCAATGCACAGTCTCTGCTTTGAGCATAAATTACAAAAAGGCCATTTTTTAATTAGGTGCTTGCTTTATGAAGGCCAATCATTAAGGTAGAATGCCTTTGACATCTTGGTGGCCTGAAAATTCATATGGCTATCATTTGACATTTTTACTTAATATCTGTTTGGCTAAGGATTCGTAATCATTTAACCAGTGAACATTTTTCTTGGATTTCTGCCCGAATGTTTGGCCCAGTAGTTCATTATTTATTTATTTATTAATGTATGTAGTATGCGGTATCCTTGAAAGGTTAATGTTTTTTTTGAAGATGACCCATGGCTTCCCTTTTAAAGCACACTCCACATCCATCATTTAAAAATCTA
This sequence comes from Macrobrachium nipponense, assembly GCF_015104395.2. Taxonomy (NCBI): domain Eukaryota; kingdom Metazoa; phylum Arthropoda; class Malacostraca; order Decapoda; family Palaemonidae; genus Macrobrachium; species Macrobrachium nipponense. Next base: position 21,197,360 of record NC_087217.1, read on the forward strand.
ATTTTGGTGTCAATTAAAGTTATTCCCTTGCTATTTTGAATAAAGTAGTAAAATGCAGAAATGACCAAAAAGTAGTGGCCACATGTTACTGTGCTTTAGACCAGTTTCAGTAGTTTTTTTATGGCTTTTTGAAAAATGGTTGCCCTAGTAATGAAAAGGTACCAGGACAGTTGCCACTGCATGTTGGAAAACTTTTGGGGTAACTCATTCCATCAGCCTGATGTTTTCCTTCCTTCTCGGTAATTGGAGAACAGTGGAAGTATATCCACACAACAAGTGAAACATTATACTGTACTGTGCATTGTCTGAAATATGGAATGCATCGAATTTTATTAATTTTGCCTTGGTCAGTCCAATACAACGGTGTAGTGTTCAGATTGCCACAAGGGAGCAGAGGTGATCCTTTCCACAGTCCATCGGTAACTCTGAACAATCATGGTAAAATTATGCCAATGGGTCTTTATTCAGAGGCCCGTGGGATTGGCAACCAAGTGAAAGAAAAATAATTGAGGGGCTTAACCCTTAAAAAAGTGAGAATCTGACCAATAAAAATAGATAATCATCAGAATTGTGGAAAGAGAAAATGCTACGTTAGCACTGTCAGCTTGCAGTGATCCCATGCTCTTGGTCCACAGCAAAGTAGAATGAATCCTGTTCTGTTCCCTTGTGCCTTTCAGAGCTACTCTTGCCATATGAGAGATACTTGGTTGATTTGATTTTGTGAACACTTGCATGGTTAATTTCTATAGAAAGAGGAATTACTGGTATTGAAAAAGGTAATTCATTCATCAGTGATAACAATATACATAGACACTAAAGTCCTCTTTCTATCAATTTTGGGCCACATCTTTAAGCTACAGCTGTCAGCTAGCCTATAAAGATAAATTTCCTGATGTATATCACTGTAACAAAATGTTTTAAGCTTGGTGTTTTGTTTCAGATTGCCAGATATTGGCATTTTAACCTTTTGCATTATCACAGGCTCAGTACTGTATGCTCCTTCTCTCAGTATTGCCCCTTTCTTTCCAAATATGAGTCACAATGGTAAGATGAAATTCTGCTCTAAAGTAATGTTGCATTTTGTCTTTTTTAACAGTACGTATTGTAAAAGAGAGTGTTTTGAGAGCTCTCGACATGATTATTGGTTAATATGATTACCTAAGAGTTTTTGCATCCCTCCCCCAGGTAATGTCATTCCTGTTGACTGGGCTGAACTAACTTTATATTTTCATTCCTAAAGACTTGATTACTGCTGTTACTGTTACATTATGGTGTCACAGGACAGCCTAGCCACTGTAATGTGCTCGAATGGTTACTAACGATGTATGTTCTTTTTCCTCTTAGCTGGACAAGGTAGGAATGAGCTTATGTTTGTATCTTGGATAATAACCCAAAAAAGGTTTTGTCTGGCAGTTGTTAACTTAAGGTTATTAACACACAGATTAGTTACATTACATCGTGAATATTTTTATACAGACCTCTCAGATTATTTTCAAGTTTTTTTCTTACTCCAAATCAGAATACGCACTTGTTTGCACAAAATGAAGATATCATATTACGTAACATTTGTCAAGTCGCTTCCTGACTTTAGAGAGAGCCTATGGTAGAAATTTTGACGATGCTGTGATGACCATCTTGTGTGGTATGGCCTTTTTGAGTCTGGGTAATTGCATGACACAAGAGAAGGGACAAGACCTAACAAGCAGACACACATCTCGCTCTCTCTCCTCGCCTGGGATGCACCCAGTCGAGGCCACAGTAGATCATTTGACACGTGAGCCCTTGTTCAATCTGAGTTCTCGCCATGGTTTGCCTTTATCACAGCCAAATTCTCCCGAAGGGTACATTGCTGATTTTAGAAAGCTTTATTTTGTGTGGAGTGGGAGTTTCCTTTGAAAACTTGTCAGGCAGAAGAGGAGGGTCTGTAAGTGAAAGTTATGAGGAATGTCTGCTTTTGACTTTTAAATTTACACAGTTTAACTTGACATGAATGGTTTCAGGAATTCACCAGTTACTTTACAATGTTGATTTCACTTATCACCTATCCTGGTTAGGTTATTCTTTTCTGGAATGAATTGTAAGCTGAATGATGCTCAGTTTTAGATATTGATCAGTTGATAGAGTTATTTGTAACTTACGCTGTGCTATGCTTTAATCTTATATTTATTTTCTTAATTTAGATAATGCTTCTATTCCTTTTAGTTAAGTTGCAAGGAGCTAGTGACCTGTTTTAAGTTAAAGAGTAGATATCTCCTCGATTCATTAATAGGTTACTACGTACTGGCTTGGTTGTGCAAATCTCATACATACTATTCTCCAATAAAGTGAGTAATGTTAGTAGTTTTGATGTGATCTGTCTTATTAGGATCTTACCAGTAAAATTATGCAAGTTAGAAAGGAAAATAAAATGTTTTTTATAGTTGTAGTCCTTGAGACATACTCCTACTCAAATTACCCGCTAAGGATGTACCCATACTACGGTAAAGCTTGGCATAAACATGCCAGCAACTTATCACATACATGTTGTAAACAGGTCAAAAGCAAGTCAACAACCTTAAGTGTAGAACGAACCTTTGGCAAATACTGGATAATTTTATGAACCACTGGTTTGGACTACCAATAAGTCATTGACTTGTATATTCAACATGTTTCTCATATCTGTGCATTAGTTGCCAACATGTCTGTGACTTGTTTTACTACAGTGTGGATGCACCCTGCAAAAGACTGTAGCCATATTGTCCCTCTGTTTATTGTTTAGTATTTTGTATGAAAATCTTGGATCATGGTTTTTAAAAATATAAAAAAAAAGTCAGGTATAATTTCTTGCCCTCTTCATTCAGGAACAAACCTTGATATCATGTATAATGAAACCTGAGCAATAGATATAATAGTCGTTTTTTCAGTATATGACCTAAGTCAGTGAGGAAAGAATTTTTTACCCCTCATATTCAACCAGAGCTGCTGCTATTTTTTTTTTTTTTTTTTTTTTTTAGATGTTTTAGGTTGAGCTGTAGTAGATGAAGGTTTTAGTAATGCATTTGGTACTGTTAAACATCTTACATTCAGAAGAGTCTAAAAATTAAAAGTGCAATGTATGGTGTCTATTTCAAATTACAAAATTATTTGCTGATCGTGTGTTTGATTTCATCTCCTTGACAAATTAATCCTTCTAGATGGATGTTAACTATCCAATAGCATTCACTATACTTCTTATGAATGTAATCTGCTGACATTGCCTCTGTATATATCCTTCAGTTTTACAGTTGCATTTATGTTAGTACAGTAATGTTCTGAATCGTATTTTGTTCCCTTAGCTTTGCTTACAAATGCTTGTTGTCCCACATATTTTGTCTGTAACTAAGTTGCAGTTCGTGCCAGTAGACATTTAAGGAAGACTGCATTCTGGATGCAAATTGTGCTTGCTGTCTTTGGTGAGGGAACTGTGTAAATGCCTCGAGTCATTCATTCTGCTGGTAAAGTCATCATTACTGCGGTTTTCCCCTCCTTTATGGCACATTTTTTTTATATGCACATAAAGTCAGGCTAGAACAAATGCGAAACAAAACTGCCAAAGTGTTTAGGTTTGTGTATACTGCATTTATATATTGTAAGACATCTGATTCCAATCAGATGTTCATGTACTGTGTAATATCGTCATGATGAACACCTTTGATTTGCAACCTGCTCTTTTTAGCTGTGGATCTTCTTCCAAGTGTGAATGTCATGCATGTCATGTGAATTATTATGTAGTTTTGAGTTGTGCAAAAACCATTCATATATTCTAGTCATTTTTCAATATAATGTACATTGATTAGTTTCTTATAGTATTCCCATCTGTATTTCCAAGATAAAAATACCATATTCTTTCTCTGCATTGACAGATCGAGTCCAAAAAACTGACTTGGAATGCACAAAGTAAAATTGGATCACTGGACAACAAGGACCACAAGCCAGGTGGCGGCGACAAGAAGATTGAGAGCCAGAAGCTCACCTTCAAAGTGGGTTCAAAAATAGGCTCCAAGGATAACATTAAACATAAGGCTGGTGGAGGTGACGTTAAGGTAAGACTTCCAGCATCACTTTGAGAATGTGTTGAAACAGACTCAAGTACAACTTTCAGGAACCAAGATTAGTTTTTAATTGGTAAATCAATTTCCCTAACTCAATTTAGTATAGTTGTATTTCATGGTCTTTGATACAGTTTGTTTTATGAATTTACAGTTAAATACATTTCGAAATATGAACAAGAATATTATTTAAAAAGTCTTGAGAAATAGAATTAAGTGATTTGATAGCTTTTCTGCTGTCTAGTTGGAATGCAAATGTCATCACAGCTCCATCACAGATCTATCCTCTAGCCCAAAAGCATTTTGAAAATGTGGCCTTTTGCATCTACTTATGTAATTAAGTTGGGGAATTAGTGGTTATTTGTAGGGATCAATTGGATATAATATATGATGCTATATTTGTGTTCCATTTTCCACTCTTTACATGCAGTAGTAATAGTCCTTTTTATGCAACTTGATCATTCTTGATTGAAAGCAGAAGCATCACTAGATTGCCTCAGTATTCCATGGGAATCAGTTGTCCTTTTTATTGTCAGGAGCAACAGGAGTGAAGCCTGTTTTTAATGAATCAAGGTCAAATTCATTATGTATCAAGCACAGTATGGTACATGTTTGGCCATAGCTGTTTTTATACCTGTGTATGGAGAATTTAAGATGATCCATGAAGGAAAGACTACCCTACAGTAAATACAGAAGCATCTGAACTGACATCTTAAGTGTGCTCCCAGAAAGTGAAAAATGGGTAATTTTGTTATTTCTGTTGATGTTAAAAAGTCAGCCGTTTGTCTGACAATTGCCTGTCAGCGAATACTGCTAGAATGAGCATCTTAACAAAAACATATCAGTTTGCTTTTTATTTGAAATTTACTACATTATTTGAAAAATTCCATTGGCTGTCAGGTATTGCTACCTCCTAAGATTATATTTCCTATGGCTCTTGTTAGACTTTTGGGATAGACTCCAACAGTTATGAACAGTAGAAATAAAAAATATGTACAGTACACTAGATGAATAGTCCAATTCATATTTCAAAGTACATGAGTCACGTCAACCTAAATACGTATACAGATAATGAACTTTGGTCATAATAATTGATAAATATAGAATTGCAATGTACAAATGTATAGACTGATATAATAAATTCATACAACTGTCTTTGAATCTATTAAAAAAAAGAAGACAGTTAGTGAATATATAGTATATATATATGTATACAAGCTGCTGAGCATTTAAGTGAGAAATATGAAGATAAAAACAAGTAAAATGGTTAGATCCTAAGGAGCGGAAAGTATATCACACGATAGCAATGTCACTAGATTCTGTACTTTTAATACTTTAAGGTAATTAGAAGTTATAAATGTGCAGTGAAGATCAGGAGGAGAAGGAAAGATTGCTTGGCTTCTTTCCAACATTCTTTACTGTACTTGTAAAGCATTAATGGCTCCCAGGACACAGTTTGACTCATTGCAGTTTATTTTAAAAACAGACGTTATCCTTATTCTCAACTACCCTGTCGGTCTGGGCTTGGAACAGCTTGATTTATGGCAGAGTTAAGGTAGTCCAGCAACTATATGGTAATAATCACATGTTTAATATAGTAAAAGGGTGTTATTGCAGTATTACTTGGGTAGAGGTGTCCATCCAAAATCAGGGAATAGCAGAATGTAGTGGTACATAGCTGTTTTGTTAAAGTAGTTAAAACCACATTGTACATTATTGCACTTCACAAACAAAAATTCTGCCTTAGCCTACTGCTATGACAAATTATAATGAGCAAAAGCAGCCTTGAGGTAATCTTTTACTGTAACAAGAAAAACACTCAAAACTCTTAAGATCAGAAGTTGGGTACAGTATTTAGAAGAATAGGTTTTTGTGATAAGGTCTGTGACTGAGCAAGGATGGCATTTGTTTTACTCACTGGATGGAAAAGAAGTGCTTTTGATTTCATTTTTGAATCATGAGAAGTTTCTTTCAGATTAAGATTATTGAATAAAGAAATATAATATCTTGCATTGTTTTTCAGGTGATATGTTGCAATATTTTAACATACTGAATTATTTGTAGTGTAGTATTACCAATTATTTATGTTATTATGTTTGTCATTATGTATTTAGACTTCTCCTTATCATTTGCTGGTTTTTGTACGTGCAGATTTGCCTTTGAGGATTTGATTCATGCTGCCGTTTTTAACCTCTTTAGTTATAATTACTTATACTACAGACATGAATACTTACTCTTACTTTTTAGAAGTACAATATAGAAAAACCATAAGATAATACTCTTGAGTACACTAATAACTGCCCCAGAGACAGAATTAGTATTTACCCTATTCAGTTAGTTTATGTAGAATAGTTTGGAAGATACTTTGTAATGCAAAGAACTGTTTCAAATATTTGTAAGGTATAATCATTTTAGCGCTATGTATGCCATATACTATATCAAACCAGTGATAATTGTTCTAAAGCATTTTACAAATCAGAATAGAAAATATTGTTTATGATTGTGCAATTTATCAATTCCTGTAGCTGTCAGTTCTTAGTAAATATGGTAGTTCAGTTATATCTTACTTCATTTGTAGCTTTAATATTCCAGGGAAAATCAAGGAAATAGGACATAATTTGATTACTTTTAATGCATGGTACAGTATGTTTTAGTATTTTCCTCAGTGAGTAGTACTACTTATATGAAAAATTGAAAAAATACATATAGTTTTAGATTTATTCAATTTAATTTTGCCTAGGTTCCTTACTGCACATCTCAATGATGTGTACTTTGCCCTTCAGTAACATGTATGATACCTGATCCATCATTTAATCAAAATAATAGTTCCTTATTAAGAGACTAACTATAGTAAAGTATATTTCAATTCTGTCTGTGCACTCTTCTGTGCCCTTTTTAAATGTGGCAGTATTTTGATTAACTGATGATTCATACACAAAATTTGAGCCATGATCACAGAACAATTATGTATTGCGGTTTTCAAGATACTGTATGATATTGTACTTTTATCACCTTTAGTTTTGTGGTAAATTTGAACATGTAAGGACTTGGAAATTATAAATAATTATTGGTGGATACCTCTTGTGAGTATATAGGCTCTCACAAAAGTATTGTGTTTTCATTCATTTCAAAATGTTAATGAGATTAGAACACTGCTGAGGACAAAATAGCAAAATTAATTTTGTTTCTGCGAGGAAGCTTTTCCTTTTGTTGACCACAAAACTGTAGGAAGATAAGGACAATCCTTCAAAATTCTTAAAGTAATTATTCATTTGTCCAAAGTTAACACAGTATTTACTTGAAAATAATCTGTAAATGTGGCTCTTACTGCAAGCAGCAAAGTAAACACCACTGAGTCGTGTATTCTTATAATAAAACGTTTTGCCACCATATTTCTTTGGCAGCAAAAGAAGAGTGAAAGGGCAAAGTCAGTGGAGAAAGTAAGTTTTTCTTTGGAAAATGACAAATTAAATGTGTTCTGCCATTTGCACTGCTTTCATATAGTACAGTACAGTAGATGGTTTAAACTGACAGCTTTACTAGGCAAGTCAACTTTGGTGCCAAGAATTACTGTACAAAAAGCTATTCATAATATTCATGGTGAGTAAAATCAGTGGGGGAGTTTAGATCTGCATGCGCTCATACTCGCATCAAGGAATCCTTCCGTCTCCTTGAGGTAAAAGGTATTATGAATTAGATGGTATCCATTAGATTTATAGATGGCTGCTGAAAATTTAGGCAGCTGTACCATCAATTGTATCCTCTTGGAACGGTTAATACCAGTGCTTTGAAAATAAGTGATTTCAGCTTTTAGTGCTTTTGGAAATTGCTTTTGAAAACTACTTTTGTTTGATGGTAGTGGCTCTTTAATTCAGAAAACCCCAAGAGCATTATAAGCTATGTATTTCAGCGGTACAAGGCAAGTTAAAGCTGTGGTACTGGTAACTTCTTACATGGATACATAAAAGTAATCATTGGGTTGTTTAGGAAACTTATCAGTGAAAAGCATACCCCAAGAATTTCAATATATAATTTTCAACTATTAAAGAAATAGCTTTTGAGATTAGATGATTGAAGTACATATTATGGACAGGGTAACTATTCACCCATGTTTAATGTTGGTTTCGATGTAGTACAATCCTGTGAGCAGTTTACTATGTTTCCCAACGTCCTTTTGGTCTACTAATAAGAAACAGGGTAAGGCGAGTTATTACCTAGATAGCTTCCAGAATCACTCAGGAAATTTGATTATTTCTTAGGTAAACACAAATGCAACTTACTATCACTTAGCTAATCTTGTTTACTACATTATTAGAAGGGTAACCTAATTGGGTTTTAGGCTCATTTGATTTCATGAGAGGACCGTTAATTACCTAGGTAACAGTTACATTTAACTTTATAAGACGGTATGTTTTATAAGCTTTGGCGTATGATTTATACTTTCATATAAAAGGAAGATTTTTTAACATATAGTCTCCTTGTAGTTTCTAGGTAAATAGTAGTCAGTCGTAAAAATGTTAGTGTATTTCTCATTCAGAATGTGTGTGTGAGAGAGAGAGAGAGAGAGAGAGAGAGAGAGAGAGAGAGAGAGAGAGAGAGAGAGAGGCCCATTTCCAGAATACCACAAACTTCCTTTCAACAAAATAAACAGTAATTCATCTTTAGAAACATGATTAGTTTTCTCCAATTCCTTATGGAATGGAATTTAAAACTAGAATTATGACGTTTGCTTTGAATTTTTTTAAAATAATAGTATAACTTGATAGAAGGTAAGAAAGTTAGCAATTGATGTCTTATGTTATGTATATTGGACTCTCTGTAGCTAAAATTTCTATCATAGAGAAATGTTCCATCCTTTTAGCAACAATAGTTAAGCAAGAGCTTGTCAGCAAAGAGAAGTGAACAATTTTTAGAGAAGAATGTACACTATATGTACGTAGTATATTTTACTGTTTTAAAAAATCCCCTTTTTTCATGGTTATACCTCCATACTTTGTTAAAAGGTAATGAAGTGCCATTTTACAAAGTACAGTTGCACTCATCCTAATGTATATATGAATAACCATCAAGTGAGTTTTTATTTTCAAGTAGTTTGAGTATGCAAGTGATGTTTCTGAGTCATGTACATACATTAAATAAGTGGGATGATTCGCATTTAATTTGGTAAAATTGATAAAAGATTCATGCACATCCCTTTCTTGTATTGTGATTTCTTCATTCCTTCCAACTTTTGCTCCCCTTTATACTCTCCTATTTTCAATTTTAATTTTTGCAGAGAATACTACCTTCATTGCTTCTCCTATTGTGTAACTCAAATCTTCTTTCATCATAATATTATCCATCAGATATGTTCATTAATCCCTAATCAAATCAGCTCCTTTACTTTCATTCTTTTGCCATCCATAGAAACATTCACTGCTTAGTCTTCCTGGTTGCTGGTTACCTTCACATCTTTACATTCAATTTAAACTCAGTTTTACAAATACTCTCAAACTCTTCCACCATTCACTGCAGTTAATCTAAACTGTCAACACCTTCCATTCATGATCCCTTTTCTTGTTCCAAAACTTTTCACCTATATCCTCCAAGCCTTACATAATTTTCCTCAACTAAAACAATATTGCCCTTCTTTGCTTAGTTATTCATCCTACTTTCTTAATTATGAATCAAATACGCATTATGTTATGCTGAGAGATATTGGCTCATTCCCATTCCTTTATAATCTCTCCCTCTTGCCAACATACCTTACACACTGTGGTCAGCCGCATAACCACACAGTCACCATAATACCACAGCATATCACCCCCGTAATCACATCAACTCCTGCACTTTTCCATTTTTTAACCATGTATTTGACTTCCTTACATAAATAATGACTTCTACAAGTATTTTAAAATTTACATTAACTTGCATCTCTAAGATGTTTCTCTGTTCTGTCTCTTACATTCAACAACTTGTCAATGTACACTCCCTAACTCACAACTGAATGATGCTTTTTTTGAAGAACATCCTTCATCATTTATCTTAATAGTAAGTCTTTTGCTCATCAGCCTTTTCTTTGCATTCCCTTTTCTCCAGTGTAAGTTCTTTCTTCCCCTGAAAGTCTTGCTGGGATTTAGCCCGAAAATGTCCGGTAAACCATATCTTTTTTCACATACATACTTTGTCTTTAACTGCCTTATTGCCTGTACTATATTTGTTATCCATGTATCCAGTAAACTTCTAATTTCATTATATTACCACTTACAGTACTTCTTTTACTCCTTCTTCCTTCATGCCTTTCTATGTACTAATGACTTATGACTCAATCCTTGAAGTTCTGCAAACTGCTCATGAACTACTTCCAGTTCATACCTAACCTTAACTCATTTTTTATCCATTCTATGGATGTTACTGTTTGCTTGTTGGATCAGAGGTTTTCTGATAAGCAAAATTAAGAACTACATGTATTTGGAGTGGACAGTTTGTGGATAAGTGGCTGCAACTTAACACTTTAGATACTTGGTATTTACCGTAACCCTAAGGTTCTCTGTAGAAAGAGCAGTAGTAGTGCAGCTGCTAACTTCATCCCTTGTCTGTGTTGTCAAGGAATGAAAGGTTGACACCTTTTGGACCTACTCCCTGTGAAGAAAGAAGTTATATACAGTGCTGTAGCAGAAAAAATTCATAGATACAGTAGATATAGGCAGCCACCGGTTATGGCGGGGGTTCCGTTCCCGGGGGTGTGCCGATAAGCGAAAACCACCATTAACCGAAACTCGGCAATTTATGGTGCCATAATGGTGCTTATGGCACTGATAACGAGTTTCCAGCGCGATAATCAGAACTCGGCCTGTTATGGCGCCATAAATCACCGATTTTATGGCACTACGCCTTAAAACCGGATTGCCGATAACCAGGGACTGCCTGTACTACATACATTTACATAGTTGCGTGTCAATTTTGATGCTTAATCATTTTTGCAAAATCAACAGGGACTACATATATCTGTTTTCACAGTTTTCTGTGAGGTAGTGGTTGATTACTAGCCTCCACCTACATATAAACATTGAGACCCCAGCTGTCTTCCCTTGATCTGCCTGGGTAGAGATTCTTTTGCAAAGCTCATAGTATTCTTGATTTATGAAGTTTCTTTTTCACTGGTGGCTTACATTTTGTGCTAAGTTTACCATCAATATGACTTGCACAGAATGTACATCCTCTGGTAATATCATGTCCATTTTAGTGTCAATAATGTTCCTTTAAGAAAGAAGACGTTTACCATAGATTGAAAAAGTGCATGTGTAGAGGTAATACACAGTTGTGTACCAAATTTGGTCCCCAGTTGTTTTGCAAACTCAGGTATATCCATTTTCTCATAGTTTTCTGTAAGATTGTGGATAATTGCTAGTTTTCACCTGTTCTTCCTTCACCTGTGTATAAGCAGAGAATTCTTTGCTGTCTGCCCTTGCCCGGCATGGGTAGAGATTTTTTGCAGAGGTCTTATTCTTGATTTATGCATTGTTTTGTTGCACATGTACCTGATATTTTGTGCTAATGCTATCACTAGTACAACATGTACAGGAAGCACATCCCATAGTAATGTCGGGTCATTGTTAGTGCAATAAATTTGGTACAAGGAAATACATATTCAAATCATATACTAAAGCTATGCCTGTAGGCTTAGACATGAGTGTGGACCTGCTAAAAAGATTTGTGTCACCAAATTTGGAGTGCTTTCAAAATGCAATTCCCTCTAGACCCAGCCTTATAGACAAAATGTTGAAGAGTAATAATCCTCTGTGATACAACAGCGCCATTATGTGAGCCTTTGATACAAAAAGGTGAAGTCCCCCAACAGTCCTCATTAACACATGCTCAGAGCTGAGGACGTCCCCCTTGCAGAAAATTATAAGGACTAGGTATGTGAATAATAGCTCTTGGTGGAAATTGGCAGCTAGATTTGAATGGCGTTCGCTAAGTGAGCAGCACTTGACCAAGACATCAGTTCACACATTACAGTGGGGTGTGGAAATCTTTCAGTTTTGGGCAGCTGGATGTTTTAGTTACTTTTACAAGTGATGCAAGTTAATGGAAGAATTGGATAATCTCACTGGAAACAGTTCTGAGTGGTGTAAGGAAAGAGTGGTGTAGCATCCTCAAACAAGACGAAGCTGTAACCATTCTTCATAACTCATCAAAGACTGACATGCAGACTGTATTATAAAGAACATAATACAAAACTGGAGTGGCAACTCTAAGGATCTGTCCTAGTTGAAAATTTGATTAATAATAAAAGCCTAAGTGTGAAGTTGGAAACAGACATCCGTGCTATGTGAGTATCTGGGGACTGTGACTGCTTTAGAAACTTCAGACTCAATCTTCAAGAATTTAGAGGAAGCCATCAGTTGCAAAGGTAGCTCTACTATGTACTAGCCCATGTATTGGTGAGTGTTATACTGAATTTTATGTTTTATTGATTTGTGTATTGTAATTATTATGACAAGATTATATATGCTCAATCAGAATTTCTTTTTCTTTTTTGTATGGCATCTTTCTTCCATTCTGATTGTATATTTTGCATATGTACCACTATTTAGGCTATATTCAAGTATAGTAGGAACAACTATGCACTGAATTATTATAAATACTCTATAAATAGATGAGGTCTTGTTGAGATTTAAGGCCATAATTTTGTCTTCCTTGGGCAGTACCCTGTCCTTGTGACAGCCAAAATTGAAAAACAGTTTAGATGCCATGACAGAAACCATATTCATTTCATATATCATCCATGAGTTCTGAATCCTGGGTGTTGTTATATAACAAATGTATTGTTTGAGCTGGTTTTGTCATGCTCTTTCGTTGCCCATCAGCTTTCATCTTAATAGTTTTTTGACAGGGCATCTCCTTGAATTATCCAAGTTCATGGCAACCCATTTCTCTTTGACTTTTCCATCTGATGCCCTTTAGTGCACTGACATTTTAAAAGTCCTTATGTATTGGAGCAGGTAACTGTGAGAGGTCTCACTCATATTGTAATCTGAATACTGTATGCTTTTTAAGACTCAGGTGATCTGTTTCAATTACATATTTTAACTATTTATCTCAGCACGATGGTAAATATGTAGTTGTGTTAGGAATATTGTTCTCATATTTAGGGCATGGTTCTTATATTTTTTGGCATTGGTGACCTCAGAAGTTACAAAACCAGTTGATATTAGATCAGTCAATCTTTGGTTCCCTTTATGGCACAGTTGGATTAAAGGAAGTTTGTCTAATCAACAATTGTCATGCCCCTTCTTTAATTTGTCTCTTGCAGTGAGTTATCGTTGAAGTCTTTCTTATTGGTAGTACTCTTTTGACCAGTATTCCATTAAGCCGAAGGAGAATCCCTCTTCTTTGGAACCCTTATAGCATCACCAGTAGGTTGGTGTGCAGATCTCCCACTGTTGTGGGAGATCTGATTTGAAATTTTATCCTTTTCTGTTTTTCCATGTTTCTATAACTTGTGCTTTTTAAAGAGATTAGGCCATCACTCCTTTAGGATTACATTCCCCATTTTTCCTTTACTTGTCAAGAAATTGGGCAATGGTATTCAGTTGTCTGTCCTGTGAAACTTAGCATAAAAGAACTTGAACTAAGTTAAATTGAAGTAGAGTAGACTATACTCATCAGAGGTAGAGCGAACAATTGAAGTAGTGAGATTTTGTTAAGAGTCTATTACTCAAAAAGGTCAGTCTTCACTGAAAATTGCAAGCTCTCAGTTGAGTAACCTTTATGCTCTTGAGTTGATGTCTTTCCTTTTTTAAAGAATGACATTGAAAGTAGGGAACCCCATATGGTTCAGTTTCCTTATGAAAATGGAAAACTTGACTGTGGTAGGAGATCAGTGGTACTTTCTTTTCCATTACCATTGTTTTTGTACTCAGGTGCCATAGGATGAGCAGGTGTATTGTCACTCATTGCACTTACCTTCCATCCCAGTGCTGTTTCTTCATTCCCATTCTCACTTTGTCATGTGAATTCATGATGCTCTGAGTTGCCTCCTGTAAACCTTTTGGGTATGTTGGCAATTTTTCTTAAAATCCATTTGAGCCCAATCAGGGCATGGCATCAGGTATTCTCCTTCATCCTAAGACTGCCCTGCAATTCTGGAAATGCTGTGAGCTTCAATGAAAAAGTTGGAATTCAATGCGGGTTATAACAGGTTTTATTGGTTATGTGACACATACTGGGAACTGACCCAAAGAATAGAAACACAAAGTCGGATAGGATAAACAGCAGATGGTTCTTCTAAGTTTGCTGCATTCTTTATAAATCTGTCTTTTTGTTGATGATACAAAATATTTAATAAAGATGGGTGTGTATTCTGGTATGAGAGAACTTTCCATAGTAAGAAGTATACCCAACTAAATTTCTTTAGCACGTCATCTGACTTATTGGAATTAGGATGAAATATTTTTTTCCAAAAAACATAAAGACACACAGTAGGATATTAAACCTGTCTTTTCTCCATAGAATTTTTCTGCATTGATGTAGAAGTCACAGGAGAAGCTTCATTATCACATGTTTTGCGGTAGGGAATAATTAAAAGCTTGTAGAAAAATCTAGCAAAATTTAAGGATTTTATTATGAATATTGATTAGATGCATTAAAAGAACATTGTCTCATTAGATTTGTCAGTATGGCTGAAATTTTTAATTCATTTTGATTAAAATCAGGAAACTAGACTATAACCTATTTAAAACTTTCAAGGTAATTTTTTCACATTTATCATTTAAACACAACACAGATTTCCAAGAATACATTTTCATTGTTTTTTTACTGCTTGTAGCATGGACCATTATCTTGTTAGAATGGAGCATTATCATCCCTTAGGCTTGCCAGAGGTTCATTTACGAAAGGGAGAAATTTTTCTCAAACTTTTTATTCAGATTTTAAGATATTTACAAAATCTTTCAAAGTAATGTAACATTTTTACATACTGAACATGAGAGCAACAACACTTTATTTTAGAATGTTTTTGGTCTATATAGCATTCAATTAGCTCTCATGACTGCGCAATACAGCTTGTCAATCAAATTTATTTTGTCTTGAAGCAGTATTTCAAGGAAAGCTTTGCTTTAGTTAGTTTATATTGGCATTCTCATAATGGTTTGGACATCATTATATACTGAAGTCAGTGCATGGCCAGGCCCAGTGAGCTTTTGGATTGACTTATAATTATTTTTTATATGCTTTGAAGTTGCAGTAGCAGCAGTATTTAGTAGCACAGCTCAGCTTGTACTTTCAACAGAGAGTGTCACAACCACTATTGTGTTTTTTATCTTATGAACAAATATCATAGAAAAGTGTACTATTGTATGATCGTAAAGACATGCTTTCACATACGTACTGGATGGAATTGGATCATTGTTATACATTTTGAAAGTATCTTGCCATGTTGTCTTTGATAACTGAAAGTTGTAGTATTATTTTGCACAATACATTAAACAAAATATGAAATGAATGAAAATTAAGCAAATTATGGTCGGCAAGTATAGGGTTGCAAAATATTAAGAAGCCAGACTTTTTAATTCAGAAAGTATTTTTATGACTAAATCAAATTCAGTATTTTTATGACTAAATCAAATTCAGTATTTTTTTTTTAGTTTTGTCTTAAATAAGTCCGAATTCACGTTAGTTTAGCATTCCTTTCATTCAGAATGAAAATGATGGAATTTTGTCTCAAAATGATAGAATTAAGTCCCAAAACCAAGGAGTGGGGCTGGTGAGGTTATTTTTTCATGGTTAGAAAAAAATATCAAGAAAAATGTAAAAAGTTTGTAAGGAGTCTGTTCAGAACAGAAAATTGGGATTTTACAACCTAGCAGCATTCAGCATACTACGTGCTTACTTCACTGGAAAATTCTGCACTGGAATCCATAAGAAAAAAGTACTGTAGATATAATAAAAACTTTAAAGAGGTCCACAATCCTTACAGAATTCTAGAAGGAAGTCAAGAGATGCATCATCATCATCAAGAGGCAGTGGGAAGAACAAGTGTAAGCATATTAAACTTACATTTATTGTCATAGCTAGAACTTGGCTGTGTAATAATATGTATTTGTTTAGATTAATTGTGATATTACAGATTGGTGTCACACTTGCAGTGGTTATTGATGCCAATATCACAGTACATTAAGGTGTTTGCACTACATATATGTAGATATGAAATTATGATGATTTTTTTTATCACTGATAGTACTTTGATTCCTTACATGTAAGAGCCAAAATGAAATACTAAATTTCTTATACAATTTTAATGAAAGTTTGCAAAAATAGGCATTGTCCTTAAAAAATTTGGCTCAACTCCAAACCATTATGTATCTCCTCATGAGAACTCTGGAAAGGATCGTAGTTACCATTCTCATCGCAGTACTCAGAGAGGGAACACTGTCAAAATCCCAAAACTGACACGTGACCAGCAATTGCTGTACAGCCAAGGAAAAAGAATCTTTATTGGCATCTCACAGAACTGGGAAGATCAGTTTTTTCCAGTTATGTTAACAGCACAAGTTTCACATAATGATTATGATGCACCTTCACCATGGGGAAAAGATTCTGTTGTTGATAGCATCCCAAGATTTCTGGAACATGTTTGAACATTACATCCAAAGCTGCAGCAGTTATAGATTTCCCTTGGGCAAATACGTAGATTGTTTCTGCAACCTGTTTTCAAGAGCATAGTTAGAATATATGTAATTGTTAGATATGTTTCATTCCATGCTGTACAAGGATAATTTTTTTAGATAACCACATTCACATTGAAGGAGTCAAAGCTCTCCTTTGTGCTTTTTAAAATGTTCTTAATTTGGCAAGTTTATTGGTAGATATTTGTTGCTATGATTTTACATATGGGCATTGTGCCCTATTGAGACTGGGTAGTCAAATCTTTGGCCATCTTATAAGGAATAGTAATAATTACAGTTTATAAATTAAAAGTAATGTAAGTGATTTGAAAAGTTGTTGCCTCTGATGAAATTGCTATCTAGGCGTTGAAAGTATAGAGTGAGTAATTAGGTAGCAAAGTCTTGATCGTTATCTAAAAAAAGTATTTGCATATTATCAAAATTATGTATACATGTAATTGATCCAGTTTTCAGAAATGTAACGTTACATGTAGAGCTTTAAGACGAATATTATGATGAAAGGATGATGGCAATGGCTTGGATAAGTCTTATGCACCAGCCCAGGAAACATTTGTGATATTGGGTTCAGGTGGGCTTCTATGAGCACCAGAAGAATTAGCTGGGTCTTTAAGTTCTTCTGGAAAAACCATGAGACATGAAGCTGGAGATGTGTGGAAGTGAAATTACAGGAAAGACATGAGTGGCGGAATTTTGCAGACAACTTTCGTGTCGTTATGGTGTTGGAGGCAATGATGATGATGAAAAACAGCATTGCTGTCAATGACTTAATGATAATTTTCCCTTGCTGTTCCATTTCTAGCCCCTAACTAAAGATAGTGAGTACAAAATTTTCCACGTGGAAAAAATGAAGAACTAATACGTAGATGTCCTTTGATATTGATGTTAAGTGATATGAAAAGATAGATAAGAATATATCATTATATTTGCTTTTCCGAATAAAAATATTTATAAGAGTTTTAATTGACTGCAATATGAGTTCAGATAGTTCACTTTATGTATTTACAGTAACAGCTCTTTGTCTCAATCGCCTTTTGACAGTCACCTCGAGAGGATATCTAAAACATTTTGCTAAATACAGGATTGTATTTCCATACCTACAGTAATTTGGTATCTTGACAGGAGACAGGATCATTAACTATCGTGATCTCTAATTACAGTCTGGAGATTTTAAGTGTTTGCTGTAATATTTTAGCAGTATGCTAATAGGAGGATGTATGTAATCAACATGCTGTACATCAAAATACAGTGTATGTTTTTTCATGACATTGCCAGAGGAGAGAGAATGTGCCAGAGGAGAGAGAATGGTCATTTTTATACCCCAAACCTCTATCCGAGGTAGTAGGAGTTCCTTTTGTTTTATCTGTTTGACAGAACCAGAATCATATTCTCTTCTTTATGGACTTTTCTTTAGGATGCTGTTTACGATGCAATGAACTGTTTGTGAGGTTATTATCACAGAGAGCTTTTTGCCGGCTGCTTGTACTTTTAAATGCTTAAATGAATTGAAAATTTCATCCTCACAGTTCTTGTTCTTTTGGAAAGTCTTATATTTTTTCTAGAAGAAGCAGAAAACTCATTATTAATCTTGATTGTGACATCTTCAGGTGCTCATTCAACACTAATCAAGTATTTCTTCAAGTCAGGTATTAAGATATGGTTTCGTAATAAAGGTACCTTGGAATTATCTCAAATTTATCTTGAAGAATTACTTTGCAACAGCAAAATCACCAGTTGCTTTGATCTCAGACTATGAAGGGGAGCTCCATATTGTATTTCTGATGTCTGTACTGTATATGAATCTCCAAGAGTCAGGTATATTAATTTTGTCAAGATAAAATATTCACTCTTAAAAAGGCTGATCAACCTTTCAAAAATTTAAAAAAGTAGATGAAGTACTTGAAGTTGGCTTAAGTTTTACCATGTTGACATTGTAAAACACTTTCATTTCCCTGCTAAGTCATATATCAAGCAAGTGAACTTGCTTATATAAAAGCAACTAAACAAAACTGGTTCCTTGATCTAACCTTAAATTTTTGACAGATTCATAGAAAATGGTTGACATTAAATTTTGTTGGATGTGTTTAGCATAGACTCATTTAGTTGGATGAAATCTTTTCCTCTGTTAGCTTAGATCACTGTCTCATACAATATTGCCCTTATGGCAACAAGTAAAGCAAAACCTCTCAAAAACAAAGCACTACCTGTGTGGCAAAGGTAAAACTAGATTTCATCCTTCACATGTAAAAGCTGGAGTATACAACGTAGTGCTAGTTTATGTTTGTAAAGTTCATGTGTCACTGTAAAGTATCTCCCTCCCTCTTTCCCTACCAACCTTCATCCTTATCTACACAACTGCTACTCAAGTTACCATAAATACAGTCCAGTTGTTATGTAATATAAGTCTTATATAACCTGAAAGGTGAGATTAATTATTGGTATATATGTATATCAAAATAAAATACAAATTGGTTTTCAAGTAAAATTGAAAAGGAATTAATGTTTTAACAAAAGTCTATTACTTGAAAATTATGTACAGTATGAGTGTAGCTGAAAGTAACCTACAACTTGTAATAAAATACTAGGTAGATTATATATATATATTTATATATATATATATATATATATATATATATATATATATATATATATATATATATATATATATGTAAAATGGGTATAGTATACGGTCCATGGAAAAATCTGTGAATAGGTGAGTCAGAGAATAGCAGGGGTCGACTGTGTATATATATATATTATATATATATATATATATATATATATATATTTATCACACATATATAAACTCATATGATTTACCCTATTGGGTAAGCATAAGCTACGTTAAAAATTTTATGGCCTAGGTTAGACAAACAGACTTGTGAAGAGGTTTTCAACAAAAATGCAAACATTATCATGTATAAGGCGCACAATGCAAATTACAAAACAGAAAACTATTCAGTACTTTTCATTTACAGTACATTCAATTAGAGGGTATCTGTGCCGTGGGAAGAGAAGCTAGCATACAGAACTAGATCACTAATGCTAAGTTTGACAGCAAGTGAAGGTACTAAACTGATACGTAATTATTAGAACTGGAAAGGTTGCTAGTAATTGACATATGTGGACAATTAATTTTCACAAATTAAAGTATTTCATTGATGCTTTAAGTAATTTTGGCTGAACACATAGTATTTAGGAATTTGGTAAAAGTGGTTAACGTTTTGTTTTGCTTATGTAATATTAAGAAGAGAACCGAGCTATTTGTTTGGCTACTTCTCTCACACTCTTCAATTCCCCATCAATGAAAATCCACTAATACTGTTTTACATTATATTAAAGGCAGTGGTCTATGATGTTAACTGTTTTCCAGAAATAAATTTAAAAGTATCTCTTTAACACTAATGTAATATAAGCACTTTGAATTAAGAGATGAGTGTCCCTTAATTTTCCCTCTAATTTGCTACTGCTATGAACCCATGAATTCTGTTTTAAATTATCTCTTCACTAGGTAAAATTTCTGCAATTTTTAATATATGCTTGTTAATGTTAAATACTTTCAAGAGATTAAATTCCAATAAAAATCACGTCAGTGATCCAGTAATGGAAGTAATTGTGCTGATTTGGCAAGAGTTTCATGACCAAGCTGAAAATGAAATGCTCTGAACCTTTATATTATCATTTCCATTGCTTTATACATGGTAATAGCTCGTTACTTTAGTTTCATGGCAAAAATTCAAAAACGATACTTCTTTTCAGCTATATCTGTATTGTTTAGCTACAATAGTACTTTATGCTCATCATACAGCCTAGGTTAGCATAGATTCACTAAAGATGGTTAAAGACAGTGTGATTGACTAGTTGGTTTAACAATAAATTATCTGGTGTGACTAGAGGTACTGCAGTGATTGAAAAAGCCGAGAAAAGAATCATTATACTGTATGTATGTATGTAATTTCTCAAATGTTAAGCTGTTTCTCCTGGCAAGGGGTAGCTCCCAAGAATCAACATTTGTCCCTACCATTCATACATTAACTTCTGAATCATTAGCCACTTTATACAAATATTCACAATGCTCATCAGTAGCACATTGAACTCCCTAGCACACACTGTGACGTTCGCTTGTATCTATCAAGGCCCTTCCTCTCGTTGACCTTCTTTAATCTGTCTGTGCAGTCCTTTATCTGTCTCTCTCTCTCCCCACCTTCCTAACACTTGAAATTACACAATTTTCACCAACCTAACATCCTTCAATTGCTTCACCAATGCTATATCTTCACATTTCTCACTCTCACAGTTTTTTATGTCATTTTAACAACTTCAAAACTTTTTTGTAAGCAGTCAACATCCATATATGATTTCCAAAAAGGACTGTTATTCAACAAGTCCCTTCTCACATTTCCATATTGACCTTCACGGACACTCCAAGTCTCATTTTAATCTTTTTGCACACACCTGGCTAGCTGTCCATATTTCTCCTATTCATTGACCCTCCTCTTCTCTCATATTATTATCATCTGCTATTTATTTATCCAAGATACCCACACATATGATTCAACCAGATCCATTCTCCCACCATCCCAATTGAATTGAATGCTCCATCTTCCTGGTTTCTTTTTACCATTATGAACACCTGTTCACATTTACTCTTAGCTTGCTCGTCTTTCTCCTCTTGCAAACACTTACAAACTTTTACTAACTTTTGTAATTTACCTTCTCTATCCCCAATACATTCTGTATTATATGTGAAGATCAACTTTTCCACTCTTCATTTACTGAGCCATGGAGATATAATAACTCATCCTCTCGTCTCAGACCCACTTACACGCACTTTGTTTCCACACAGACTTGACACCCTCAATGTTGCCTCTCTCAACTCAGATATTTTCTTTATTCACAACCATATTTGTCAAATAAAACTTCTTATAGGACTGTTTCCTAACAAACAGTTGACCCTCACCTCACACCTCTTCCTTATCTAAACCCACTTTGCCCTTCCCTTGTCAGTTCTTGTTATCTGTCTTACTTTCAAAGTTATACACCTTCCTCTGTATATTGAGTGATGTTGTATCAACTCCTTATATTAGATCCTGTTGTCCTACTATTCTTAAACCAGCTCACTCCTAACATGCCCAACTTGCACTTTCACAAAAAAATATTCAAACTTACTCCATCATCTCAGGACTCCAATCAGTAAAGACAGCTCTCATTTTGGATCTTTATTCTTGAGATCTATTATTCATTACTTTCCCTCGTCATTTGCTCCCAGTAAAACAACTTTTTCTCCATAAAAGTCTTATTTTATTTTTTCATCCCTCCCCTTCTTGACTCCCTGTGCACCCTCCTGCATACTATTCTGCTCTGTCATGCAACTGCATTTCAAGTGGCATCCTTTTTCCTTTCATAAATCCTTGATTTCTTCATCTTATTTTTTTTCCTCATCCTACCCTTACTGACGACATATGTACTTCCCATTGTCGTCAGATCCCACTATGGAATTTTATGAATATTAACTTTGTCCCCCTCTAAATTCTACCGTATTCCCTAAATTTAACCATTTTTCCCTATGTGCTCTTCTCACTCGTCTGTTACATTTTCACCCACATTCACCCATTCTTTTAGGAGTCAGAATCTAAGTGGTTGAGTTAACATGAAAGAATGGTTGCATTGTGTGATGTGAATTGAAAGGGAGGTGACAGAAAGAAACGTGTTGTTGGTAGGTATGTAAATATGGAGTTCTTGGGAATTAAATATGTCATACGAAAAAGTGTTTGTATAGAAGCTTGGTTAGAGAAATACAAACTGGTAGTTTCCACAGAAGAATAAAGTAAAGATCATGAGCTGACATACATGATTATGGATAGAGTATTCAATATGCTATGCAAATGCAAGCAAAATAGGAAACAGTACAAAGACAAAAAAAAGGTAAGCAAGAACTTGAAGGTGGATAAAAGTTTTTTTTATACGAGGAAGTAAATGGATCTCATAACAAAAGATGAAAGTGGAGAGATGCTGTTTGAAGTGGTATAGCACTCTGTTGCTGAAATGAGTATATTTTGTAGGTTTGTTGAATATATAAAGAGTAGAAGAGAGGCAGAGCTGAATGGCGCAAGAGTGAATTTCTTGTGGAAGTGACCATTAGAGGTTGAAGAATGGAAAAGCACCAGGAGTTGATGGGATTGATACAGGTAAGATGCTGCAGTATGGTGTAAATAGAGTGATTTAAGTGGCTGACCAGGGTTAAAAAGGCATTTTTGGATGAGGGAGAGGTTATGGGCGAGAGGAAAGGTTGTTCCATTATCTAAAGGTAATACATATAGGCGACTGTGATATTATAAAGCCATATAATATCACAACATATCAGGGAAGGTGTACAGTAGAATTTTGATTGGCGAAGTAAAACGTATGACAGAAGGACTGATAGGGGATAAACTGTGTGAGTTTAGACAAGGAAGTTGGAACTTGGATCAGTTTTTGCTAAGAAACGGTTATAGCACGACAGTCGACCCCCTGTATTCGCGTTCTTGAGATTCGCGGATTTCTCTTTGGAGAATAACTACCCATTATTCGCCGGAAATTCGCCTATTCGCTGTATTTCATTGAGAAATATTCACAAGTTACTGTATTTTTCACATCATTATATTGGCTGAATGCACTTTTTGTAATAAAGCTATTAAAATATTCAGTTATAGCATTTTTAGAGAGTTTTTCTTGTGTTTGAACTATCAAAATAGGCAGTTAGAAGCGTTTTTAGAGGAGTTCTGAGTATTCGTGAATTTTAACAATTTGCGGGGGCATCTGGGATGCATCCCCTGCGAGTACGGGGTGTTTACTGTACTATTATGAGTTTGAAAGTACAGAAAAACTATGTGACGTGGCTTACGTGAGTTTAGAAACACCTAATTCTAATAGAATTGGAGTGGCAATATGGAGGACTTTGACAGTGTATGTTATAGAGGGAGTAATGTGGAGGACATTGACCATGTATGGTATAGAAGGGGTAATGTGCAGGGCATTGGCAATTATTGTAAAGAAAATATGGTACTAAGCACATTGCAAAGTTTTCTGCAATGGCATTGAAGCTTGTACATATTGAAATATGTGGGCAGGAAAGTGACTGGTTTGGTATAAAAGTAGGTTTGAGGCATGGGTAACTATAGGTCAGAGTATTATAGGTGTGGGATAAGAAAATGAGTCATGATTGGAGAATGGAATGGCTGATGTTGACAAAGGATACGGTGCTGTTAGGTTAGTGAAGGACTGCATAAACTAGAAAAAGTTTCAAAAAAGGGAAAGTTGAGAGCAAATGTGACTCAGAGTAATGCTGAGGGTTTGTAGAAACCACGAAGACAGAGCTCTGAATGTCAATAGGAGTAGTAGAAGAATGGAAGTGATTCGTATAAGTAGAAGTGCTCTAAAAGAATGGCCTAAATATCCAGGGAGTGAGAAAATTCCAGCAAGGCAGAGGTGAATGGCAAAGGGAGTGCACCACTAATGAGGTTTTCTGTTGGTGTATGAAACAGCCATTGTGGCAGTTACACTTCACTACACATAAGGTTCATCCCAGATTCAGCAACTGAAGTATGAATGAGGCAGTGACCATTGTTTAGATTTTTACCTTGGGCCACCCCAGTTAGGAAAAACAGCTAGATGCCGAAAAATTTTCAATTACGTATTATACGTATGGTACAATAATAAAGCTTTGTTCACTGTTGCCCTTGAAGATTGGATATTGATAAAGAGTGCAGTTGCTGTGTGTTGTCCTGAGCTAATCAATCACATTATTATTAACAGTATTCCTGTGGATGTTCTTTGGGAAACCGTAAAGTATTTTGCTTAATATAGGACTGTAACAACAATTATCTGTTGGAAGTGTTTCTTATTTTAGGCTACTTGGGGCTAACGTTTATGGCAGTGTAGAGCTTTAGAAAGTAGTAAGTGCTAATATTTCATTAAAGCAAATATTTCTTCATCATGTAAAATGTATAAAAGAAACTGTAAAGTGCTTTATAATTATTTTGCTTTGGGTGGACTTGTAAGAGTAGCAAAAAGTCATAAATAAATTAGTGTGTTACTGAACAGTGAAAAGAGGGGAAGAGAATAGTAGCGTGTTTCATGTGACTGTCACACTTCTATCACTTTTTGTAGAGAAAGTATCTCTTCGTGTTTACACATACAGTAGGGAAAGTATTAGAATAAAATTTTAGCTAAGAAACTTACCTTTTGTAGTGTTAGCTCATTGTGGTTATAAAAGCATTCCTTTTGAATTTACTTGATAAGAGCAAAAAGAAGGGTGTACACTTACATATAAGCCCGAGTTCATGGTCATCTTGTAGAGCCACTTGTAACAAAAGAAAGTTTGGATCCTGAAGAAAATCTATATTATATCAGTGTATTGATTTAGCAAATATAATTCAGTCATGATGAGTAAAGGCTCAGTGCTGTTTAGTCATTTCTCCTGTTTTACTGTTGTGGGTGGAATTCTTACATATACTGTACTGTACTTGAGAAATAGCATAAATGCACAAAATGAAACTGGAATTCGTAAACAATAAATTCTGATTTGGATGCCAGTATCATGTGTACTGAACTTGAAATGATAGCAGTGTATATCATATACATTATATATAACAAATATCTGTAAATATGGTGGTATAAAACCTTACTGCTTTCTACAGAATTGTAACATGAAGTGTAGAGTCTATGGCATGAATGTGATTTATTAAAGCATTTTGAAACACATATGATGCTCTAGTGCTATATTTAGGCTTTGTAGTATCATTCATGTTAGGCATAAATATATTTTCATTACCAAATGATACCTTGCCCTTATTTGTTATCCATAGATATACGTATGTAATTTCGTAGATAAGACTTTGAAATAGCATAAGAGTAGTTTATGGTTTCACTGCACTAAACAAGCATATACAGTATTGTTCAGCTTTAGTTCCTCATCCTTCCTTCCATGTTGTGTTTTTGTATTCTTGGATAAGTTTGTAGAATTGTTTTATCACTTTATTATTTTTATTTACATACATTTATGATTTCATTTTTAATTTTGCATTTTTATTTTGAGTAATGATTTGTTTCTTAGCATGAAGATGCTTTTCCCCAGCTGCAAGTACAGTGCTCTCTCAAGGCTTTTCTTCCACGGCTTCCTCATCGTTTCTTTGCACTACATTACAGATTGAGACAAAAAAGCTGGACTTCAAGGACAAGGCCTCCAGTAAAGTAGGTTCACTAAATAATGTTAAGCACAAAGCCGGCGGTGGCGACAAGAAAATATTTGACGACAAGGATTACCTCAGGCAAATGCAAAGTTCCCCATGTAAAACCCCAACCAGTAAGGCCTCTTCTGAAGCCAATTTGTCACGAACGCAGGTATGGACCTTATTAGCTTGTTGGAGACTCTCCATTGCTAGGTCTTTATTGTAAAGCCCTGATTGTCCCCTTTGTTAGGTTACAAGTATACTTAGTGCTCCATAAATTACCATTCTCTGTATTCAGAACCCACATTTTATCATGAAAGCATTATACCTGCAATGCTTAATTTTATATTAATATGATTTTCAGGATTTTTTTTTTACCTCATTTCTTCATTCCTGCTGCATGTATGGTTTTTATTCCAGTTATGCATTTCAACCAACCAAACCTATATCTGGATTGCTCATCTCATTCCTACATGTTACATAAATAATCCCATATGTTGTACACTGATAAACCATTTTCTTATTAAGTATAGTATTCTAATATTCTTATTAAGTACATATAGTATTCTAGGCAGAGTTTCAGTCCAATAAAATCTTAGTACAGCGTTCCTGTTTTATTTTTGAGAGAAGAATGGAAAAGAAACATCACCGGAATGATGGCAAAGTTATAATTACAATACTTAGATTTGCTCATGGAGATTCAAAAGATGGTTTGTATATTTATGTGATGTTACAGGTAGGCTGGTAATCGGGTATTCTTCATTGTATGCACCATTGAGTTTCACAGCAAAGTTAGTTGACTGTTGTAATATCCACATGCAAATTGAATGTTTTGTTCTGAGAGTAAATTGAAGTATCTATGCATTTTAATTTGAGGAATACTGTTCAGCACTTTAATTAATGACAGCAGGACAGTTGAGACAAACTCCTGGCTTATCACTGAAGTAGAAGTCTATCTTGACTACTTAAGGCAACTTTTAATATATTATTTTTTTTTAACTTCTATTCTGTCCAATCATAAGTAGAAATAATCAACCACAGTGAAGCTCTATAAAATTTCTCAAGTGATCACAGAATTTTCATCGGATACTGTAACTTATCCAACTGAAAACTTATTCATGATTTACATAAATGGCCAGAGACATGGCTTTTAGGTGCTTCAACTAAGCATACATAATTTTCTGGGGGCATTTGGAAGTTAGCTACCTGCATGAGTTTTGTTGGCTCCATCCTTAGGCCTTCATAATACATATTGCCCCTATCGCCTATCCCATAAATTCAAGTTGGGGACAATTAATTGAATAACCTTTGATGTCTTAGCAAAAATGTAATCATATTTGGTGAGGACTGCTTTGCTGACCTAGTGATTACTAAAACTGTAACGTCAGAAAGCTGACTAATTCAGTTCCTATAAAAACACAAAGTATATGAAGGCACTGAAGGGCCTTGCAGAGCAGCTAAATATTGTCATGCTGTAGGCACAGAAAAACTAGCAGAACTAATACCTGCTCCTTTTCAAAAGAATGAAAAGCAAGCTTAGAATCTTTATGAAAGAGGTACCAGGTAATCCATGACCCCAAAAGCTTTCTAGCTTGCAGGGTTGAGAATTATAGGACAGGACACTGGAGACTGAACACTCCAAGAGACTGGATAGTAATAACAATATTATAAGTTGAGGACAAGTAAGGCAAATACAAAATTTGGTAAAGTTGGCTACTGTACCTCATGAAACTGAAAGTGGGATTTCATGGGTGCATGGCAAACTGCTCAGTACAAGGTGGGTAGAACTTCTTGAAAGGCAACTGTGATTTTAGCCCTAAAATGACAAAGTTTTCGGCCAACCAAAATTTATAAAAGGGTGCAGCTTGCTTTAAGCAGACTTTATTGTTTGAAGGAGGAAACAGTCCAGCTTAACTGACTTATATTGCACAGGTGTTCACTGGTACTACTGTGAATAGCCTTCAGCAAAATATCCTGTCTAGAAGCTCTAACAAAAAAATTCAAATCACAAGGAAATGTGATCAAAATTGGTCCCTAAAGTAAAATTAGACAAACATGAAATGACTGTTATTACTTGCTGTAGCCCCAGATTACCCCTGCAAATGGGACATCAGTCAGATGTTTTAATTGATGTACTACCTTGCTAAAACCCTTTAATGAGACAAGTTGATTACAGCTTGGTTGCTTTTTCAGTCTGTGATTAATATTTTACCCATTTCCAGGTGCTCAACCACTCCTGGTTGACCATCCACATTAAAAATTAACATTTTCTTCTCGTGGAGGCATGTGGTTTTGCATAAGGGGTTTAATCTTTTTGTCACTTGATTATTTTCCCTACAGTACAGTCATTACAAGAATGAGTTTAAACAGTCTTTTGCCATCTTGTGTTGGTGGGAATACGTAGGTACAACCTTTAATAATGCACACAATACAATTTGGCAGTGTTTACTGCCCTTCACTTGTCTATTACCTGTGCATCAAGGACAAGAAGTTTTTTCAAAACTGGAGTACTGTATGTTTCATGTTCAGGCAATAATATTTATGATTGACACCATAATGGCAGATATTAATACTATGTACTGGAAGTGATGTTTACCACTGTCACAGACGTTGTAGCATGTATGCCCTCACGGAAATTTGGTAATAAGGTACTATATTTTCTAGAAGCTGTTATTATGTATCTCATTCTTAAAGATATTGGGATTGTAATTTATTTTCAATATCAAAGTTTCCTCAAACTTTTCAATCCAACATACAGAACATAAGTAAATATCTTAATACGTATAATGAAGAATTCATGTCATCATTTATATGATACATGCTGAATTTATTATGGAAACTGCGAGGACAAATATAATTTTGTGTTTATGTACTCCTTTTGATACTATAAACACATGTTAAGAAGTAAGTTGAATATAGCTTATTACCATATCTAAGTGACAGCACTACTGATCTAGAGCGCCTCAGCAGCGTGATCGGTATGGTCTTGACCTCCCAACTCGGTGGCCGTGAGTTCGATTCTCTGGCATGCCACTGAGGGGTTAGAGATGTGTATTTCTGGTGATAGAAGATCACACTCGACGTGGGTCGGAAGTCACGTAAAGCCATTGGTCCCATTGCTGAATAACCACTGGTTCCTTGCAACGTAAAAACACTATACAAACAAACTACAGATCTACTAATCATATGTTATAGTAGTAGTAGTAGTTACACATAAGGAAAAATACAAGTTTTCAGTCGAAGACTGGTCTATACAGTATTATTTAATTAATTCAGTTTTGCAATGGCCACAATTTGAGTCTTAAGAGCAGGCCTTATTGTTTAAAATGAAGAGCTCCTCTCAAAAATCATTAAATATACTACATTATGCTAAAAGATCTGTGTAATTGATTCTGAATAAACACTTTGTCGTTGTATATATTTAAAAATGATGGCACATTGAAAGATTGCAGCTGTGCAGTACATCATAGAAATAGGAACAGCATAGCTTAGCATAATCTTTACTCCTCTTATAGTAGCTTAATGCATTTGCTTCATAGGCAGTAAAGAAGAAGTGAACAGGAACTTAAGGTGATCTCCATTGTTATTGATTATTATGTATTTCATCGATCAGTTGCAGCAGGTGTAGTATATATATTTTGCATGCCTGATCCTCATTTTATGGTTATACAATTGCCATGCTTCTAGTAAATACTTTGTCAGGTCAACATAGTTCTTTGTTTTCCACATGAAGTGGTTTTTGATATCCTTGTTACATCTTAGCACAAAACATCAGAGAATAAATAATAGTAGCTTAAGTATTAATTATTCATAAGAAAATTTTTTACTTTTATAATTTTTTTACATACAGGCAACACTTGCTATACAGTTTGTGTATAGCATTATAATAAAAATAATGAAAAATTAATCTTACATTTATAGCCCTAATCACCTGTATGACTTTGCTATAAGTATATATGCATATTAATCTCACAAGCATTTAAACAAAAGAAAATTGCTTGAAAGAGTAATAAAATACAAAAATAGACAGAAAATGAAGAAAATTAATGCACACCTTTCAACCCCCACCAACCCTGGACATATGTGTACCCTTTTCATTGTCAGTACCCGATATGTAGATTATTCCTCAGAATATACACCAGTTCAGTTTAAAGATGAGAAAACATACAAAATGAAAGAAACAAGAAAGATGTACAATCTCCGCATACCAAACTAGCACAAGAGCAGTTTTACATATTATTTACAATGAGGACGATACCACACATAAGTATTCAAAGTATAAATTACAGAAAATCATTTGGTGAAGTAAAACTTGTTTAAGAATTGTTGAAATATGAAGCAATTTGAGATCCTCCAAGTGGTTGAGAAGAGCATGATGCCTAGATCTGGTAGTCAGTGAAGTGAAGTGATGTCACCTTATAAAATGCAGTTCTTTAGGGGTGTGTGTGAAAAATCTTAAATGTAGTTCGGTTTATTTTAATATGAAAATGGATGCTATAAATTATTGACCATTTACCATGAACTTTGTGGATATATTGTACATATTGTATATTGTAACAACACACTTGACTGCGTTTTGAACTGTACAATTGTGGAGATCACAAGATGTACTATCAGTCTTACAAATATGTATTCATTTTTGTTTTCTCAGCATTAAATTTAAACTAGTCCTTGCATTGCAGGCAGGTATAGTACAATGTAATTTATATACACAAAAGAAATTGATGAGACTGTACAAGTGGTTGGAGGGGATCAAGATAAAAGATTTTTTTTTTTATAAGGAAGATTGAATATTTTATAAGCAATAAATTACATATCAATTGTATAGTGAGTGTTGCTTGTACTGTTTACATTCATATAGTTTAAGTCTTCAGTATTATGGCTATTGAATCACATTTTGTAATATAAATTAGAGATCACTTTTAATGATATCATCCTTTACAAGCAACAGTATATCATAGTCAGTTTTAACTTCTTATCAAGTAACAAAACTGTACTTCATATTCACAGAGTCCCAGTCCAGCCCTCGTGTCTCCAGCTACACAGGTAAAATTGCACAAAGAAAATCCTCAGGCAGCTCTATGTCCATCTTGCCTCGCAAACACCTATCGCCTGTCTTCGCACGCTTATCTCTGATACTTCTGCAAGTTCTATGTAGTAGCAATGCTTGGTAATATGATGGGTATATGGGTACACGTGTACTTGTGATTACTGAATATTGTTTAAGAAACTAAATCTGAATGTCATTTATTGAGATCTAGCATGACAGTTTTTGTATGCTTGTCAGTTCCGTGTTTGAGATATAGTAATAGTTTTATGGAACTTTTGGGCCTTCAGTTACTAAACAAAAATATACAAATGCTATATGATGTGCCTTATCATACAGTTTGCTACCAGCAGTGCAAATTCTTGAACAATCTCTTAATTGGTATGTTTCTACTAACACCAGATTGAAATTTCACAGTAAATTATAACACTTAGTGGCAAGGTTAAATGCTGACTTCAGAGAAAAGGCTAATGTAATCGCCTGAATTTTGATTGCACAGATTGGTAATCCTGAATATTAAGTACTACTTAAAGGTTTAAGTACCTAACATTTTTCTGGTTGTTTCATATTGATGGATATGGTCACCTGCTTTCAACTTAACTTCTCAGTCATTACAGTAATACATATGTAGTCATTAATTCAAGAACTGTTTACCTATGTATCTCTTTTCATGCTGCATGATACTAAACCTACAACCAGTAGGGCGCCTTAAAGACGATAACTCATGAAGCTTCAATTTAAAACCTTCAAAGGATTAACTAACTAGGTGTCTTGGAACTCTCTGCTACATAAACGTTATCGTTAATTGAATTTGAAATGATCCTCCAACATCAAACTGCTAATAATATGATAAACGATACAATGCGAAATGATTCTTTATAGTGGAGATGAGAAGACATAGTTTAATTAAGCTTAGTGTTTGAGAAAACTATCGAATTTGGTGCTGAAATCGTCAATTTTGAGAAAATTATAATGCAATAATTAAAACATCATTTAAATGCGAATTTGATATTTTGATAATAAATACTAAATCGGATAAAATTTTAAAATGTAAGGTTTTATCTGCCGAAAGAATTTTTCTTTTATCTTCATGCTTTTGGAGGTGCTATTAGCATTTGAATAGCATTAGGGCTAGGCCAGGCCTCCAGAAATGAGTCCGTTTCCAGTAATGACTTCGCTTCACTCATAAAAACATACAGCCTAGCACAACTGTTGTGTACATTTACAAGCACACATGCTCAATGTGTTGGACTACATAGAAAGTGCATCTCTTTTTTTCTATGCTTTAGAGTAGCTTGCTGTTTAGTATTCACTCCTCTCATAAACCCCTTCAAAAAGCACTTTTAAATGTTCAGAAAATTGAGTCAGTATATTTAGTAAATTTGCATGAGATGTGATGTGAGGACAGAGTGTTGATGCAGCACTGTTGAATTGGATTATATTTTTATGTTGAATTGATAGTATTCATAATGCACCGTCAAAGAAGTTATGTGTTTGACAGAAAAGTACAATATACAAAATCCTAACTAATATCAGAATATGCCAAACTGCATGATTTCTTGGAATTGTCTTTTTTCAAAACTGCATGATTTCTTTGTAAACATATTTCTACTGCCCAGTTATTTTATATAAAAACTTCATTCTTTCATAAAGAGTCATTGCTTCCTCTCAGTCTTAATTGCATTTAAAATTAAACTAGTTAAGTAGATATAACTTAGAATATGTGCAAGTGCATCTTATACAAGTATCTTAACTTCAAGTGACACTTGGTGATATAAAAGGAAGACAGTATTAACAAATTTGTTTCTATACAACAGGATGGAGATGATGTTGAGCAGACTGGGGTCAGCCAAGAAATTACTCCTGCTGAGTGAGTTAACTGTGAAGGTCATCTTGTGATTCATCTTGACTCTTAGCATTTGGAAGGTCAAGATTAGTTTGCGGAGATTAAATAAGGAACTATGACTGAGAAACTTCTGTTGTTGCATTTATGGCAGTGATTTATAGAGCTGTTTTTGCAACTAATACAGTGTTTTAAATGTGGTTATTTTCAACTTCATATTCTCCCCAAGTACAGATCATTACATCATCTGATTGAGGCTCAGAAATAAAAAAAAAAATGAAAGTTATTGTGAAGATATTTCTGTCCACTGCACAGACTGTTTATATGCATTCCATGTCAAGTCCAGATATAAATATTTATATATATACTGTATATGTTACTTTACCTAAAGGGATGCATGTGAGCAAGTGCTAATGCAGCTCTGCTTTTGATACAAGGTAAAGCCTGACTCTAATGTTATTTGTACAGTGAGGTTGATGAATATTATGCTTTCCTTTTTTGTTTTGAGGCATTTATATATATATACATATATTACTATCCAGGTAGAACTCTGGCTACTATACAGCTTCAATACTCAGTGTTCGAGGTACTGTTTCTGATATAAGGAAGAGGTAATGGTGTGTATGTGTGCTGCCACACACAATTAGAAAACCTTCCCCAAATAATCTATTGGCAGTGCTTATTTAGCTTGCTATGCTACAAATTAATCCATACCTTCATGTGGCCCCTCAATTACTGACTATTTTATGTTAGAATATTTCCTCACACCTCTTATCACTTCCTGTAGCACACTTCCCAACTTTCTCAAGAACCAAGCTTAGGCAGTGTTTAATAATAAAAAATGATAAAAAAAAATGAGGGATTTTACTCACAGTAATAACTATCATAATCATAGCAATAACAGTGGGAAGTCTAGATGTTGATGAAGCAGTATACCATACATATATAATGTAGATTACATACGTTGCTTTAAAAGGCCAGACTGTCTTAGCTATATATGCTACTGCAATGTGTTAATGGTTTTGCTCCTCATAATGACATGTTTAACCACCTCCAGTTATATAGGACTATGCTGGTTTTGATGTAAATTTTATTTAGGAAAATTATAATTTATTATCTGTGCTTCTAACAACTGCAGCTGATGATCTAAGCAAAGGTTCTGTGCAATATTCTTTGAAATTAACTACTTTAGGCTGTTTGACAAAAAAATAAGAATTAGTGATAGGCTTTATTACTCGTTGAATCTTCCATTGATATGCTAATCAAATTCTAGGAAGTGTACCTCTGAGGTATCCAAGTTTTATAACAAAAATAAAAAAAGCTTCATTCCCACGTACTGTTCCATCTATGTGTCATGGATGCCAAGGAAAGCACTTTCAATTATTTACTGGTGTGATGGATTTATTCACAATCAGTAACATCTGGATGAGCTTAACCTCACGACTTATATTCATTGGTGTTTTGACTTGACTTCCATAACACAAAGCAACAATATATGTCATATTGAAGGATAATATTCATTTATTCCTCAAAACAATGAAGTTTTGATTGAGTTTCCCCCATGAAGGATTATGTACTTTGTTTATAAACCTTATACATTTTCTATGTGATAGGCAATTTATTCAAAAGTTTTATCAAACAGGTTCCTTCAGTACCTAGTTCTTTCACCACCTTTGTGATTATTGTCTGTTGTTTATATGATGTTCATAGACAAGCGACACAATTCAATAAATTTTAAGTATGTAGGAGACACAGTATATGTAATTCCTAAGATATACGTACATGTATAAGACAAAGGCATTGATCACACTGGTTTGGTACTATGGCTGTAGACACTGAGTATGAATTTTGATGCCTTTATATGAGGACCGTTCCCTTGAAGTTGTCTTCGCAAGTAAGACTAGACTCTTCCCGGTATGATGCTTGTTTGAAATTTCATCTCCAATTTATGTAATACTGTATATAGTATTATGGAAGTACATTTCATTCTCATAACTAAATTGTCACAGAACTCTGTCATTAGGTTGCTGTCACAGTTTCTAGTCTTCTTGTAAGGACCAAAATAATTACTTTTTATCTCACACACATGCTGTGTTTATCAGCTTTCATGCATTATTATCTACTTTAGCATTTCTTTGGGCCTCATATATTGACTTAGGATTCTACTTCAAGGAGCTGTTGTCACCTCACATTTATTTGTGTTTTGCATCAGACTTCGAGTATTCTGTGTCATTATAAAGAAAGAAAAAAAAAAGAAGTTCGTTTTACTTATCCTTTCTCCTGTAGGAAATCATACAAAAAATCTAAAATTACCTTTCCTCTTGATTGGTAGAAATTTAATTGGGTGTAATTTTTTAAAAAAAAGCAACAAAGCATTAAGTTTTCAGTATAATTATGTCTCAGATAACAAGAAAAGGTGAATACAAACTAATGTAAATGCAAAGACAAAAAAAAAAGAAAGAAAAAAATGGTTCAAGTCTCTAGGGTAGATCTAGGTAATTGGTCCGAAGTTCGATTCCCGGCTCTGCCAACGCGGAATCAGAGGAATTTATTTCTGGTGATGGAAATTAATTTCCCGATATAGTGTGGTTCGGATCCCACAATAAGCTGTAAGTCCCGTTGCTAGGTGACCAATTGGTTCCTAGCCACGTAAAAATATCTAATCCTTCGGGCCAGCCCTAGGAGAGCTGTTAATCAGCTCAGTGGTCTGGTAAAACTTACGATCTAGGTAATAACTCCGTGTCGTGTATTTCTTTAAAAACTACAGTCTCCTATAGTATTTTGGTTGCTTATTGAGAATTTACAGTTATTTTATAGGATTCGACTGTAATTAGCCCCCAGGAGCTAGTACTAAACACGGCGGAATACATTTAACGCCCCAATCTCTAGTCGCTGGCGTACTCGCAGGAATGTTCCTTGCAGTCCGTGCGGAGTTATTGCCTAGAATTACCCTCATTTCCATTTTGATTTATGGTGAGGCAAATTTTAAGTCGAGTTAGCCTTTTAACGGATATTATTGTTATTATTTACTGATGAATATTATGAGCGAAAACAGAGTGGGAAGGTACTGTTGATGGAAAAGACTCAAAGCTAGTAAAGGGGGAGAGGGGTTAGGGATATCGGTACATCACCCCCTCCTCTCCGTCTCCTCTATACCTCTGTGATAAAATGACGTGGAAGGTAAGACGAAGCGTATGGAAATTATTGATTGGATGATTACATGTAAACATCTGGTTGTACCGAAGTACGAAGGAGAGTAAGACTGATGATCTTAATGTAATTGTGACAGTGGTTGACCCAAACATGTGTTGAGAGCAGAGTTGTAGAAACTATGAGATTAGTTTTTATT
Organism: Macrobrachium nipponense; assembly: GCF_015104395.2. Classification (NCBI taxonomy): domain Eukaryota; kingdom Metazoa; phylum Arthropoda; class Malacostraca; order Decapoda; family Palaemonidae; genus Macrobrachium; species Macrobrachium nipponense. Next base: position 21,233,543 of record NC_087217.1, read on the forward strand.
GGGGTTAGATTTGTATTATGTGCGCGTGAGAAAGAGCTCATGATACGTCTATCCTGGCTTTGTTTAACATTCATGAACCGACTTCAAAATTTTTAAGTTCTCTCATTCCTTTGCCCTTCCTTTACCAGAACTCCGTCCTTTTCTCGATCAGCGATGCTCTTCCCCTTATGTCTGACTTTAAAAGCTATGACAGACAAACGGACTTTCTCTCTCTCTCTCTCTCTCAATTGGCTATGTGCAAACTTCCTTTTACTGTTGACATACTTTTCAGACGGATTGCCAGATTCAAAGTTTGAAATCCATTATTCGAAACCTTAGATATAGCTACTAAGGTATTTTTAAATAGATACATACTCCAGTCTTCTGTGTAAGCAGAAAACATAAGTTCAATTAATTAATACTTATATATATATATATATATATTATATGATATATATATATATATATATATATAATAGTATATATATATATATATATATATATATATATCTATATATATATTATATATGTAATATATGTATATATATTATTTATCATTAATATAATATATAATTATTATATATATAGATATATATATATATATATATATATATATATTATTATATATTATATATGCTATATATATGTTTACTAAATTCAAGGTGTCATTAGTTAAATAAAATGTTTTTCTAGCTCAGAGTCAATAAACGATGCCTTATTATAGGACGAAAGCTCTCGGCTACGAATTTCTGACTATTATTTTTCCTGTGCTATTCGCTTATGTATCATGAAGTCACGTGCATCTACTGCGATTTTCTAAAGCAAATATATATATATATACATACATACATATATATATATTATATATATATAGATATGTATATACTTATATCATATATATATATTATATATATATGTATGTATGTATATATAATATATATTTGCTTTAGAAAATCGCAGTAGATGCACGTGACTTCATGATACGTAAGCGAATAGCACAGGAAAAATAATAGTCAGAAATTCGTAGCCGAGAGCTTTCGTCCTATAATAAGGCATCGTTTATTGACTCTGAGCTAGAAAAACATTTTATTTAACTAATGACACCTTGAATTTAGTAAACATAACATTCTCAAATTACCGTTTGATGAAAAGTTTTTAGAAACTCCTAGAATTGTAAAGTTTTGTTTTCAGTTATATTAATGTTAAGAATTTCTTATCAAAAAATTCTCCTAAAGATGCTCCTGGCTGCATTTATGAAATCACCTTGAACTGGAGTCAGACAAGATCCTTAATGCCGTGTAGCGACACAGTTAAAAGGAGTATCATTGAATCTTGATTCATCAAATCAAATAATGGAAGTGTTCTAAATTTAAGTACTGGTTTGTTGAAACTCGATGCCTTCATAATTAAAAAGAAACCTTCCGTAACTTATTTCTCTGACTTTTACTACTCAGAAATATAATTGAAATGTTAAGAATTATCTCTTTTTATTCTAAATGTAGGAGGGATATTTTTTATGGAAAACGTAAGGCACTCTTCAATCTACAACCTAGCTATTATTTTTTTACAGTCTTTGAAATCTGTCTTACGGCAGATATCGACTATATTCTATTTTTTTGTTTATGGAAATTAGTCAGCTAACTCAGTTGCTGGAGATGTAAGCAATTACGCAACTGGTAAATCTGAAAAAAAAAAAAAAAAAAATCTTATTTAATCGGTTCTCTGGTTTGTGATTTCTTTCAATCCTAGGATCCCCGGAAGTTAGCTTTAAAAATGATGATAATATAGTGTTGATAATAATGTCAATTGCGCACAGAAGTTAATATTTATTTCCAAAAGGATGTCTAGACGTAAAGAGGCACATTTGTGTCTATCAACCATCCTGAGTAATCGGATATTTGGCCACAATACCCCTTGTTCTCAGCAGCCAATCAGAATTTCCATTTCTTTCATCTGCCAATCTCATTGACTGAGATTTTGAAGTGTGGATGTTGAGATAATGAGAGAGTGACCCATTTCTCGAACAGTGTGTCTTTAGTGGTGGAACTGAGAAGACCTACTGTGAAGCTTATTCCCTAGCCGTGACACGGAGAGGAGACAATTCTTTTTTGAAGATTTTATTTTTCGTTATAAAAGCCGCAAGTTCGTAGTCGCCAGCATTTTATTATTATTATTTGATTATTATTATTATTGTTCTGTAAAATTAGGCTGAAAGTTGATAGTGTAAGGTGGCTACTCAATCTCTCTCTCTCTCTCTCTCTCTCTCTCTCTCTCTCTCTCTCTCTCTCTCTCTCTCTCTGGGTGTGTACTTACACGTGTGTGTGTGCTGTACCCTTTTAAGGTCATAATACTTAGCCATATGGGGCATCAAAGTAAATCCTTTGTTGTGGGCTGCTGTTAGGTAACCTTGCCTCTCAATATATATATATATATATATATATATATATATATATATATATATATATATATATATATATATAGAGAGAGAGAGAGAGAGAGAGAGAGAGGAGAGAGAGAGAGAGAGAGAGAGATATATATATTATATATATATATATATAATATATATATATAGAGAGAGAGAGAGAGAGAGGAGAGAGAGAGAGAGAGGAGAGAGAGAGAGAGAGAGAGAGAGAGAGAATCAATTCATTTAAATGAACAGTGAACACTCATAAATGCCATATTTCTTCCCCAGCTCAATTTTGCTGATAATTTGCATTGTATGTACTATGCGTGTGTGTGTGTATTTATGTATGTAGTAAAGCACTAATTCTTTTGACTTTAGTGTTCCATTTAATAACAGTTCATCCATTAACTTCTCTTTATGTTGCAAGAGTTAAAAGTTCTGTCAGTTCTTTTCAGCCAGTTACCGTCTATGTATTACCAAACGATTCAAAACAGAAACCCAAAGACATATATCACAATTTAATACAACATTATTTACGAAAATATTTAATTATATAAAATTAATAAGACAATTTATACAAAGCGTAACAACAAAATCCTGATAACCCTTTTAACTAGAACAAAATACAATAGTCTTTTGTTTACAACGAAAGCTTACGCTGCATAGCAGATAAATTTTAAGTAGGGAAACAGGCCTAAAGTAATAATATGAACAATAAGAAGAAAATCTATAAGTCCGTCAAATTTTCATCGTAATGTCACAACTTTAGTGTACTCTAGCTATTCCACCTTATTTTGATTGACATTAGAGGCTACTTATCTTAATATCGAAAGTGTTCAAATGACATAGTTTCCCCAAGTTGCCAGTCATTATTTTGCATAAGCGTTGTCTAACTTATTTATATAACTTCCACGAAGAAGTCTAAGTAACATATTCGTAATTTTTTATGATTAATAAAGTCTATTGAACAGAGGAAAATATACACACTACATTCTTAAAATCGTATACTATCATTCTTTGTGCCAGGTACTGTCAGTTATTATTGCTTTACACAAAACTTTTAGATAATCAAGTTCTAACTCATTTCTGTGCTTATGAATATAATTCAATACAATTTGTAAGCATTAAATATCTAATAAATCATCTTAATGAGGCGATTTCTACGTTATTGTAGTTCTTAGTTGTTTCCCATTTTTGAATAATGTCTGAATATTGTTCTAAAAGACGACTTCAGAAGCTTTCTTGAAAAGTTTAATTTTTCCAGTAATATCTAGTCCCTTTAGTGCTCACTTACATCAGCACTACTTAACTTAATATAATTAAATTCTTCTTGTTATTATTTTAAACCATTTGTTTGTTAAATTGTGTTTTACTTTTGGCTTTGCATCAACTTTGAGAGTTCGGCCGACTGTATGTTTTACCAGACATATATTTCAGAATACCTTTAGGATGTATCATTTTTTTAAAATAAAACCCACTGTCACTATACTTTGTTTTTTTCCATCTGTCCATCCGCCTGTGGTGTTTGCGCATGGTAACACTGCCTCCCGGGCTTTAAATAATATCCTATTTTGAATATTAATGGTGTAATTCGCATACAGTAAATTATTAAAACACTTTTCAGTTGGAAATGTACACCCAGATATCCTTTTATTTACCTAAAACTTACACATAGCGTAACTATTTAAAGCCCCGGACGCAGTGTTACCATGCGAAAACACCACAGGCAGATGGACAGATGGAAAAAAACAGAGTAAAGTGCTTATTTCTGCTCAATAATAATACTTAAGGAAAAAAAATTTATTAATTATTTAATGATTAACAGTAATTATCTTTTTAAAATATTGCTAAAGCTTAAACAATAGGTATACTTTGCAGAAAGGTTGAATGAGAATAGTTGTCATGTAATGTTTTTAATACGATTTATTTTAGCTATTTATGTTATGAATTTGTTACAAATAAAGTAAAATCAACGGTTAGCCTAAATCTTGAGTGTGCATTGTAAAAGTTGTCAGTTACTATTTATCGTTAGTTTTTTGTTTGTTTGTTTTTTGTCCCCGTTAATGCAAGTGTCAAAAGCGTGATTGAGACACTGTCGGTAAGAAATTAGAATGGCCAAGAGGATACAAATAGAAAATTAAATAAGTAAAATGGTATGAAATTATTGAATATTAAGGGTAAGTAATATTAGGTCCATGTTTTAAATGTGAGTTGCAATGCAATAAGAATGAAAGAGAACATTTTGTACTAGGTAGAAGTATCTTGATTTCTTTTGATTGAAGTTTTCATAAAATCTTATTATAGCTACCTAAGTAAGCCTTCCTTCCTTTTTGTTAATATTTGTATTTTTATTTTATTTTATATTCAAGGGCTGAGGTTTTGCATAAATTTAATCATTGATTAGCCTAGTAAGTCTAATCAAATTACAGATTAGCCTGGGGTAGCCTAGATTGTGGGAAGTAGCTTAACCTAAGATTCACAAAATGGGTTGTAGGCATAGGCTACCTACTTCATTGTTAGATCAGGCTACGTGGGTGATGCTAGGTAGTACTTGACCGAGCAATATAGAAAAGGGTAGATCTAGGGTACTTATCCGCGGCGGCCTAGACTAATGGCAGTTGCAGTTTTTCTATGTAGTTTTACCTACTGAACAAGAATGTTATGTAATATTTAATCGGACGACTGTAATTAACCCCCCAGAGGCGAGTACTAAACACAGCGAAATACATTGGACTCCCCCCAATCCCTAGTGGATGACATATCCACGGTTACATTCCTTGCAGTCCGTGCGGACTGCTTCTGTAGAAATACCTAGAAAAGTTGTATATGTATAGGCTAATGGGTATTTCTACAGAAGCAATCCGGGGTGGCTTAGACTATGGCAATTGACTGTTTCCTATGTTATTTTAGTTGCTGTACAAGATTTAAAAGTATTATCCATTCGGCCGGCTGTAACTAAGCAGTAATTTACCTTTGAAGGCTACATATAATAGCTGTACCAAACTCAAAGGTAAATTAAAGTCTAGTTCCAACCAAACGAAAAAAATATTCCTTACAACCCTTGTAAAGCAACTAAAATAACATATAAAATGTCAATTGCCATAGTCTAAGTCACCGAAGAACGGTCCTATAGGATGGTACCAAGTACTATTCGTTACGGTCAGGGAAATGTAAACACAGCCGCCATGTTTGAACTCCCCAACCACCATGGAGCCATATGTTCACTAAGGGGGGGGTAACGCACTGGGGGTGGGCGGGGTGGTAAGGTGGAAGGTACGAGTTGTCTTAGCAGCACCCCACTGAATAGTAACAGAGACCTTAACGTAACTTTCGGCAAAAGCCTAACACTCACTTTCCTAAAAAATAATAATTAAGAATAATGTTTGGACCTTACCTTAAAGGGGTGGAGGGTACAAAGCAGCAGCTGCCTTTATGAATGCGTGGAGGCAGGTCTTGGGTTCTTCTAAATGCAACTTGAAATAAGCAACAGCCAAGTACCCGACGAAGTTGTACATTCTCCTCCCGTATCTTGGAGTCGACTGCAGGAGTTCCCTCCACCTCCTCTCGATTGTATTAGTATGGGCACTGGTTTCTGGGTCCACAAAGCTCATCGAGTGGTTGACTGTCAAGTGGACATAACCTTCATCTCCCAGGCAGTCATAAGCCCTCCAACAGTCGGAAATAATAGTGGTACCCAGCACAAGGTATTCTTTGATAACTGCAAGCAGGGTCCCACTGGTCCTGTCGGGTACGGGAACAACGAAGAACTCCCGGGTCTGCCTGCAAATATCACCGAACACCCATTGCCCTTCGATGACGCGACCTACGTTGTATTTTCTTCTCCCAAACTTCGCCTCATCGATTTCAACAATTGTGCTGGGCCCACCAATTTGCTTCTTCTGTTGGATGCACCAATTAACTATGACCTGAAATAAAAGTCAGTGTTAGGGGAGGTAATTAAGTAGGGTAAATTTCATAATCATACAAGGCAGGTTGTGTATGAGAGAGAGAGAGGGAGGGAGAGAGAGGGGGTAGGAATGGAAAAGTGTGAGGGAATAAGCAAAATACTTACTTCCCGGGAGAAGCTGGCCCAATCATTAATTGTTGTGTCCGACAGTCCAAGTTCTGTTCTCGCAACCTTGTAAGAAAAAAAATCACTCACATACAGGTATGCGAAGAACAGAACTGTCTCAACATCAAGGTGGGACCCAGAGAACCAAGTGCCCTTAAACAATGAAAAGTAGTAAGGAACAGCGTTTCTTCGCTTTCTTACTGTGCGGTCGATAAGACCGGTCACACCTAAAGGTAAACGTGGAGGGAAAAATACCAATTATAAACTTCAAAACATGAAAATATGGAGTAGGTCATAAATGGTATAGGTGTAATATAATATTGCCATTAATCTAGGGCCGGGTCATATCACGGTTACATGTAGAAACCAACAAACAACGCGTAAGGTATTTACGTGAAGCACTTCTTTTGTAAATCTAGGCGACACTCATTCCCACAATGGGGGCAAAAGACATGCTTCCTCAGGAGGCCGTGGTCCTGGCATAAACCGATTAGTCGTTCATAACTACCTGAGTAATAGGCAGAGAAATCTTTGTAACTCAATGGGAACAAAAGACCTGCTTCCTCAGGAGGCCGTGGTCCTGGCATAAACCGATTAGTCGTTCATAATTACCTGAGTAATAGGCAGAGAAATCTTTGTAACTCATGTACTAATTGTTACATGAATTTGGCAAAGAGTTCCTGCCAAGGGACTCGGGCGAGCGTGAAGTTGATGCACCAGTCAAAGTCATGGCAGCAGATTCAACAGTGTTGGAGTTGTACGGTTAGGAGGTGGTAGGTACAAAACAGGGTAGGGGAGGTGGGGTGGAGTAATAAAAATGCTTTGATGCTATTGGTTGAGGCAGGGTGGGGCTGAGGTAAATGTACAAGCACTTAACAAAATAAGTTGGCAATGTTAAGGGTAATAAAAGGAAATGGCTAGTTAAGGAACTAAATGTAAATATGAGATGGGTTCGAAATATGAATGAATGCAAATACATATATCACGAGCCCAGGAGCGGGTGGGATTTAAGTCCTTGGTGGTAAATGTGTAATAGGGCCTAAAGTTGTTTGAATAAATACTAAATACCAAATTAAACATAGGTTACCATATAACAAAACTAATTCAACTTGTAGGGGATGTTGCCTGACTGGGGGTGGTTTGGCCCTGCTGTACCCCCCCTTAAAGAACCAAACCAACCTAACCTAGCAGGGGATGTAACCTAACCTAGTAGGGAACTTAACCTAGTAGGGAATGTTGCCTGACCAGGGGAGGCGAACCCCCCCTTAAAGGCCTAACCTAACCTAGTAAGGAATGTAACCTAACCAAACCTAACCTAGTAAGGAATGTAACCTAACCTAACCTAACCTAGTAGGGAACTTAACCTAGTAGGGAATGTTGCCTGAAGGGGGGGGGGCTTCGCCCCCTGTACTCCCCCTTGAAGGCCTAACCTAACCTAGTAAGGAATGTAACCTAACCAAACCTAACCTAGTAGGGAATTTAACCTAGTAGGGGATGTTGCCTGACCGGGGGGGCGTACCCCCCTTAAAGACTTAACCTAACCTAGTAGGGAATGTTGCCTGACCAGGGGGGGAGGGGGGGTGAAGCCCCCCTTGAAGACCTAACGTAACCTAGTAAGGAATGTAACCTAACCTAACCTAGTAGGGAATGTTGCCTGACCGGGTGGGTGGAGTCCCCCCGTACCCCCTTGAAGAACTAACCAACTTAGCCTAAGCGGGTACCCCCCTTCAAGGAAGTAAAACTAGTAGGTAAACCAACATATAACAAACTAAACCTAGTAGGGTATGTTGCCTAACCGGGAGGGATCCGGCCCCCAGTAGGTAAAATGACATATAAACCTAACTTTGAAGGGTATGGAAGGGTTGTAAAATGTTAAAAGTAACCATACATAACTGCATAATAGTAAGGAAACTGGAAGGGAGGAGTAAATTGTAATGTCTGTTAAATGGTATAATGGAATATATTTAAATGTAGGTTTTATAATAATAAATAGCCACTGATTTTCCGACCTTCTTGCTGACTTGGAAATGACAGTCTTGGTCCGAAGAAGAGGAAGAATTGATTCTTCTCCTCTTAGCCCAAGGATCCGCCAGGAACTCCCGAATCCTCCTCCAACGCTTGACTGGCGCTCGCCGTGACGTTATCGGACTTAGCGATGACGCCGAACTAGAGGAAGAAGACGAAGAAGGCGAATCACACTTTTTCTTTTTGTCTCTCTTATTCATTCTCTTCTCTATATCCTGTAATTTCTGCATTACAGTTTGCATTGACGGGTCAGAAGGCGTATTAGCGTCTGGGTGCAGCGAAAAAGGCCGAGAATCGGTCTGTGACGTCATCACGCCTGCCATATCAGAGTGTGACGTATGTTGTGACGTCATCCCTCTCGTAGGGAGAGACTGAGAGGTTTCTGCTGGCAACCGCACGTTTGCTGCCAAACTACCTCCCACGTTCTGCATCACTGTAAATACTGAGTGGGATGGTGAAGCCGCGGCCTTAATTCCCATAAATTGCAAGCCCAGGGGATGAGGAACATTCAGCGCTGCCGGACCCTGCTGGAACCGTGACGTCATATAATGCGCAAGCAGACCATCCAAGGTTGGTACGCCTGGTAGGCCTAGCGCTGACCACGTACCATCTAACCTATGCGCTTGAGTAGCAGGAGCCTGGAACAAAGATGGCGGATCTCCCCCTCTACTTGCAGGGAACAAAGGAGAGTGCAAATTATTCATAAAATTACCCAAGGCCCCCCCTGACGTTTCCGATACAGAACCGCTAGGAGAAACCGAAGGGGTATGAGACAATTCAAAAGCAGGTGGAGAAACATATGGAGCAGCCTGGTTTATTACCGATACAAAAGAAGCCGGTAAGGTTTGGTCATCCAAAGATGGCGTCACCCCCTTCCTTTTGTATTGGCTTTTCCCATAGAACTTCTTCCACTGTTCCACCGACCAACCGCGACAAACAGAACACGGATTAGTAACCGTACATACGTTTTCCCTGCACCTACTACACGTTGGATGAGGATCCATCGACACCGAAGTTAGGAACCTATAACATGGAAAGCCACTGACTCCTGGGCATTCCCTTTGTCTCCTCTTCAAAACGGTAGACGATCCCGATGTTGAGGCAAAATTCTCCATCATACCACGTATACACTCTTACCACACACTGATCACACTTGGAGAAAGAAAAGGAATGAAAAATAAAAAATGAAATGGATAAAGAACGGGCAAACTGAAAAACCGGCTTTAAATGAGATAGACA
>NC_087217.1:21253261-21263261 GCF_015104395.2 Macrobrachium nipponense
CCTGCTACCTAGCTGTCTCCGACAGCGTTAACTAAGCTGAAGCAAATATTATACCTACAAGAGGACTCCTAACTTATGCTTCTTGGAAATCATATTGAAACTTTACCTTAAAAAACATCAAAACTGAATGTAAACATGAGCAAATCCTTGATTAAGTAACGTTAAAGGCAACAATCAAAACTGAATGTAAACATGAATAAATCCTTGAGCAAGTAACATTCAGAGAAACATCAAAAACTGAATATAAATATTAACAAATTCTTAAAGGGGCCGGCCGGAACGCCTATATATGGAGGTATAGGGCGAAAAATGCAAAGTCATGAAAATATTCATGGAGCTTCATATGGCAATTGAGAATACGTATACGAAATATTTCGTCAAAATTCCTCTTACTTTCGTAGTTACAGGGTAATTAGTTAACGTAACTCAATAAGCCTAAAACATTGATCTGTACAAGAAAATGCAATATTTCCTCTATTATCGTAAATTTTGATAATTATTGTCAAAGAAATTGGGAGAAATGGCATCTGTAGACATTCCCCGAGTCGAGAAGGAGACTTCAGGCTAAGTCCAGTGACAGTCCTGATTTAGTGCGATCATAGACTTCCAGTAGTCTACACGTTCCATTTCACCTCTGACATACGCCTGCTTTTACGTATGTTTATGTATGTTTCGGCAAGAATTTCATCATGCCAATGAGGAAAAGACAAGGAAAACATCTCGCTAACATACAGACGAAGAAAAATCGCTCAAGTATTATTACAGAATATCATAATATATGCGTAGTTAGTGAAGAGAGAGGGGAGGGTTGCTTAGTAACGCCCCCGTCTTGCTTGACAGCACACGTCACACTGTGCCCAAGGCTACGACGATCTTTGAGCAAAGAGATCTTCATTTATGATAAATAACAAAGTTTTGGTTTTTTAAAACCCAAAATGGAATATGAAATTCATAATAATCATGATTTATTAAATTGTCTTTGTAAAAAAAGAGTACACCTTCGAGTTTCACCTCTTGACATTCTCTTGCATTTACGTTTGTTTATCTTTGTTTCGGGTAAGAATTTTTTCATGCCAAAGAGGAAAATACAAGGAAAACATCTCGCTAAAATACAGAAGAAGAAAATTCGCTGTAATAAGCCGAGTTAGTGAAGGGGAGAGAGAGAATTGCGTAGGAAGGAGTGCCCCATCTTGCCTCAAGCAGTGCCCCAGGCTGCGATATATGAGCAAAGGGATCATCATTTATGATTAAATTATGATAAATAAAATAGTTTTGGTTTATTAATACACAAAAAAAGAAATATATTCATCATAATAATCATTATTTATTAACATTGTCTTTATAGAAATACGAAGGAAAACTTTGAACGCCCGTATCTCAAAACTATAATTATTGACCTTCAAAATCTATCTTCTCACTTAGTTTTGAAGCTATAACATTGAAATTTGGTATATAACTCAGAAAGACATTATAGAACAATCAAATAGAGCCCTTTTTTCCAATTTTTGTTTCGTATTTTTTTTATAAATTTTTTTCTCCTGATTTATTGGGTTTATTTTTTTACCATATTGAAAAATTCATATCTTGCAAAAAAATGACTTTTAGAAAAAAAACTCTCCATTCGATTGGAGGTCTACATCAGGTCCATATATGGTAGTAATCCCAGGTCTTAATATTAAATATCAAGGGGGGAGATAGAATTTGAAAAATGGTTATTTTCGGGATAAATCGCCCTGGCGTCACAAAACCGAAGGTCAGAGGTGAAAATCATATGCGGTTTGGAGATGTCCCAAGTCACCTTATTAAGTGGTATGAATATCAAAGTCCTGTCCTTAAAAAAGGGCATTAGCCGGCTGGCCCCCTTAAGTAACATTAAAAGACAATAAAGCTGAATATAAACATAAATAAATCCTTGATTTAGTAATATTAAAAGAATCATCAAAGTGAATTCAAATATGAGTAAATCACATTAAGAAACATGAAACTGAATGCAAATGTAAATATATCACCAAAAAACAAGAAAACTGAAAGTTAAACATACATAAGCCCTTAGGTCACATAAGTTATATAAATGCAAGATAAAAGCAAAAAAAGAAAAAGCTATCCTGGTTTACAGTGTTGATTGGTTCAGTCCTCTGTCCTACTCTATCTAGGTGGATATCGCCTTTTTTTATGGAAAAAAATATATATTTCGTTCTTCGTTGACGACACTTGATGGCTTCTTGTTTGCTGTGACCTGCTACTTGGGGACATTTCCTGGGAGATAATATCCTTGTGTATATGTACCTTAATAAGTGTGTACTTGACCTCCTACTGAGATTGTGTATTGTGGTTATGCAAACTTCATTGAACTCTCTTACTGTAATTCTGAGTAACCTTGTACATCAAATCTTATAACTTTATTGCTTGATACTAAAACAAAATTGTCAACTCGGTTAAAGGAACTGGTTAGTGGTTAATACTTGTAGGTTTCTTCTACTGTGACAACATTTAGTAAGTTTTTATCAATCTATATCTTGTTAGTAAGTTCTCAACAAATAATATCTTGTTAATTAACCCTCTTACGCCGAAGCCCTAAAAATCAAAACCTCTCCCGTATGCCGAGGCGGGTTTGGAGTGAGCGCGGAAGCGGAAAAAATAATTTTTTCAAAAAATCACAGCGCGCTTAATTTTGAAGATTAAGAATTCATATTTGGCTAATTTTTTTTTCATTTCCTGAAGTTTAGTATGCAACCATCAGAAATGAAAACAAATGTCATTATCATATGTTAATAATGCGATATATGGTAGCGGAAAAAAAAAATTTCATACATAATTGTATTCAAATCGCGCTGTGCGAAAAACGGTTAAAGCTAACGAGTTACTTTTTTTTCATTGTATTTTACACTAAATTGCAATCATTTTGATATATAATACATCGTAAAACGATAAAAGCAACACCGAAAAAATATTATCACAAAATGATGCACGAATTCTTAAGGCGCGGACGTAAAAAAATATTTTTTCAAAAATTCACCATAAATCTAAATATTGTTCTAGAGACAAATGATTGAATATTACGATACTGTAAGAGTTTTAGATTAGAATTGCAGATTTCGACCATTTCGGACGAATTAAATTTGACCGAATGTCAAAATTTTTATATATATATTTATTTATATGCAAATATTTCGGAAATGAAAAAAGCTACAACCTTCAATTATTTTTTGTTGTATTCTTCATGAATTTGCGCATATTTTCATATGAAATTCTATAAAACGGCTAATATGAAAAGGAGCAAATATTAGGATAATGCGACGTACGTATTTCGGAGATTTTCGGCCGCGAATCGGCGCACGGAGGGAAAGAAAGTTATTTTTAAAAATTCACCATAAATCTAAATATTGTGCTAGACACTTCGAATTTGTTTCAAAATGAAGATAAATGACTGTATATTACTAGGTTGTAAGAGATTTAGCTTACAATTGCGTTTTTCAACTATTTCGGTAGAGTCAAAGTTGACCGAACGTGGTTTTTTTTCTATTTATCGTGATTTATATGCAAATATTTCGCAAAAGAGAAAAGCTACAACCTTCAATCATGTATTGTTGTATTCTACATAAAATTGCGCACATTTTCATATATAAAAATTTATGTAACAGATAATTTTAAATGGTGCAAACATTTCGACAATCGCACAAAAAAATTTCTAATTTTTTCGGAAGAGTTACCGAGCGGACGTAAGGAAAATGTTTTTTTTTTATATAAATTCACTATAAATCGAAATATTGTGCTAGAGACTTCCAATTCATTGCAAAATGAAGTTAAATGATTGAATATTACTAGAATATAAGAGTTTTAGCTTACAATTGCGTTTTTCAACCATTTCGGTAGAGTCAAAGTTGACCGAAGGTTGAAATTTTTGCACTTATCGTTATTTATATGAAAATATTTCAAAACTGATTAAAGCTACAACCATGGGTTGTTTTTAGTTGTATTGTGCATGAAATTGCGCACATTTCCATATATAAAACTTTATGTAACGGCAAATTTAAAATGGTGCAAACATTAGGACAAAAGCACGACAAAATTTATCGTAAGAGTTACCGCGCGGACGCAAGGAAAAAGTTTTTTCATAAATTCACTATAAATCGAAATATTGTGCTAGAGACGTCCAATTTGTTGCAAAATGAAGGCAAATGATTGAATATTACTAGAATATTAGAGTTTTAGCTTAAAATTGCGTTTTTCGACCATTTCGGTAGAGTCAAAGTTGACCGAAGGTTGAAATTTTTGCACTTATCGTTATTTATATGAAAATATTTCAAGACTGATAAAAGCTACAATCATGAGTATTTTTTTTGTTGTATTTTACATAAAATTGCGCACATTTTCATATATAATACTCCATGTAACGGATAATTTAAAATGGTGCAAAAATTATGTCAAAGTGACGAAAGAATTTTTGAGATATGTCACTGATACTTTTTAGTGCGATAAGAAAGAAATTCGCGCTTGCGCGCCTGCGTAACGATTGTAAACAAAACAACGCCTTGATCCGTGAACTCCCAGCATCCCCCAAGGTGCGTGATTCAAAAGTTTTCGGCTGGTAGGCCTATAAGTATTTTTCCGCGAATTTAAAAAAAAACTTTTTCGAGTCGACGTGTAATACGTCCAATCGGCATACGGGAGACATTTTGACTCGACGTTTAATACGTCCAATCGGCGTAAGAGGGTTAAGTTCTCATCAATTAATATCTTGTTAGTAAGTTTTCAACAACTAATATCGTGTTAATTAAGTTCTCATCAATTAATATCTTGTTTGTAAGTTTTCATCAATCAACATCTTAAGGATTGAACAAAGTAAGTGTATTAATTTACCCCTTCAAAATCTTAATAATTTCTGAAACGAATTCCCTTATCTTAAAATCACTTAATACCTATCTTAACCCCTTCGTCTTTATTCTTTCAATTCTACGCAATGAACTGTTAATTTCGTACCCTTATCACTCAAATATTCCCCTTCAACTAAAAGAAACACTAAGTTCGAAGTTAGCGCACATAACCCCGAAATTTTGCCGCAAACCAACTAATTAAAATAAGAAATGCAACAAATTAAAAAATTATTCCTAAGTCGACCTGTGAAGGTAAACTTAGCAATAGAAAATAAATTATTACATGGGAATAATAAGATGAATCAATGGGTTTGTCTTTTTTTCACTAAAAGTGAATCTTCTAATTCTTAGGTTATACTTAGTCCTTCTTCTGGGACTTCTGACTTCTCCAGTCACATGGAGTTCTTCATCTTGGTTTAATCCTTTTGACTTTACCCTGGTACTGGGTTTTAGTTCTTGCCCTTCACTGAAAAGTGATTCTTCTTTACCTTAGCCTATGCTTAGGCCTTTCTTCTGAAATTTCTTCTGACTTTTCTTCCGACGGCAGTCGCTTCAGGATTTCAACAACTTTGTCTTCTCTTGACCTTATCTTTATCTGCCCGAAGGCTTTCTCTTCGAATGATTTAACATATGAGAAGGGTATTCGATCATTCATCTTCTTCACCTTTACCTTGTCTCTTGTACATCTTCAACCTTGTATGGTCCGGTGAATTAGTGGCTAACTTATAACTAATACCACTTCTTACTTCCTTCTTAATATAGAATTTGTCACCTATCTTTTAATCTACTGGCTTTAGCCCTACTTTATGCGTGTCCATCATCTTCTTCTGTACTTCTTCCAAATTCTTGTGTAATCGCTTGTGAATTACATACATTAAAGTTTCCGATTCTAATCCTCATAATGTCTTCAGAGTAAGTAGGCTCTATTGGGTGATTCAGCCAGGTATCAGGTATCTGGGCTTATATCCCATCAAAGCCTTTATGAGAGTTGCTTGTGTACTTGTATGGTACTTGGCGTTTTATGAATCTGGGCCAAAGGTAAATCGACGTCTCTGCCGGGTTCCAGTGTCTAAAACTTCCTTCTATTCCTTTCTTGTGAGCCGTTTCCAGCTGAGTGGTACCATTGTATCGCTATCTCTTTCTACCTTGCAAGCTTTTCGAATTTCTTGGACTAATGTGTTGTTCATCTTGATCCCATTATCTGAAGTAATGAGCCGTGGGCAGCATATCTGCCTAATATCTTATCAAAGAGAGCGGTTGCACATTCTTTGCTACCTTACTAGTAATTGGTATTAACTCTGTATATCACATGAGCGGGTCAATACGCACTAGTAACTTCTTTTACTTCTACACGTGGTACGAGGTTGAGTGCTAAAACCTTCTTCAGTAGGAATCAGTGAGATATAATAATTCCCTTGAGGTACTTCCTCGTCCCTTCTTCCCTTTTCATCGCTGCGTGTGTTGCAATTCTCCACATGATTACTAACATCCTTGTGTTAGTCTTTCTCATCCCTTCTTGGGTGAGATCTCGTGTCATTGTCAAGCGTTAGCTCAACGACTTCAGTTCTCGAGCACTTAGGTGCTATTCATCTATGGAGTACACCTGGGAACTGACCTAATGGGTCATATTCATGACGCCTATAAATTAATACGTCGTCTATATCATTAATGCATCTGTGGAACGTTCAACCCTTTTCCTCGCTCTCTTGATTCTTGGGAGCTAACTCTCTTTATTCTCTCGCACTTGGAGATCACTTTTAAATCTTCATCTCTTCTGGTTCCTCTCATGAAACCCTTTGCCGGCAAGGCTCCTTTGTATAATTGCATAGTTTCGCTCTGTTATTCGTCTCGACTTATCATATTCATACTATCACTTTGCAAAGCATGCCTTGCTCATGCGTCTGCCATTTTATTTGTCTTACCAGGGACCTACGTTCACCTCTAAATCGTAGTCCTTGGCTGTCATAAACCTAAGGGCTACCTCCGGAAAAATTCGGATTCTTAATTTTCTTCCGCAGCTGAGTAATCAATGCACATTGCTATCTCCTCTGCCTTTGTGGGCCTTAATTTCCTACTGTAAGATGCTATAGCCTGATTATTTATCGTCGTATCTTTGCATTAAGCACGATCCTATTCCTTCGGTGGCTAATGGAATTTCTTTACGAAAATCTGGGAAACTAAGTGCCGGGGATGTGTTAATCCCTTCAATTTCGACAAATGCTTCTTGTTGCTTCGCTGTCCACGTGAATGATAACGTGTTCCTTTTCCAACTCTGTCAGTGAAGCGGATATGATTGCTAAGCTCTTCACATACCTTAGGTAAATACCGACTAAACTTAAAATTACTTCACGTCCTTCTGACGTTGATGTGTAGGATATTCCTTCATTGACTTAATCCTTTATTAGTTTACTTGTACACCTCTTTCAATTACTGTAAGTCCAAAGTAGTCTATTGGCCTTGTAAGGAAATTGAATCCCCTTGAACCTTAGCTTGAGGTTTGTGTCTTTTAATCTTCTTAGGACTTCTCTTACTACTTCCGTGTTCCTCTATGGCCTCTTGCTGTTATTTAAATCGTCTATGTGGCAGTGCACCCTTTTGCCTATCAAATCAACTAAATTCTTATCCATTTTATCTTATAAAGTTACGGGGCTATACTTTAGACCAAAGGCATCCTTGCACATTGATACTTGTCGTTACTAGTGGAGAAACTGTCAAAGGTTTACTTTCAAGGGAGTTTGCCAGAATCTCTGCGATAAATCTATAGTGGTGAATTACTTTTGAACCTTATAATGACGACAAGATCTCGCATTAATCTGTATTGGATAAAGATCGTTTCCAGTAATTTTATTCAATTTTCTGAAATCTACAACTACTATA
Organism: Macrobrachium nipponense; assembly: GCF_015104395.2. Lineage (NCBI taxonomy): Eukaryota > Metazoa > Arthropoda > Malacostraca > Decapoda > Palaemonidae > Macrobrachium > Macrobrachium nipponense. Next base: position 21,261,013 of record NC_087217.1, read on the forward strand.
TAAGTTTTTTTTCGTCCCTTGAAACTAGCAACAATGGAAAAGACTACGGGGATTTTGATGGTTCTATTATTCCTTGTCTATCCATTCCCTGTACTTTTCTTTCAAAGATCTCCTTCTGAGAATGTTCTACTCTGTAGGCTGATGTGTAGATTGGCTTTCAGTTTACTGGAATGACCATTTTGTGCGTTATTTCGCTCGTATCTCCTCATGTGCCGCTGCCAAGAGCAACCATATCTTTACATTCGCACGGTAAGTCTTATAATTTCCCTTCAGGCAAGATTTTCCCATATATCCCTTAAATGAGACTCCAAATTAGCCCTTCTCAGTTTTATAAGCTTAATTTTCATTTTCCTTACTGAATGCTGTTACCGTTTCCATTCTACGACTCGAATAGATATGGTGTATACTTCTGCTAGGCTTTCATGTAAACTAGAAGAATAATGTATTCCGTTTAATTGCGTCCTTTCAGTAAGCGTGAGAATTTCCTTCCCTTCAAAAATTGGATTTACTGTACATTCTTCCCACATACTTTCTCCAGATTTAAGTTTCAACTCCCCTTCTAATTTCTTAAGTGTCTTGATTTGATTCTAAGAAGTTATTGACCTGTTATGAACTCGTATTACATTCTGGATATCTTCCCTCTTTCTTATCCTTCTTCAGAATACTTTCCAATAAGGAATTCTCATCGAGTCTAGGTTCTTCTAATTAACCTGCACATTGGTATTCTAGAAATCTTACGGACCCTCCTTTTTTTTAATTACTAATTTCCCTGTAGGTGCATCAATGTTGACCCCTTGTCTACTCATGATTGGATAAACTATTAACAAATGGGCAAAGCTAACTGTATATTCCTTGCTACACAACCCTTCTCTTTTAATGAAATTCTTCCTGGCTTAGAGTGAACAATATAACAGGCTTATTACCTAGATATTATTACTCTGAACGTCTGTGATTTTACAGTCTACCTCTGAGTTCGAACTTAAGTGAGAAAAATATAACCGATTCAATCTTTGCTGACCTTATATTTTTAGGACCTCTGTTTATCTCTTACTATTTCCACTAGATTCAAATTTTATCTCAATTTCAGGCAAGTCGAATTTGCTACTATTAATTAATTTCCCAACCCCTTTTTTTCCCTTTCTTCTTTACTTTGACTAGTGGCGCCCTGTCACCGTAAGTCTCTTGAACCTTGTTGCTCTAGTTATTCTGTCTTCTCACCTTCCCGTCCTGGGTGGTTATGGTTGGAGACAGATCATCCCCTTCAGGGTTCTTACCTAAGATTTTCCTGACTTCTAAATCAATTTCTGCTACATCATCTGTTGGTCCCCTTTTGCGGTGACCCCTTCAGGTAAAGTTCCCAAGAGCAAAGATAGCTATATCAGTTTCAAACAATTCTCAGTTTTTATTCCTTGTATATCCCCTTCTGTAACTATCCACTGACTATTGGAGAATGCCTTATCCAACTCATCGTCATAGATCGATGGGTCAGGAAGGCCTGTGCGTGTTCTCATATCGCTTAATATGCCTGCAAGACAGATCAACGGATCGGTTTCGCCTTCTGGGGAATATATTTTCCAAAGGAACTGTTTCAGTTCTTCCCAATTCCTAAGCCTTTGATAAGTCTGAACGGACATATTGTTCTAAGTCTCCTGACTCCAGGTCGAGGTAGCTCTTGGCTTTAAGAAGTTTTTCCTTATCTGTACCCATCATGTTGCTTAAGCGTATCTCTACTTGTTCTATCCAGTTTTCTAATTTACAGGCATCCTGACCTCCCCTTCTTCCGAAAAACTTAGCTATGAGAACAATTTCACGTCCCCTACATGTTCCCATTGCTGCGGCATCTGAGTTACTCGACTGTGTTCCCTCAGCCACATCTAATTTCCTCGTTTGACTACTAGTGTGAACAAGAGTTCTTGCTTTCTTATTTTGGGCCGATCTCCTTCGGACCATCTTCTCGTTAATTAAAAAGTCTCTTAAACACTTAGTATCTCTAAAATTATTAAAGTTGTGGTAGTAATATCCCGTAAAAGAGCTGATGAAATAAAATACTTTTACTTACGTATTTCGATTACCAAAATAAAAGAATTTTCCCAAGAAATATTCTCAAAGTCTTAAGTTACGGGTAGGCGATTCTCAAACAACCACAAAAAACCTCTTAGCAGTATACTTGTAAAACGATACCGAATTCTCTGACCATAAAGTGTACGCTAACGAGCGACCTCCAGTGAATTACCCTCGTTATCCTAAAC
>NC_087217.1:21268261-21473261 GCF_015104395.2 Macrobrachium nipponense
CGCATGTGTCCATTGCAGTTTGCAAGCATTTATTTATTTCATTTATCGAGTACTTCAGCGAGGGACTGAGCATTTTCAATTAACATTACCTGTCGTTGCCCGAGTGGTCTTTTCATTTTCGTTTATCACAAAAGACTTGCGTATACCGCAAGCACAATTCGCACAGTGTGCCACGCAAATTCATTACTTCCAGACAGGGAAGTCGTTACCAGTTTAGGACTGGCCACCACCAGTGCACGTCAGGTCTTACCATTTCACAGTGCCACTAATTCTTGACACTGTCCATCGACTGGCTGCTGAAGTACTCCCACCTTTTACTTTCTCTCCTCCACTATTACACTCTGCCACGAACAGAGTACCATTTCACTTCAGTATATTTAAGTATACTGCATGTAGTGTCAGGGACACACCAGCACGATACCAGTGCTCCAAGGAACGCCTCCATAAATGCCATTGCACCTGTACAGGCCGTACAGGTAGCCATTAAACCTGCGTGTCCGTCCTTACGGAACGCCCAAGTAACTAGTGTGTCCATGTACAAGGGTCAGTGATCCTTCGGAACACTCAACAAAGGGAACGCCTCCCGAAGCGCCGCAATACCAGCCCTAAGTGCTGACAAACCTGCGTGTCCGTCCTTACGGAACGCCCAATTCATTAAGTCCGTGTACGAGGATCAGTGATCCTTCGGACCAACCCAAGGAACGCCTCCTCATAAGTGCCGCGCACCTGTACAGACGTACAGGTAGCCCATTCCGACGTCTCCCAAGGTGGGAACGCCCGTAAGTGTGACGTACGCCGCACACTTCATTCGATTTTATCCGCCTCAGCAGAAGGTGCCATTCACAAAGTGCCACCGAGCACCCAGTCTTTTCACTTTCATTACCACATTGCAGAACCCATTTCCAAGTGAGTGCCACTTTCCACAGTAGGCACTCCCATTCCATCCATTACCCTTCCTGGCCATTATTATCATTTTCATCCAAGCCTCTACTGCAGCCTAAGGGAAATGTCTTCCCCTGGTTCCCGCGACTTCTTTGCCAGAGAGCTAGAGAAGCTCGGAGCCCTCATAACTCTGGGCAAGGAGGCCGGTTACACTGGACCAGCACTTGACCAGTGGATAAAGGCGCAGCAGGCTGCTGCGCGCCTGCAAGAAAAGGAAGAAAGAGAAGCAGAGGAGAAAGCCAGAGAAGCAGAGAGAGAAGAAAGAGAAGCAGAGAGGAAAGCCAGAGAAGCAGAGAGAAAGGAAAGAGAAGAAGAGAGAAAGCATGAGCTAGCTCTCATAGATGACGCAATCTCTCTGCTAGTTTCTAAGCCCCAGACCATGAGCTGGACTCCCGGTAAGAGGTGGTTGCGGAGGTTCTGCACCACTTGTTGTGTGCGTGGGCATGCTGCGGATTCCGACCAGTGCCCAAGTCGGTCTCTACCTTGGGAGGAGAGCTTCCAGGGTGAACTTCTCCAAGGCTACCATGTAGCCCTGCCTGATGAACAGTCTCCTACGGCCTATCAGTGGATACAAGTCATGGCCGACACCGAAGCCCAGGTCTCCCTTATTTCCAGAAAGGCATTGCCTAGGGGTGCCAAAATCCAGACGAACGAAGAAATTCAGTTTGAATGGATTGACGGTAACCTCTATTCTGTTCCTTCGGTCCTTCTGAATGTGGAAATGCCCTTTCTGGACCAGGAGACCCGGGAAATCACATTGTGCCGCCTGGGCGTAGTTGACCAATTTCATGATGTTTATCAGGTGATATTGGGCCGAGATCTACTTAAGCCGTATCTCCCCTGGACGCAGCTCCCACTACCAGATGCACCAGATCCCTGCAGCATGCCTCATAATCAATCATCAGTTTTAGATTCAGAGGCTAGTGCCTCCGATGTCCCAGACATCCCCTTTATTTGTGAACCTGGCCCTGACCCAGTGTCGGAGCCCAAAGTTCCTGCCACATCCTCTCAGCCTCTTACCATTTTACCGCCTACCTCCTCCACTTTGGAAGAGGTAAGCCCACCAGTTAACCCCGGACTTGCTTCCGAGGATGATTCAACGGAGGTTTCCTTAACCTCCCTACCTCAAATCACTGCCAGAGAGGACTCTTCACCTGTGCCAGAGCACACTGCCAGCCTTGGTGACTCCACAGATTCGCAACCTGTGAGGCCATCTCGGCCTTACTATTCAGTGCCACGGAAGAGGTTCTGGAACACGTTCTGCCGAGACTGTGGCCGCAAGGGTCACATGTCTGCCAACTACGGAGGGTGCGCGAACCATAATATTCCTGCCATCGCAATGGCCGTTACTAATCCTTCTTCACTAGGACCCCCGGCTAAGGGCCCTATAACAGTCGCACCCCTCCAAAGCCATTATCAGCCAAGCCACGTCAGAGCCTACGACGACTCTGGCGCACAAATCTCCCTGATACGGGAAGACCGAATCCCCCGAGGGGCAAACGTCGATAGACGTCATTTAATCACCATCGAAGGTATCAACCATATCAAGCTGATCCTTCCGACCGTCCAATTGAGGGTCACCAGACCTCATTTTTCCAGAATTTGTACCCTTGCAGTTGCAAGCTACATTCCAGGAGGTTACGACCTCCTCCTAGGGCAAGACATGAAGTCTCCCTCGCATTCCAAAAAGCCTAGGGGTCCTAACCCCACAACAAATCACTCCAAAGCAAGGAGTCATCGAAATTCTACTTCCTCTAGGAAGTACGTCCACCAACAGTCTCCCCCGTTACCAAGGAGGGAGATTGACCATTCGCAGTTCCGTTGCAAAACCTGTAACGTAATAGGGCACTCTACTAATTGGCCTGGGTGCCCTAGCCGACTACCAGCAGCGGACAATGTCCATTTTCCACAAGGCTTAGCCTTCAACAAGAGACAGGAGCCTCTGTCTCCCATTTCCAAGGGCACGCTGAGAGGTATTGCACCTCCGGTACCCGCCACAGGTCCAGTCGACCTCCACACTCTGCCAGTGCCACTTGGCAGCACTGAGCAGTGCCAAGCTCCGTCCAGCCTGGACGTAGAGCCACCACAGAACTTGACTTCTGCGCCTGGCCCCGAGCTAGTGCCGGCGCCTAACCTAACCAAGGATCCTCCTACAGGAGATCTTCCAACAGGCATGGAGCTTACCGCAGCCCATGGCCAATCCAAAGTCCATGAGTCTTCTTCACCCTCACCACTGTCGCCCGAGGATGAACCTCCGGCAGACCTAACCTTCATACCTCCTCTGGAAAACCAGGAACTGCCCGACCAGGAGTCAGCCTGGAGTTTTCCCCTTACGACGGCTGTCGCAGCAGCCGGAGTGAGGGCCTCCCCTGCAGTAGGTGCCACCTCTACGACGGTTGCTGCAGATACCGAAGTAGGGTGCTCTCCTGAAATCCCTCAGGCTACCACTGCCTCTGCTCCTGCCGGCGTTTCTGGCCTTTCCCCAGAGTCGGTGCCTCCGTCTACTCCTAGGACTGATGTAGCCAGGTCCTGGAGGAATAAGAAGAAGAAGAAGGGACGTAATCAATCATTAACAAACTAACCCAAGAGCCACATGCTCTCCTTGACACCTGTCCCCGAGGTACAGTGTCGCATTCAATTGCAGAGTGATCCTGGCACCTACCCAGAGAAGGTAGCCAGCCTGATCTCTGCCAGTAGCACTAACCCTCTAACCCCTAGAAATTGTGATACTAACACTCATGTAAATGGCATAATTACCTCATTACATTTCCATCCTGGTAATGCACTAACCACTCATCATCCTCACGCTTCATTACCTCACCTCATGTATTTTAACAATTCCTGCGACACATCACTGCTGTGCGTACCACACTCTGGAATGATTGCGTCTTCATTTAACTATAATGAGTAGGTTAGGCTAATGATTTAGTACCAGGGCATTAGGTTAGTAGAAAGTAGAATTTTCAAGTAACCTTATCTAGGGGTAGAGTAGACTGTCGTCACAGACAACCCGTAGTTATTACTTAGGCTAGACTACATCACTGCATTAAGTTAGTACACTTAGCATCTTTGCCTATAAGTTAGGTAGGCCACTGTAGTTAGCTGTATCGCTGCTCAAAAAACTTCAAGTTAGAGTAGGAGAACTGGGTAGTCGAGACGATCAATTTATTTAAGCCAAGACCTTCACGCCCGAAAGGGAGTGAATGCCTTCTTAACAGGGGGAGCTGTGACGTTTATAGATCGTTCGTCTACCCAAATATAAATTAAATATTTTGATTTGGAAAACGGCAGCCATTTCTTTAGAATATCAGCTGATTTTTAGGAAACGCGGGAACCAAAACCCGCCAGCCAGAGATAGGGGATTCCCCAGTTGGGGGAAAAGTCTTTTATCAGCTGTAGGGACGTATCTCAAAAGGGAAGGGTGTAGGCAGATTGGTACTTCTTAGACCTATACCTTAAGCTCTCTTTCCTGTGACCCCTCTGCTGGCTGTATGCTTGTTTTCCAGGATTTGCCTTGATCGTGGGGGGTTAAGCTGACTTCCAACCCCCAAGCAACCCACCTGAATTCTCTCTCAGTCGGCTGCGAGACGTGATCTCGGACAGAGGTCAAATTACCTGCCTTCCTGTTAGGCCTACCCAGGGTGTGAGTGGCGCGCCGATGACCCAGGCCTCAGACAAAGGGGGCCCCCATACTTTTCTACAAAGAGCCACATTTTCTACAAAGGCCCACACTGAACACGACATCCAGGTACGTCTTGTGGAACAGCATATTGCCAGTCTCTCCCAACCTATTATCATTTTGATCCTCATTCTCCCAATTCAATTTCCAGCAACAAAAGGAATTCATCCCTTTGTTCCCTCTCACTGCCTCATGGCCGCATGCTTCCCCTTGTGTGATCGTCCCAGACCAATGGAGTCATTGCATACTTCAGTGAAACCTTAAAAGTTCCTTCTCCCCAGTATTAGAGAATTAATTAATCAAAGCAAGAAGTCATTTTTCCTTTTATCTTGTTTAATCTGGGATTCTTTTCCAGATTCCATGAGTCACATGCCGTCTCTCTGCCCGCAAGTGTGCATTACCCGAATTTATGAAAATCAGCTTGAATGACATAAGTTGGAGCCATCATTTACCTTTCCTCCAGGCCAGCACGGGCCTTTTTGTAAATAAATAGCTGTAAAGTAACGAGCTGAGTTTTCTGGCGACCTTCCCTCTAAAGAAATTAATAATAACTATCAGTTTACGGTAAGTTAAAGCAATTCCCTCTTGAAATCCCTCAATTATTTCCGTTTACGTATCTAGCCTCTCTCAAGGCCCGCTATATACGTAAATAATATATATATATATATATATATATATATATATATATATATATATATATATATATATATATATATATATATATATATATATACACACACACACACATATATATATATATATATTGTCGGTTGTGACCAAACAAACGTCCAACCATAAGGAAGAATCGACTCCCATAATAACCCCTATGACAAGTCTAGACCTATGCCCCCATTATATTTAAGAGGGTAATGGCGCCCCTTCTGACACCAGCCACACTCTCAGCTCTATTACACTGTCTCCTTTCCGTCTGCCTCCTTCTTGCTGTTGTCCTCTCTCTTATAACTGTCTCTATGTTTCTCCTCCTTCAGTGTCTTCTAGGCCTATGGCGGTCTTTCGCTCCTCAACTTATGCCTTCTTTATTTCTTCATGCTTAATTTGAGTTACGTAAGGCCCTACACGATCTGATGCTAGTTATCTTTGTAATAATAAGAATTTGGAATGCGGCTGTTGATATTACAATTATAATTAAAGGGTAGTAGGTATGCTGTTATTTGATAGATAAGGCTTTTATTGGTAAATAGCTAAATCCCATTATTACAAGAGAGCGCCACGAAAACCGAGTTAATTCTTGTCGGTAACAGCAAGTAATAATATTATTACGACAAAAGTTGAACAGACGGGTTTTCTCGCCTCCATGATGAGAAAATAAACCTACAGAATAGATTCAGTTATATTATTTTCCTTAAAGGAGAAATTAGAGAGAGGGAGCAGAAGTTATAAACGTGTGCTTGAAAGGGTGGAAGTGAAGGATGGAGGGAAAAATGTTGAGGGAAGACGTGTGGAGGGCGGTGGCCACGGTGGAGGGGCGGGTTTCATCGTGCATCTGGAAGCACAGTTCTAGTGTTACCAGATCACATCCAGCCCTTGTGGCTGAAATGTGTTTACTTATATGTGTGGCCGACTGTACGTATTCCAGGCCAAGCAATTCATCAAAACTGTACCGTTTTTACATAATATGACATACAGAACATATACTGATGATTTCCCACCTTATAAGTCAACTTTAATTTTTTATTTAGGAAGTTTTTTAGGAATTATTTACTAAGGAAGTGCAGTATAATTTATTTTCTTGGCATGCAAAATTGGTTAGTCTATGAGAGTATTTTACCTAAATGGTGTGGCAATTTGGAAGAGATTCGTACCCAAAAAGTTTGTTTCGAGAATTTTTACCTAAAATTGTCGATTCAAGGGAGTTATTTACCAAAAATGGCTCAGTTTGGGAGAATTTTACATATAAAAAGTAGGAGAATTTGTATACTTAAAAAGTGTGCCAGAAAGACATTATACCTAAAAGGTATGTCAGTTTGGGGGAGTTTTGTACCAAAAAAGTGGGAGAATAGGTATATAAAAATTTTGTCAGTTACAGAGAGTTTTGTACCCCAAAAAGTGTCAGTTTGGAAGAATTTTATGCCTACAACTTTATCACTGGGAGGATTTTGCACTTTAGGTTTGTCAGTTTGAGTGTCGTATCCAAAAAGTGTGTCAGGTCAGAAAAGTTTTGTTCCTGAAGTGTGTCAGTATGGGAGGTTTGTACCCAAGATTGTCAGTTTGCATGAGTAGTACTAAAACATGTCAGTTCTGTAAGGTTTATACACAAAGAATGTGTCAGTTTAGGAAACTTCGTACTTAAACATCTATCAGTTTGGGCGAAGTTAGTATTAAAAAAGTGTGTCAGTTCAGGGAACTTGATGCGTGGTGTTAAAAATGTGCGTCAGTTCGCAGGAACTCGTCTGCTTTTGAAGGGATTGTATGCGTCTTGGTGTTATTGATTGTTTTTGTTGTAACAAAGACTGAAGGATAACTTGTCAGCTGAAATGAAATATAGCTCACTTGGATTTGTCATTAGTTTATTTGTGAATTTCCTGTAATCCTTTTGTTTTCAAGACGTCTTAGAATGTAGATGAATGTTCATTCTTGTCAAATAAATATTGTAAAAGTCATGTAAACTGCTGTTGATTCAGGTAACATCAAGTTCTGTATAGAGTTGATCAAACTAACAAGTAATAACCTTGAATTTAAAAAGAAAAAAGGAAATATTGACAGATTAAAACATGTGTAGCCTACACAGTCTCAGTATGATACATTTTTATAATTACAATGTCATTGAATTTTTTTATTTAATGTGTATAATGGTTTGGAATAGTTAATTTTATTGAAATTACGAATTCAAAGTAAAAGGCAACTAAAATAGGGAGAGGGCATTAGCATGCCTATCACATCACAAAATCAAGTAAAATGATCAAGGTCAATATTGGTCATTTGAAGTATTTGCATATCCAGAGGGTTGTAAACAGCATTGTGTTTTCCTATAATTTACTCTGCCATTTCTCATATAAATATAGATATTTATAAATAAATTACATTAAAGCTCTAAGTCAAGAATTCAATCAGCTGCAACTTCAGTTTTAAAGTGGTTATACTCGAAATATATTCATTGAATGCAGTCTTTGGCTTAATATTGAAGGTTGAATGATACCAGTTTTCTTTTATAAGACTCATTTCCTGGTTGTTTCAGTCCGAATGAAAACAGAAAACATAATTTCGAAGATGTATGGTTAAAAATCATAGATTTTCTCCTTTGGCTCAGAAGAACTGCACTTTATTTTTCTGCTATTTACATCCCAGGAGAACAAAATTCTGTAAGCAAACATCTACAGATTTTTCACGCCATGTTTAATATGATGAAACATTTAGCCATGCTTATTATGTGCGAAATTACATCATAGACTAGTCTCAGTGGTAACCTGATTTAGCTACCCACTCTCCTTGAACTCCCTGTGCATGATACTTCTCCTTTACATTTGAAAGAAGCCAACATTCTTTAGCAGCGATACAGAAAATGGGAATTTATGTAGCTAATCACTGAGGAATATTGTGGCTCTTCTCTAAGCTGTCGGCCTACAAAAGTGGTCTTTCGAGTTAGCTTCGAAGCAGATTATAACAGCTTAGTTATAACTCCTGCTGAGAACACTATTTTGGGGCTCTGCAATGCTGACTCCAGGGGAAAATATTTTATTTGATTTTTGGACATAAATAAAATTTACAATTTATATAATGGTTTTATTTCCACAAAAAGTACATTGTAATTGGTTTAAGAGTATCTCCCCTCTGGTTGCATATGGTAGCCATGTAGGTACCCGAAACCTCTAGACTTATGCTTTACAGGAAAAATTTTAATTCCTTCTAAATTTCAGAAACTGAATAGGTATAGAATTTAGGAAGATCATAGACTTGGCACTACAAAGTCATACAGCACTGGAACAAATGAAATTGCAAGGTGTAACAGGAAAACCTTGCGCTTGGTCTATGACAATAATAGAAAGGAAATGGGCCGAAGGGGTATACAGCAAAGAGCGTCAAGTACCTTTATAACGCCTTTTTTTTTTTTTTATCTTTTAGCACTGGTACATTCTCAGATATTTGACAAAAAAATTTTCTATAGTTTCTCACTGTTGGTCTTTGCAAGATTGATGTACACCTGATCTTTTCATTCTTCAGACAAAAAACTTATCTAAATTTATGTATTCTGAATCTCCTCACGTTATTTACGAATTTATGGGAAATTTTTGCAACTTACCGTGAGTGACTTTAATCCCCTTAGAGTTTGTTTCACTATGTTATTTGAGCGCCTCATTGGCATGGTTGGTATGGTGTTGGCGTCCCACCTCGGTGGTTGCGGGTTTGATTCTCGGCCATTCCATTGAGGAGTGAGAGATGTGTATTTCTGGTGATAAAAGTTCACTCTCGACGTGGTTCGGAAGTAACAAGCCGTTGCTGAATACCAACTGGTTCCATGCAACGTAAAAGCACCATACAAACAAACTAGGTTATTTAACTTTTTACCTATAAAAGAGAGGCCGGTTGTGATCAAAGTATACCCCACAAGGAAGAATTAGCGCCTCAGTGGCGTGGTTGGTTGGTATGGTATTGGCGTCCCACCTCGGTGGTCGCGGGTTCGATTGTCGGCCATTCTCGACATGGTTCGGAAATCACGTAAAGCCATTGGTCCCGTTGCTGAATAACCGCTGGTTCCATGCAACGTAAAAGCACCATACAAACAAACACAAGGAAGAATTAGGGAAGCTTTATGAACATACTGTCAGCAATGGGAATATAGTACCTTGAGAACATCATACTTGGTTCAGCTATTCTTATACTTCTTCCGAGAAACAGAATTGAAACATCAATAAATTGCCACACCCCTCTGAAAAGAAATCACTCCATTAATCCAGCATGAATAAGGTAGAGAAGAAAACACTTTGTAGGTAATGACTATATACACAATTGTGCTACTGTTACTGCAACAGACATAAGGACAAACTGGACAACCGGAAAGTGAGGGATCTACCTGAAGTGATACGTGAAATTTAGGCTTATAAAGTGAAAGCACAGGGACATACAAACAAGATTCAAGTTAAAATAAAAAGATAGAGTAGAGTTGGGCCTAATAATTCCAATATCATCACCAAATTGGAATATAGTTTTTAGGACAAAGGCCTAGCACTGGGACCTGTGAGGTCACTCGGCGCTGAAAGGGAAATTGAGCGTAGAAAGGCTTGTTTGTTTGTACTGTGTTTGTAAGTTGCATGAACCAGTGGTTATTCAGCAACCGGACCAACGGCTTTACGCGACTTCCGAACTACGTCGAGGTTTGAAATGTGTAACAGAAAGGAAACTTGCAGTTGCACAATGAAACCAATGTTAGGAGAGGATGAATAGCAAAATGGAAGAGAATATGAATAGAGGCACAGTAAAGAGAATGAAAGGGATTGCTGACGAAACGTAACAAAGAACCTTACCTCCATGAAAAGGTATATCTTACAACAACTAGTGAACTCCCAGGTTCTTTCTACCTCGGCAATTAAAACAGGCCACTTACAAACCCTGTTCAAGGTATACTAGACATGAAAGGAGGTAATAGTAGTCAATATGATTAACTACCAATTACTATTCCTTGGGAAGCAATCGTGCTAGACACAGGTACGAATAAAACGGGAGGGAAAAATGGAAGATAAAGAATACACAAAGTGTGTGGTAGTTTGGAAGATGTCTCTCAAAAGTGTAAGGGGTAAAGGCTTGTACGTAGTCATACCTCCTTTGAGAGACGTCTCTCTCTTTTGGAAGATAAATTTTCTTCATGGTTGGTGTGCCATTAGTCAACAAAAAACATACCTGGTAATGATTTGTACCATATGTGTAGAAAAAGAAAACCTGCAAAAATGCTGAAAAAAAAAAGGTCTCTACCTAGAAAGAACAGCAAGGGGTCTTCATAAACTAACAGGGAGAGAGAGAGAGAGACATTTGACATTACTTATCAATAAAACACATGACATTTTACTTGGTAAAAGTATCAAACATATTAGCAATTACTGATCAAAAGAATATTTCTTATCTCCCGCTTGTCCACTTAGTATAATGGTGTTAGACAGCGAAAGATTGTATGTCCTTTCTTACGACTGTTATTCGTAAGCATTGTGGGTTCTACTTCTTTTCTCGTCTACAGGTATCTAGTTTAGTTGATTCTTCTTTAGAATAAGGGAGATGATTCAAACGGAGGAAGTTGAAACTTAACAGCTTTATTTCTTAACTCCGTCACTAGAGTAGAGAGATGGTTTGGTCAGATGACCGCTCCGTTTCGTAACTAGAAGAGAACTAATAATACAGGGCATCGTGTCGATAGCGGAACACTAGCTATCTCAGCGATTTACATATAAAATGAATACGTAGTCCACCGGCTCGAAAGTCATGAGTTTCCGCCGCGGGTTAACAGGTCAACCGCTTCCCATGAAAGGTGTTGTTAGCTGTTTGTAAAAAAAAATGATGATATGTCCAAATGCAAACCAGGCTACTGCAAGCATTGCACAGCGTGATCTAGTTTCACAATGTCACGTAGGACGCTCCTAATTCACCAATGACCCCTTAGGTCGTGGGTTCTATTTACAGATATGTAATTTATCTGCATAATTTAATGTATTTATTACATTAGGCTCGGACAGCTACCATTCAAGCCTTGAATAACAAAAGTTACGTTAAACATGGTTTCTTAGGAGTGTGCCCGTAACATATATTTAGTCATAATTATAAACAAGTGATTAAATGCATAAAAGGTTTTGTTACATACACTTTTTGGACATATTCATAAATAAAGAAAAATGCATGGAAAATATAGATCCATGTTTGATATATATATGGCATATAATGTAAATAATGATTATTAGATACCAGAAAAAAAATTAAAAGGTTAACATGTATACATGAAGATTATAGTAATAGGTAACCCGATTAAGAATAATTGTTACTTTGCAAAGATACATAACATGATCATGGATAACTGTTCAAGAGTATTTGTTACACTTTGTAAAGATATGATTGTGCACAGGATATAGATTCCTGGTACGTACACGCACCAACCGTTTGATATATAGGGCTTCAATATTTTATTAGGTGCCTGAAAGATACTTTAATGCATTTTAATATATAGGGCTACAATATTTTATTAGGTGCCCGAAAGATACTTTTAACTGTTCATATATATATAAATGCAAAGGCTTGGAGTCTCTTGTCCTACATATTGCCAGCATACAGACCGCTTTTCACACACAACACAATTCCAGACAATTTTCCTCGGAGTCAGGTGAAATGGCCAGTTTCAGATGGCTCTGAAAGTAAACGCTTTTAACGCAACAGGAGTGTCGTCTGGACGCGGCAGAATGTTCCTTTGAAGATCCGTCTGTGTTCGCCTCAACCTACGCCAAGGAAAGATGTTAACGGCGATAAAGATCATTACTGTAACACAAACCACGGCTAGCAGCACGTAGAAACGAAGATTTTCTCCTCCTGCATAAGTCGGCGACGTGTGGTCCATCTCAGCCAGTTGCGTCAAACGATGAGCCACCTTCGCGTTGTATGGGAGTCATTGGGAGAGGTAGTGATAGGATAACTGTAGTCGCCCACGTAAAATTGGCAAAGAACTCCCGTTTGCGGATTATAGTGTTAATCCCGCGGACCGTGTAGTTTGTAGACGTCCCGGTACATCCGTCTGCTGCGACAAAGACCTGGGAGTGGGCTGTGGTCCCGTCCGGACATGCCACTTCAAAGCCTGCCTTGTCGTATCGGATCCACGAGCCGTTGTTCAGTCTGTAATTGAACTTATTACTGTCAAAAGGATAAAGTTTCTTCAGACAACCTTCGTGTGTATGGGAGAGAGAACCCTTTAGCACTATGCCTAACTCACATAAATCCATTGATATAGGATGGAATTCAAAAGTCAGCTGTACAAACTTTATTATTCATGGCTTCTGAACAGTGAGTGAATTTATCTAAGTCTTTAATGACTGTATATGATTTCCTATCGGGAAATCAATACGTGTCCCGTCAAATTGGATATTACTGGACTTGAGTTATTCGTTATGAAAGTTGGGAACGGTGCTATTTTGTATGATTGCCAGGCATCGGAAGAATCAAAGGGAATGGTTATCATGATCCTGTAATTTTCAACGCTTACCGATATTAAGCTATAATAAAACTCTATTTTATGGGCGTCTAATAAAGGAATATAACCTAGTTTCTCCCGTCCGTTCTCCAAAGTTAAAGTCAGATCTTTAATAGGCATAAGATGTGGGGATAACACACCCTTTGTTGCTAGCGTAATAGCTTCTACATAGTCCTTTGATTTTTCAATAAAATGTGATATTTTGGTACGGATATGATCTATTTTCAAACTATAATAAGCTAACGTAGCCAGCAAGTGTTGTACTTCCATAATCTGATCGATATTACTAGAATGTTCGTTCACCAAGCTCATTATTTGATTGATTGAGGATAACTGGCTATGCAGTTCGGACAAAGGTAATTCCGTTTTATGTTGCAAAAACTCAATTCTCTTATTTTGATTATAAATTTGAAGGCGATTTGAAATTCCTAAGCCTAAACTTGCAACAGATCCAAAGATGTTTAATCCAGCAAAGAAGCGGGTTGCGACGTTCGAAATTATTGCGCCGCAGAGACCACATCAGCAGGTCTCGAGCCAGATCTTCTGCCTCTGCGGTTTTATTCTGCAAGTCCTATGATAACATTTCCGCGACACTGATTGTTTGAGCTAGCGAACCCTCTGAGTTAGCATGAAAATGACGTTGGTGCATTTCCTTTAACGAAACAGCAAACCTCAACAGGTCACTCTTTAGGTTAATGACGTCATCCTCAGGAAGAAATATCGCCTGCATATCAACTTCTATGACTATATTGCTTGCGGTAATGAAAACGTCTTCTGTTCTTTCTACAATAGTGCCATGAGTAAAATCTAATTCTTTTGTTTTAGTGCTCTTCCCACACGACAAAGATGTCTGAACGAACAATATCACTCCTAACAATAACAGATTCATTTTGGAAACCTGCAATGAGTAAAATATATGTAATAACTCATGTTAAAGAAAATTTTTTTATACAAATATGATATATATATATATATATATATATATATATATATATATATATATATATATATATATATATATATAAGTTATTATACAAGTTTCATAGATACAAAAATTTCCCTCACTTCCATCTACCCTTCTTTAATTTCTGATATGTGCCAATGGAACGATTCTCATATCAGTGGGTTGGGATACGTTTTGAACCCTAAATCTATTGGCCGTTAATGTTTCTAAAATGTTAAACGGACCTTCAAACTTAGGTGTCAGTTTGTAGTTTAATCCTTTACGTATGTATACTTGTATGTATACCTTATCGCCCACGGCATATGTTTTAGTTGGCGTAGCTATTTTATCATGATTTCTTTTCAGTATGATTTGTGATTCTTCTAGATTCTTACGAAGTATATTATAACGACTTATGCTTGCATCCATATCATCCTTTAGAGGATTTGATAAATTGGTTGTAGGCATTAATACAGGGAAAGGCGTTCTAGTTGGGGTACCGCACAGTGCCTCGTGCGGCGACATTTTAATAGATACATGATATGAGTGATTGAGAGTGCTTAGTACCGCAGGTATGGCAATGTCCCAGTTGGGGTCCATCCCCCCTAAGGTGACCCTTAAAATGTTTAAAACCTTACGATTTGCTCTTTCCACTAGCCCGTTAGACTCTGGGTGGTAGATCATGGTATTGATTTTCTTTATGCAAAGGAATTCACACAAGGAGTTAAGGAAGTGATTATTGAATTCTCCGCCAGAGTCGGATATGATCATGTGTGGAATTCCGTTTACAAATGTAGCACTCGTAAAACTTCCTAGCGCACTCGACTGCGGTTTTTGTTTTAAGCGCTATCAGTTCTGTATATCGAGTCAAGGCATCTATGATTACTAGGAGGTGCTTATTTCCTCTGTCAGACTCGTAAAACCCTGTTAATAAATCTAAGTGTACTCTTTCAAAGGGTTGATTAGGTACGGGATAAGCCCCTAGGCTGACAGGTGTCTTCGTGTGCCCTTTGTGTTCTTGACAAGTGCGACAATTAGCTATGTGCTTTTTTATATCTGTAAGCATCGTATGCCAATAAAATAAGGATTTGGCTTTCTGTGACATGATGGAGAAACCCGAGTGTCCATGCAATGGATTTGCATGCAACCAATTTAAGACAGTGGGTATGAGTGAAATCGGTACCACCACCTGGTCGTTATTCAGCTGTGGTGTGTTGCGGGTTTTCCTCGTCATGGATCTACACAGGATATTATCTTTGATTATATAATTCTGCTGCTTATACTTTATATATTCCTTTTCCTTAGGATTTCCGTTTAACGCGTTTATGATTTTTTCTAATTGCTGATCTTTTCTTTGTTCCGTCTGTAATAGTTCAGCACTCCAGCCCAGATCTTCCTGTTCAGATATAGTTTTAACAATAGGCATGGATGTTGATATATCTATTAATTCAGCTAATGGCTCCGTACAAGATGACGAGGGGTTGCGTGATAATGCGTCAGCAATGATATTTGCTTTCCCAGGTAAATACCCGATCCTCGTGCCAAAGTCTTGGATGATCATATGCCACCGAGTTCGTTTAGGGCTGTGACTAAAGCCTTTAAAGAAGTCGGTTAGGGGCTTATGATCAGTGAGAACCTTGACGGGATAACCGTATATTATGAACTTAAAATGCACTAGTGAATTAACAATACTGAGCCCTTCCTTGTCTATTACTGCATATTTACTTTCGGAAGGTCTCAGTTTACGTGAATAAAAAGCTATAGGGAAAAACTGTTTGTCATATTGTTGAAGCAATACCCCACCTACTCCTAGGTCTGAGGCGTCTGTTGCAATAAAGAATTCCTTACCGAAGTCAGGAAATTTTAAGATAGGGGAACTACACAGTTCATCTTTCAATGTATCGAACGCCTGTTGATGTTTCTCAGACCATATGAAATCTACGCCCTTCTTTATAAGATCGGTTAGGAGAGCGGCTATGATTGAGTAGTTGTGTATAAAACGCCTGTAGTAACCACTACATCCTAGAAATTGCTGTATTCCCTTGACGTTAGTAGGTATCGGAAAGTTACGGATAGCCGATACCTTATCATGGACTACTTTAAGACCTTGACTAGACACCGTGAAACCTAAATAGACTAGTTCTGTTTTAAAAAATTCACACTTACTTATCTTTACCCATAGGTTATGCTGCCTTAGTCTTTATAGCACTAACTCTAATTTACGTAGATGTTCTTCTAAGGTATTAGAAAAGATTACAAGGTCGTCCATATAGGCATGTAGGATATCCCCTAACAAGTCTCCAAACACGATGTTGATCATTCTAGTAAAAGTTATGGGAGCACAACGTAAACCAAAAGGCATACGCAAAAATTCATAATGTCCCCTGGCTGTGCTGAAGGCAGTGTATGGGATACTCTCCTTTTCTAACGGTATCTGGTGGAAACCCTTGAGTAAGTCCAAACTGGTAAAATATTTGTTCTGACCTAGTAAAGATAGAATATCGTCAGTACATGGCACTGGGAATCGGTCAGGGATCGTTTCCTCATTTAAGCGACGGAAGTCTACGCAGATACGCCAAGTTCGATCTTTTTTCGGTACAACTATTAACGGAAAATTATAAGGGCTGTTTGATTTCCTAATGACTCCTTCCTTTAGCATTTTACCTACTTCCTCATTTATCTCATTCTGGAATTTCATAGGGAGTCTGTACGAAGGTACATAGATAACTTTCTGCTTATCTTTTAACCTTATTTGGTGTTCTATGACATCCGTTTTTCCTAAAGATCCATCCGTAGTGGAAAAAACATCATGATATTTAGTTAAAAGATCAAGAAATTTCTGCTGAATTTTGATTTTATTTTTTATTGATTGCAAAAGGGATTCATCCGCAACTGATTGAGCGTGATTGATCTCAGCTACGGTAAGAATGCGATGTTTATAAACTTCCACATCCAAGATATGTTGGTTTTTGTGAATTACTAAAGCGGTATTCAAATGATTACAGACTTTGATGTTACATTGTTGTTGTGAGCCGATTGTATAAATGGCTTGTGTGACGGATAATCCATGAGTTTTCAGAGTGTCGGAAAGGATTAACATTTCAGATCCCGGCAAGGTTTTCTTTACACGCACTAATATGTTCGAAGTTACGTTCGGCTCAAGAGTTTGCGTGCAAGCTGATATTACGGGTGAGCGAGATTTCTGTTGGGTCGCATGGATTATTTCTTGGTTCATGAGACAAGTGATTGGTTCTTCAATGTATGTTACTACTCTATTTGCTGTCTCCTTATTATCTAAAACTGATTTAAGGTGTTAAAAGACTTATAGAATTTTCCTTTGATATACACGCCGTGTTTTGCAGGGGCTAAGGTAATGTTTTGAGTGTCCAAAGATGGGTATCCTATAATTACAGCGGGATACATATCAATGTTTTGTACAACGATAAAGGTATCGGAAAACGTGCGCTTACCGACGTTGTACTGAACATGAGTTACTCCTACCACATTTAATTCATTATTTCCTATACCCGAGAGTCTTACTCCGGACTTCTCTATAGGGAAGTTCAAAAAAGCAAATGATGAGTCCGCAAATCCATGATATTACGTTGACTACCAGAATCAAAGAATAATGTAAATGACTTATGATCTAAATTTACTGCATGTAAGGTTGGGCGTAACTCATCTTGACTTATAATTGCGTGAATTTGTTGCAAATCTACGGGAACCTGCACTGATTTTTTGGATTCGGCCGTGTGTTTCATAGGAAAATCAATTGCCTCACAATGATCTGGTAAATGATTAAATTGATTATTTGATACAAAAGATGTTGCTATGGATGACCCAACATCGTCCTCTCCCCCCCTGGAGCTTACTACGTGGTATGTGCTTTGTTTTGCACACTCGGAAAATTCGCCTGACCTTGCGAGTTCTGGCTAGACGGCCCAGGAACAGAGTTACTTGAAGCACGATTTGTTTATTTGTGATGCTGAGCAGCATTACTGTTCGCCTGCTTCTTTTTAAAGTACTGAGGACCCTTCTTTTTGTTTTCATTGGCAACTGTTTGCATGTTTTTAGGATTCTGCTGTTGATTCCGCAAGAAGCATCGATTATATGAATGAGAGGAACTGTTGTGAATTGAACAAAAACGCATCTGACAGTCTGAAATCATGTGACCTGGTCTTTTACCGTTATAACAAATCATCCCTGCAGCTTGATTATTATTGACCACGTTTACTTGTTGTGGTTTATCCTCATTTTTTGCAAAAACTTGAGTAAACAAGGGATCAAGGTCAGTACATTTAGACATGTGTTTTTGATCTGTTTATACACATCTAGTTCCGTACTGTTAGGCTGTAGCTTTTTGTCAAAACACCTCACTAAAGCTTCAGGCAACATGACTGTCATACACGTGAGGTAAATCAAACGTATGAAATCTTTCACGGCGATTCTGGAACTTGTAACCCACGCGGAGTTACTTAAATTAACCTGATATTCATTTAGCCGGTCGGCAATTAGCGCCGCCCGTTCTACAACGTTAAGCTGAGTCATAGAGGCTTGGTTAAGGATGTTCCTTAAAGCCAGCACTACGTCTAAAGCCTCTTCACCGCCATATACAGCACGTAACCTAACTTTGAAATCGTCCCATGTAACCGCGTCTTAGAAAGAAACACCTCTCAGATATGCACTTGCGTCTCCTTTAGCAAAGTCTATGAAGCTTTTGGCTTCCTGTAATTGTACAGATGGGTCTGTGATAGCTTTTGCATTTAACCCTTAAACGCCGAAGCGGTAAAAATCAAAAACTCCCCCGAATTCCGGAGCCGGTTTTGAGTGAGCGCGGAATCGGAAAAAATAATTTTTCCAAAAAATCACAGCGCGCTTAGTTTTGAAGATTAAGAGTTCATTTTTGGCTCCTTTTTTGTCATTGCCTGAAGTATAGTATGCAATCATCAGAAATGAAAAATAATATCATTATCATATGTAAATAATGCGATATATGGTAGCAAAAAAAAAAAAATTCATACATAATTGTATTAAAATCACGCTGTGCAAAAAACGGTAAAAGCTAACGAGTTTTTTTTTTTTCGTTGTATTGTACACTACATTGCAATCATTTTGATATATAATACATTGTAAAACAATAAAAGCAACACCGGAAAAATATTATCACAAAACGATGTACGAATTCGTAACGTGCGAACGTAAAAAAATATTTTTTTCAAAAATTCACCGTAAATCTCAATATTGTTCTAGAGACTTCCAATTTGTTTCAAAATGAATAAAAATGATTGAATATTACGATACTGTAAGAGTTTTAGCTTACAATTGCGTTTTTCGACCATTTCGGTAGAGTCAAAGTTGACCAAACGTGGTTTTTTTTCTATTTATCGTGATTTATATGCATATATTTCGAAAATAAGAAAAGCTACAACCTTCAAATATCTTTCATTTTATTTTACATGAAATTGCGCACATTTTCATATATAAAACTCTATGAAATGCCTAATATGAAACGGAGCAAATTTTCCGAGAATTCGATGTACGCAATTCGGAGATTTATGGCGGAGAATCCGCGCGCGGAGGGAAGGAAAGTTTTTTTCATAAATTCACCATAAATCTAAATATTGTGCTAGAGACTTCCAATTTGTTGCAAAATGAAGATAAATGATTGAATATTACTAAAATATAAGAGATTTAGCTTACAATTTCGTTTTTCGACCATTTCGCTAGAGTCAAAGTTGACCGAACGTGGTTTTTTTTCTATTTATCGTGATTTATATGCAAATATTTTGAAAATGAGAAAAGCTACAAACTTCAATTATTTTTCGTTGTATTTTACATGAAATTGCGCACATTTTCATATATAAAACTTTATGTAACGGCTAATTTAAAATGGTGCAAACATTACCACAATCGCACGTAACATTTTTTCGGAAGAGTTACCGCGCGGACGTAAGGAAAATTTAATATTTTTCATAAATTCACCATAAATCGAAATATTGTGCTAGAGACTTCCAATTTGTTACAAAATGAAGGTAAATGATTGAATATTACAAAAATATAAGAGTTTTAGCTTACAATTGCGTTTTTCGACCATTTCGGTAGAGTCAAAATTGACCGAAGGTTGAAAATTTGTCACTTATCATGTTTTATATGAAAATATTTCAAAACTGATAAAAGCTACAACCATGGGTTGTTTTTAGTTGTATTGTGCATGAAATTGCGCACATTTCCATATATAAAACTTTATGTAACGGCTAATTTTAAAATGGTGCAAACATTACCACAATCGCATGTATGATTTTTTTCGGAAGAGTTACCGCGCAGACGTAAGGAAAATGTTTTTTCATAAATTCACCATAAATCGAAATATTGTGCTAGAGACTTCCAATTTGTTGCAAAATTAAGGTAAATAGTTGAATATTACTACAATATAAGCGTTTTAGCTTACAATTGCGTTTTTCGACCATTTCGGTAGAGTCAAAGTTGACCGAAGGTTGAAAATTTGGCACTTATCGTTATTTATATGGAAATATTTCAAAATTGATAAAAGTTACAATCATGACTATTTTTTTGTTGTATTGTGCATGAAATTGCGCACATTTCCATATATAATAATTCATGTAACGGATAATTTAAAACGGTGCAAAATTTATGTCAAAGTGACGAAATAATTTTTGAGATGTGTCACTGATACTTTTTAGTGCGATAAGAAAGAAATTCGCGCTTGCGCGCCTGCGTAACGATTGTAAACAAAATAACGCCTTGATCCGTGAACTCCCAGCATCCCCCAAGGCGCGTGATTCAAAAGTTTTCGGCTGGTAGGCCTATAAGTATTTTTCCGCGAATTTTTAAAATAACTTTTTTGAGCTGACGTATGGTACGTCCATTCGGAAATCGGGGGAGATTTTGACTCGACGTTTAATACGTCCATTCGGCGTTTAAGGGTTAAATGAGCGTCTACAGATGAGATCCATGACTCAACGTTTTGAGGCAGGAACCCATTGACCCGACCTTGAAAAGGGACTATTGCTGACCTAGCACTGACTAGAGTCACAACATTGGGGTTACCCGGTGCGGAAGAACCCGCCACAGTAGTTGCCATGTTAACTTTTACTTTTTTCTTGTCACTATGATTTCTTGCGATCCTATCAAAATATCTATAAGAGTACACACGACCACTACGTAAACGCATATGCAAAATAAAGTAAAAATGTGTTGCAAATAATAGGAAAATCCCCCCCAAAAAAGATAATGTTAATACAGATAATTTGATAAAGATATTTTCCGGAGAACTCCTGGAAGAAAAAGCGATCAGCAACAACGAGAAAAAGAATCTGCGGGCGAGAACTCGTAGTTGAAGACTGATTCCTGTAATGAATTCAGATTAAGATTGGATAACTCACCCCAGGAATACTGGACGATCGACTCTTGATGTACAACACTTCACTGAAAAAACCTGAATGGATAAAGAATGTACTTAGCTCTGGTATATATGCGGAAAGAACGTTGACGTTCCGATGACGTCACAGCCTCTCTCTCTCTCTCGCGTCGCAGGAAGCCGTCGATGTTGTGATGATGTCACAGCCTCTCTCTCTCTCTTTCGCGTTGCTTCCTCTTGACCAAATCTTCTACGTCCTTGCCTGTGATCGCGCGTTGTTTTCTATGGTGGTTTCTTCCTTCCCGTTGATGTCCGATGCTGCTTCGCGTCCGGTTTTGATTCTTGGAGATATGCGATGACAGTCGTTCACTTAAACGTCGATGTTGATGCTCGAATTCGTCTCGATGAAGGACATATCTTCGTCTTCATAGGATGTTTACAGTTGCATGTTGATTGAAGATCCCGTTTCCTCAGTTTATTATTGACTTATAGCTGGGCTTCGATGATATATTTCTTTGGTAGACGTATATGGTTCTTGTGTATGTAGATAGGCGCTGCCACCATTTTCTTATCTCCCGCTTGTCCACTTAGTATAATGGTGTTAGACAGCGAAAGATTGTATGTCCTTTCTTACGACTGTTATTCGTAAGCATTGTGGGTTCTACTTCTCTTCTCGTCTACAGGTATCTAGTTGAGTTGATTCTTCTTTAGAATAAGGGAGATGATTCAAACGGAGGAAGTTGAAACTTAACAGCTTTATTTCTTAACTCCATCACTAGAATAGAGAGATGGTTTGGTCAGATGACCGCTCCGTTTCGTAACTAGAAGAGAACTAATAATACAGGGCATCGTGTCGATAGCGGAACACTAGCTATCTCAGCGATTTACATATAAAATGAATACGTAGTCCACCGGCTCGAAAGTCATGAGTTTCCGCCGCGGGTTAACAGGTCAACCGCTTCCCATGAAAGGTGTTGTTAGCTGTTTGTAAAAAAAAATGATGATATGTCCAAATGCAAACCAGGCTACTGCAAGCATTGCACAGCGTGATCTAGTTTCACAATGTCACGTAGGACGCTCCTAATTCACCAATGACCCCTTAGGTCGTGGGTTCTATTTACAGATATGTAATTTATCTGCATAATTTAATGTATTTATTACATATTAACTGTACAGTCGACCGTGCCTATTCGTGGTTCCGGATTAGCGATTTTTCTATGGAACACACATACAAATTATTCACGAATAATTCGTCTATTCATGATATTTTTCATAGAGAAATATTCACTCACTACTGCATTTTCATATTTTCGTGACTAAATGCATTTTTGAGATAAAACTATAGAAATCCTCAGGTATGAGCATTTTTAGATGGGTTTTGTGAAAGGTTCCAAGTATTCGGTTGGGGGGGGGGGGTGCAGATTTTGGTACACATCCCCTTCACATACCAGGACTGACTGTGCAATCTTCAGTAATATAAGTATCATAAAATATAAATATTTAAGATATCTATTCTTTAAATACTTACCTCTCCATCAAAAAGCTTTTACTTCCGCGGCAGCACAAGTTCAGCAGGTTGAAAAAAAATGTGAACACTCGGGTCTTCTATGAATATCCCTCTACCCATCTACTTCCCCCATAAATCAGCAGGGGACTATTAGGTACCAACATTCGTAGCCAGCAGTCTAAGTCTACTTATGTCCACTATGAAAATGGGGAGGTAGGGAGGGCAATTTATATAAAGGTTAGTATTTAAAAAATAAATTTTGAATTATTTATAAATTTGAAATGAACCTTAACTCTCAATTAAATAGCTGATTTCCACATTTGAAACAGTTGGTGGGCAAAGTGAAACTTAGCCAACCCTTCAAACTTCTCCCACAGCTAAACACATACTGAAGTTAATAAAACTGAAAAAATGCCTATTACTGAAACTCTTACCTTAAGGATTGTACCAAACAAATATTTAAAAATAAAAGAACCAACCAACATAAAAAAAAACAGAGTGCATCTGCCGAATTCCCACCAAACATGGCAACAAAAGTAGACAGCTGGCTACGACCGTTTGTACATATAAGTACCCTGGTGGGGGATGGGGGAAGTAGATGGATAGCTATATAATGGAGAGGTAAGGTTCATTTCAAAAATAAAATTGTTACCCACTCTCTTAAAGTTGTTTATAAATTTTACATCTTATCAACAATGGATATCTGTCTTTTTACTGCAATCTATATTTACAAGTATTTCACCAAACCAATGAGAACAAAGTTTTTCTTTTATAAACAAAATTACTTTTCCATTACTAACACAACACTTTATCATGGCCTAAATCACATGAAGGTTTCAAGTCTCAGACACTATAATCTACTGCTGACAAAAAAAGGAAGAACAGGGTCCAGTAAGTTGGCACATGCAATTTAATGAATTTAGGGTTACTGGTGGTATCTTATTTTTAATAAACAGTTAACCCAGAACACTGAGTGAACTCCAATAAGGCTGGCACAAAGGATTTGTTGTCAATGAATTATTACCAGATCTTGTTTAACCCTTAAACGCCGAAGCGCTAAAAAAAAAATGTCTCCCGTGTGCCGGAGACGTTTCAGAGTGAGCGCAAAAGTGGAAAAAATATTTTTTTCAAAAAATCACAGCGCACTTAGTTTTGAAGATTAAGAGTTCATTTTTGGCTCCTTTTTTTTTCATTGCCTGAAGTTTAGTATGCAACCATCAGAAATGAAAAAAATTATCATTATCATATATAAATAATGCGATATATGATAGCGCAAAAACGAAATTTCATATATAATTATATTCAAATCGCGCTGTGCGCAAAACGAATAAAGGTAACAAGTTACTTTTTTTTCGTTGTAATTTACACTAAATTGCGATCATTTTGGTATATAACACATTGTAAAACGATAAAAGAAACACAGAGAAAATATTATCACAAAATAATGCATGAATTCGTAACGAGCGGACGTAAACAAATATTTTTTTCAAAAATTCACCATAAATCTAGATATTGTCCTAGAGACTTCCAATTTCTTTCAAAATTAAGACAGATGATTGAATATTACTATACTGTAAGAATATTAGCTTACAAATGCAGTTTTCGACCATATCTGACGAGTTAAATTTGACCAAATGTCAAATTTTTTTTATATATTTTTTTTATATGCAATTATTTTGAAAATAAGAAAAGCTACAACTTTCAAATATTTTTCGTTTTATTCTACATGAAATTGCGCACATTTTCATATATAAAACTCTATGAAATGCCTAATATGAAACGGAGCAAATATTCCGAGAATGGGACTTACGCATTTCGGAGATTTGTGGCGGAGAATCCGCGCGCGGAGGGAAGGAAAGTTTTTTTTTTAAATTCACCATAAATTTAAATATTGTGCTAGAGACTTCGAATTTGTTTCACGATGAAGATAAATGACTAAAAATTACTAGACTGTAAGAGTTTTATCTTACAATTGCGTTTTTCGACCATTTCGGTAGAGTCAAATTTGCCCGAACGTGGTTTTTTTTCTATTTATCGTGATTTATATGCAAATATTTCGAAAATGAGAAAAGCTACAACCTTCAACTAGTTTTTGTTGTATTATACATGAAATTGCGCACATTTTCATATATAACACTTTATGTAACGGCTAATTTAAAATGGTGCAAAAATTACCACAATCGCACGTATGATTTCGGAAGAGTTACCGCGCGAACGTAAAGAAAATTTTATTTTTTTCATAAATTCACCATAAATCGAAATATTGTGCTAGAGACTTCCAATTAGTTGCAAAATTAAGTTAAATGATTGAATATTACTAAAATATAAGAGTTTTAGCTTACAATTGCGTTTTTCGACCATTTCGGTAGAGTCAAAGTTGACCAAAGGTTGAAATTTTGGCACATCGTTATTTATATGAAAATATCTCAAAACTGATAAAAGCTACAATCATGAGTATTTTTTGGTTGTATTCTACATAAAAATGCGCACATTTTCATATATAATACAACATGTAACGGCTAATTTAAAATGGTAAAAAAATTATGTCAAAGTGACGAAATAATTTCCGAGATGTGTCACAAATACTTTTTAGTGCGGCAAGAAAGAAATTCGCGCTTGCGCGCCTGCGTAACGATTGTAAACAAAACACCTTGATTCGTGAACTCCCAGCATCCCCCAAGGCGCGTGATTCAAGAGTTTTCGGCTGGTAGGCCTAAAAGTATTTTTCCGCGAATTTTTAAAAAAACATTTGTATGTCGACGTAAAATACGTCCAGTCGGCACCCGAGAGACAAAAAATGTCGACGTAAAATACGTCCAGTCGGCGTTTAAGGGTTAATATATTACTGGAAATCCTTGAAAACTTGGATTAACTGAAAACCTTTGCAATTCTGGCAAACTTCTTTCAAAGATTAGTTTCAAATAGGTACTTGATATAAGTTGGTTTAAAATTAGACAGCCATAAATTATGCTTCAATGTAGCGCTGATCTGCATCATGGATTAGGTCCTGTGGGTTACTCATCAAACAGTCATGAATCAAATGAAAGGATACTACTACTTCAATGTGGTGCTCATTTTGGAATGAACAACACAATACAACAGTTCGTTTTAATTTGCTACTATAAGATTTGCTATTTCCCAAAGCTGCTTGTGGTTGACAATTATTGTGTGTGCATACGGGCCCAGTTGCAAAAGGGCCAAATGATAAGGGGAAGGGCACTTTAATTACAAAAGTAGTGAGGTTAGAATATAAAAAAAATTATATTTGTTATTCATAGACCCATATTTCAACTTATGGAGAAGGGCACTGAGCTGCTGCAATGGAAGAAAGTTGACGATGGCATTTCAACTACAGCTAGCAAGGATTGATGAGGGAGCATGGCCATGGTTAGTGCTAGTGTTAGATAATGCTGGATACTGATCAAACTTGCAAGGCAGCAGGAAAGGTTGATCAAAGAGTTGATGCCCAAGTTGGGTGGGGTTGGAAATATTAGAAAATGCAGGAAGTTCACCTGAGACCAGAAACAGGAATGTGCCCAATGTAAGTCCACGAAGACTTGTAAGGTAATCTGTAAGTAGCAGATTCAATAAAAAGAGCCACTAACCTGGCAAACACTACAACTTGTAACATGAGTCTTCTGAGGAAAACTAAGTTTAAAAAGCAATGAGGCAAATGTAATATATTACAAAAGTACGTAAAACCTTTCTATTACGTTGGGGACACACTAGACTGTAAAGCATGAATTAAGACAGCTATATGAAAAAAAAATTATTTGCTATAGCTTGGATGAAGTGAGAAGATAGCTTGACCACTGGTAAATAAAAGTATCTAATCAGTACTGAGGGAAAAATCCTAGATGGGTAAATATCACAATTTGTCGTAAATTGTATTTTTCCTAACTATACAAACCTGAGGTCCTTTAACATAAGGAATGTACTTACGGTGTAGCTGGAATTACGGCCATTGAATCTTGAACAAGTTGGTTAGGCAGTAACTACCGTGGGGCAGGCTAGCCTGCCTGGATGTAAACACTCCACTTTGCCTTTCGGCCCAGGTTCAGATTAAGGGGTGGCATGGGGTGGGCATATCTGTAAAGGACCTCGGGTTTGTATAGTTAGGAAAAATACAATTTACAACAAATTGTGATTTGTTCTGACACGTAATACAAACCTTCGGTCCTTTAACATAAGACTCACTGATTGGTGGGAGGAATCTGAGTGAGCCTCTAGAACTGACTGGAGTTCTGCGCACTTAGGCTACTCCTCATGGTCGTAAGAGCGAGGAGTGCCCTGCTGTAACTGACAACTTGATCGGAGTATAGGAGCTGCATGATCAAGAGAAGGACTTCTGGGCCTTTTCGAAATGTGTGAGGAACCGTGACTCATCCGAAAAAGGGCTGTGAAGAATATTGGCGTCTGAGACATTAATGCAAAGTTCTGGGAAGGGTTTGCATTATTGTCAGTCTCCTTCCTCCCCTTGCTAGAGGAAGGAGCGGGATTGCTTCTATGATTCTGATAAGAAACATAAAAAGGATGCTTATTTATAGGCTTACCGCATCAATCGTCCGACCAGCCAGTGTGAGTTCGAGTCCTATCCTCAACCCAAAAGACGAGGAATGGAGGGACGAGGCGTGGAAGGGGGAGAGTCAGTCACTCTCGCATCCTTCTTACCTCTACAACTGCACACCATGGACGAGATGCAACTTGTCCTCTTGAAGGAGCTGGGTAAGCAAATACTTCTTGTAAGCATCCACCACTGGTCCAGGGAAATGAGGTTCCAAGGACCTGTGGGCAATCCCGAAGGGAAAGAAAGATATGGTTGCAATAACCTATCCATCTTCCTGTCCGACATATTCTTTGGAGTGATGTCCAGTACCCGTCCACTGGTCTATCCCTCTGCAGCGAAGTCTCTCGCAGTCTCGTATCCCACTGCAGCGAAGTCTCTCGCGGTCCCGTATCCCACTGCAGCGAAGTCTCTCACGGTCTCGTCGTCTCCGCAATGGATAAAGACGCCGACACTCCATGTTGGGTGTCGATACTTATGGGTACCAGAATACGCCATTAGGACAAAGTATTGAATGATCTAGATCAACCAACACAAAGTCCACAACGTAGTTCGTGATGGTCTCAGACGCTTCAACAGCTGCCGACTGACTACGTTCGGTTGTGTGAGGCGAGCAGTCATGCATGCGAAGTGTAGTCACGTGACACTCGCCTTTTGAAGGGTTATGCCGAGAGATCATACAAATCGTCTATCTTGTTGCCACCGATGCTGGAAGGCGAGATGATGATTCTCTCAAGGCGTGGGCCCAACAGACGAGAGTCAATTGCCTTCTAGAGACCGAGGTCCCTGATGGAAAGACAGAAGTTCTCATTGTAGCTGAATCTCAACTAAGGAGAAACAATACTATGTGCCATTGAAGACGAAGGTGATAGATGAATGCAGACCTACGTCTTCACAGCTGAATTGAGAGAAGTTAACTCTCAAGATTCTGAACGTAGAAAAGTCCCGCCGATGACACCAACCCGTGAAGACGGCTTAATCCCTGTTGTTTTACAGAAGACTGAAAATGCTAAACTGCTACTTCATTGCTGTTCAGTGAGAAGTCGGAGTTGCAATGAAAGCAGAGCGCTTTTCAGTAATGAAAAAACGGATTGTACTGCCTGAAGAACCGCTTCTCATGGGCTGAATCAGGGAGGACATCTATATACTTGGAAGTAGAGCTGGCGGGGCGGGGAACAGGCGATGTCTTCCGTTATACATCTACAATTCAGGGTGGACAATGAACAATTGCCTACCTACGAATACGAGATATATTTAGAAGACAAACTCAGATGTCTGAAGAAATCATTCCTCGTCATCGCAGTGGCAGGTGCGATGCAGTGGGAGACTAGGCTACAGACTTCTGTTACCATGCGGTAAACAGAAAGATGATAGCGAGTCTAGTGAGATATCTTTCTGAAAATTCTCGCAACGTCAAAGGCAATGCAGTAGAGATGGTCATCCACGTATGCAAGAATTCCAGCCAACCAGAGACCTAAGTCTGGGATTGGCGGGCAGAGATTCGGTTCGGTAGTCAATCATCGCAGAGGAGAGAGACAATATCAGACTGTACTATCTCGGAGAGCCAGCTGGTACTGGGCTGCAGCAGGCAGGGTTGGCAGGCAGCCCATACACCGCTAGCTCTCACTCACTCGTCATCCTGAGTTGCCAGGTAATCCATTCCAAGCAGGAATGCGTTCGGCTAGAACCATCGAGTGCAAAAAAATACGCTTGAGCATTTGCATTTAATCGCAACGGATTTTGGTGAATGCAAACGCTGTGGTGGTGGTGTTGTAACAATACCACAAGTATCTCAAAATCGAAACTGGTAACTCCTGGGAGGTTTGCAGGGCAGTCCCAAGTTGCAGTTCAATTAAGAAGATACTATTCGTCTCGGTCACAACCCGTAGAGTTAACTATGGTATGTGCCTACACCTCGGACAATTCAACTGATAACAGAAGCATGTCGCGAGGGCAATATACGTAGTATATTTGTAGGTTCCTGTACATAGACCTCCATCCTAAATTCTCTTCCATTCGAGGAACAAGAATAAGGACTGGAAGCCGACACCCTTCATTCTCTAATGAAGAGAGCGAAGTTGAAGTTTCCCCAAAGGAAGACTTCTACGGTGATAACAGGATACCGAAGACGATAGTTCAAGCTGAACTGGATGTTCCCACCCGTTCTTCTCTATCCCGGAGTTGGCCACCTACTGAGGCAACGGACCGTCAAATCCATCCAGGCTGAGCCCCTCCCGAGATATTCTTCCTTCAGCAGCAGTACTTCCCTCGAACGCTAGAATTCCAGGAATTCGAGCATTCAGCGAGATTCCTGATTATCGTAGCAACAATTATCTGGGATTCTCGTCTTGCCCACTCTGAACAGTAGTTTCGCCCAAGTGTTTGCAGATCGTAGAAGACCAGAACACTCGGAGAGTGCTAGAAACTCCGAAGAATTCAAAGCGCTCGGCAAAACCACCCCCCTCCCCCCCGAATTCGTTAGACGATCATCGGGTGGTGGTCATCCCGATTCCCGTAGAAATCGAGGATAGGGCAAGATCCTTCCTCAACGACGGGAGCTTATGTCCGGTAGGACCCAAAGGTCCCTCCAGGGAGGGACGCAGTCCCAGACATGGAATCCTACGGAGAAGGCTCTGCAGGATCCCTCCCCTTCCCGTCGCAGCCATAGGGAGAGAGGGAATGGGGAGAAAATTGGACACTCGCTCGCCTTCCCAGCGGAACTAGCAGTCGGAGAAGCGAGTACAGGGAGCCATCACCGGCTGCTCAGAGTCTAGGAAAACATTACCGTCTGGAGAAAACGTTTTCCCGGGGAGGGTTACGAACTCGTACTGTAGGCTAAACGTCTGCCTCCACCGGGACCGTTGCCTGGGTGGGGCTGAGCGAGCACCTGACAGGAGAGAGCCGATACCGTCCTCCAACACGTTCCAGTCCTGAGAGTCTGGGAAGCGTCTTCGTCCTTGCCAGCCCCCCACGATCTCCTCCAACCACTTGAGCGAGGATCTGTTGGTCCCAAGACCAAACCAGGCTCGTGGCTAGACCGTAAGAAGTGCATTCATCACGGTCACTCCTGTTTGCCTCGTTCCTCCCAGTGTAGCCTGAGGAGGTTGAAGGGACAGGTGAGGGAGACCTGATGCTCCTACCCTGACTACTATCAGAACCAGTAGGCTGGGAGGACTGCAGGCGATCACCAACCCACGGTGGCAATCAGGCGATTACCAACCCACGGTGGCGATCGAGCTGCAGGTCTGAACCAGCGGTCTTCTTGTGAAGCGCTGGACCAAGGAATGGAGCGTCAGTCTCTTGTGTCAGGGGAGCTGCTACAAGTGCTCCTCCCCTGCCTACCAACAGAACCGGTAGGCTGGGAGGACTGTAGGCGATCACCAACCCACGGTGACATTCGAGCTGCTGATCTGGACCAGCAGTCTTCTTGCAGAGAAGCGCTTGACCAAGGACGGAGCGTCGGTCTCTTGCATCAGGAGAGCTGCTACGAGCGCTCCTCCCCTGCCTACCAGCAGAACCGGTAGGTTGGGAGGACTGCAGGCGATCACCAACCATGGTGGTGGTGGAGCTGCAGGTCTGGACCAGCGGTCTCCTTCCGGAGAAGCGCTGGACCGAGGATGGTAGCGTCGGTCTCGTGCGTCGGTCCTGCTCGCCGCCAGGACACAGGCACAGAGCGGAAGACTGGTGGCAGTCGCTCAGGTGACTCCTGCCAGGCCCGCGATCGCTCTCGCGGTGATCTGCCGGTTCCCAGGGTTGACGTGACATTCCCACCAGAATGTTCACGTAGCGACGGCTTGCATGACTGTTAGCAGCCCTGAGCTGCTAACAGTCATGCGAGCCGTCCGGTCCTGGTGGGAGCGACGGTCGGGTGACTGGAAGTGTCCACTAACGCGGTGAGAGCGAGCACCATCCAGTCAATGCGCCCAGGCAAGACTGGACCAAGTCCAGGCGAGGCTGAACCGGGTCCAGGTGAGGTTGGACTAGGGCCAGGCAAGGCTGGCCCAGGTGAGGTTGAACCAGGTCCAGGCAAGGCTGGACCAAGTCCAGGCAAGGCTGGACCAAGTCCAGGCAAGGCTGGACCAGGTCCAGGCGAGGTTGAACCAGGTCCAGGCAGGGCTGGGGGGGGGAGGAGGAGGAGCCTCTTCCCAGCGTCGCTACGTGAACATTCTGGTGGGAATGTCACGTCAACCCTGGGAACCGGCAGATCACCGCGAGAGCGATCGCGGGCCTGGCAGGAGTCACCTGAGCGACTGCCACCAGTCTTCCGCTCTGTGCCTGTGTCCTGGCGGCGAGCAGGCTCAGCTGCCTGGATCCTTGCTGCTCGGTCACCCACGGGCGACCATACACTCAGTACCTCTCGGGAACGAGTGGCTGAGACGGTCCCTGGCACCGAGTCAGAACCTCTGGCACCAGGAGAGGAGGTACCGATGTTAGCCGGTACCCCTCCGGTCCCCGTCTTCTTTTTCCTTGCGGAAGGAGAGACGGGCCCCATTCCCGAAGGAACAGGAGGACCAGCGGAAGCCCCAACTGTCCCACCGGAGTGGGACAGACCCTTAGAGGTCTCTGAGTGAGACTTCTTAGGGGGTGAGGAGGCTACCTTCTTCTTCTTCAGCTGGGGGGCCTTGGAAGTCGAAGGGGAAGAGGCAGCAGAAGACGACGATGACACCTTCCTCTTCTTCCTGGGCTTCCTCTTCGCCAGTTCCCTCAGGACAACCGACAGGTCCTCCATCCAGGACAGAGTTGGGGCAGTTGCAGTAGCAACACGGCCCAACTGCACCTGTCCAGAGGGACCTGTGGGAGCAGCAGTGGAGAGAACGCTTCCTTGAGGAGGGTTACGAAACTCTTACCTGGCAGGTGAAGCATCTGCCACCACCGAGACTGGTCGGTCGCGCGAACGCAACCGTCGTCTGGCTGGGGCTGAGTGTGCACCTGACAGGCAACAGCCTATACTGTCCTCCGACTCTTCCAAGTCCTCGTTGAGGCCGAAACCTCTCTGAAAGAAAGAAATTAATTAAAAGAGGGCTGGATGGCCCGCCTCCACCGGTCTCTGTGTGCATGGACCCATGGGAACGTCACGTCAACCCTGGGTACCGGACCATCGCTGCGAGAGCGATCGCTGGTCTGGCAAGAGTCACCCGAGCGACTCCTACCATCTTTCGCTCCGTGCCTGGGTCCTGACACGGTGAGCGTACTCAGCAGTCTGGACCTTGGCTGCACGGTCACCCGTAGGTGACCGTACACTCGGTAACGCTCGCAAGCGGGCGGCTGAGACAGTTCCCAGAACCTCCAGAACCAGGAGAGGAGATACCAGCGGTGGCCGGTACCTCCATGGTCCCAGTCTGCTTCCTCCCCAAGGAAGGAGAGACGGGCCCCATTCCTGGAGGAACAGGAGGACCAGCAGAAGACCCACCTGTCTCACCGGAGCAAGGTAGACCCTTAGAAGTCCCGTGACAAGACTTCTTAGGGGGGGAGACCACCTTTTCTTTTATGGCAAAGCCTTAAAAGTCGAAGGAAGGGGAGGTGCATGAAGATAAGATGGTCTTGAAGAGGAGGATGACGACACTTGACAAGCTCTCTTCCTCTTCGGTTCCTCCGAATTCTGCCAGACTTCTACCATCAGGAGTAGATAAACCTCACAGAGCAGTGCAACAGCTTTGTCCAGTGACATAACTCCCGGGTAGTAGTGGTAATGAATATGATTATCAGCAGGGGATCAGTACACACACTCGAGGATCGGTACGCAACATGCTATGAGTCATAGGTACAATTCCAAGGTTAGGATAACCAATATGAAGAGCATCCAACCAATACTGCTGAAAACACAATCACCACTAGTCTGTTTAATAAGGAAAAATATTAAAGTAATGAAGATACTCCTCACTCATCCAAGGGCACCGCCCTCCAAAGTGAGAGGAGATCCCCCAACATCAACACCGCACACCGAATAGTAAGTGAAAGGAAGAAGGAGAAGAGAAATTACCATAACAACAAAACAAGGACAAACCTTTAAAGTTCCCTCGGTAACTCCCAAGCGTAAGCGTAATTTCAGGATGAATACATGTCCCATTACAGGATCAATATCACTTACGTTAAGTACATGTCTCATCCTCACGTTAAATACAATCTCGTCCTCATGCAGGTCTGAGCCAGTGTTAAAGGGGGAAAGAATGTAAATAACATGTTGGCATACCTTAGCCGCCGACTCTTAACATAAATAGAGGGGCGGTTACAAAGGCTATAAAAAAAGTGGGTTGTATATTAATTGAAAAACAAAGACAAACCAAAAGGATCCCACCGGGAAAAAAGATCAACGGAGCTCACAAACACACGTCTTCATCGGAAGATGGCCGAAAGCAAAGTGGAGTGTTGTTTACATCCGGGCAGGCTAGCCTGCCCAACGGTAGTTACTGCCTAACCACCTTGTTCAAGATTCAACGGCCGTAATTCCAGCTACGCCGTAAGTACATTCCTTATGTTAAAGGACCGAGGGATTGTATTACGTGTCGGAACAATCATAATTTGCTCAAAGCCAGATTCAAACCAAATTATAAGCTTTCAGACCATTGCAACCAATAAGTCAATAAGAATTAACTATTCTCTATGTTGAGCATTAAAATCACCAACACAAATGTGGCCATTCTATCATCTTCCATGATGATGATAAGACAGACAAAAACAGTATCATCTAAGCTTGGATTGTGACTGATGGAACACAAAAAATTGTTATGCCTGCAAAAAATCTTGGTAGCCTGGATCTCAAGGCACTCATACATAACTGATCTTATTGGAAGCTGGTTTCAATTTCTAAAATACACTGACATCCCCCGTGGAAAGCTGCTACGACATTTCTTTTTGAGGTGGTGTATTTCTATGATCTCAACTACATCATCTTGTTCCATGTACTTTTCTTATTTAAGAATACTCCCAGAGTAAATTATGAGGTCTTTTAGTATGACTCAGAGGTCTTGTTCAAATGCCTAATTGATGATGAGGCTGAACAGCACAGTATAGGAATCTTCATGCAACCTGTAATGAAAGAAATATAAACTATAAAATGTCTTAATTTGGGGATATTTTCCATACAATAAAACTATACAATTAGCACAAAGTCTATCTTAATAACTCATGCTGTGACCAGAATTTTTCATTAGCTATTAATTTCTATCTAAATGCAAGCCATCAAAATCAGAACTCTTTCCTGAATATGAAATGGTATAAAGACATCTCTAACACCAAAGAATATGACTAAAACATCTCCATTCATACAATACAATAACCTCTTGTTATAGTTTTGCCTAATATCCAAAAACTGAGTAAAAATTTTTTTGCAAATGAGAGTACGAAGTTGGTCTCAACCACAATGAAATATTATAAGAAACTAAATCTAGGTTGTCTTCGGAGAGCTCTCGCTATACAGTATCATTTGTTGTTAAGATTTATACCTCAAACTGTAAATAAAGATCCAAAATGCTGAATGTGTGGCATTTGGAAGACTGATAGTTCTTGCAGCTCAGATACCAGATTTTACTAATATTTATTATTTTATGCACATTACATACATGTATTTCATTTTAATGGCTAGCTTTAGTTAACAAATCAACATCAGATTGAACATTACTTTAAAATAGGAATTTTTATGACAGGTAGTCTTTTTTTTATATAGGAGAATGGTATTCCATTGTGCAAAATACTACTCTCATAATAGACAAGGCTTCTATATTTTACAGGCAAAATTTTATTCAGCATGGCATTCTTTGCACATCAAGTTGAAATCATTGCATAAATCTGGATTAAAGGATTAGTGTTCTTTTAAAAATATAAATACTGTACTGAGTTGAACGTCATGAGTATGTACATTTTTCAAAGGTTATCAAGCCAGATAAAATAACTTGAAGATAATATTTATAAACTTACACTGTTCAGGCTTGTTGGTAGATTCCTATCCTTTCACTCATCCAGTTCACAGTTTTGATTTACAAGTCTGGTCATTCAATACAAATGCATGCATCCCAATACATCTATAAAGCTAATGCAACACAACCAAAATTGCTTTGATACCATAATTCAAACACTGAAATTAGATTTCATCTACCATATACGTATTTTCTTTTTCTTAAAACTGTCTCATTTGTCTTCCCTGATCAAGCATTCATCAGATGCTTACATACATACACAGGCCTGTACCGAGGGGGGCAGCGGGTCGCACAAACTTGCCCCCCACCCCACCAATTTTTCTGGAAGTCCATATTTTCTGTGACTATCCTTTTCATTGAACTGTACTTACAAAGTAATAAAAAACAATCTTTTGTTTTTTGGCAAGTCTTTTTTTTATATATTAAATTTTGTTATTAAACATTAACATCATTCTTTAGTAGTAGGAAATGCAAGAGTGATAACAGGAATATGATATACGCATACCTATATAAGCAATGACATTTATAGATGAACAGGTCCAGTTTTGGAGGGAAAAAAAAAAAAAAGACGCCCTGGAAAAACTCTCGGTACAGGCCTGACAGTAGGTACATAATTCCGATATCTTGTATAGCCTATACTAATAAAACTGGCTTTACTTGCATGCTTCTGTTTATTACATAATTAGCTAACTGATTCTGTGAGTCTAATATGCCATCAAGAGCTTAAATTAGTGCGCTGATCCCATGAATCTAAACATCTAACCCTATAATCAATGTACTGATCTGTAATTCTTTACTCTAAAAAGAATGTAAATGATAAAATGCTCAAGAATGGCTTTAGAACCTTGATTACTGAAATAACTATATTTAACAGTTGAATGCCCAGCTACGATCTACTACAAATGAAAAAGACTATCACTTTACAATTATCATCTCTAAAGAATACTTTTCCACTTGGAATCTCTAAAGAATACTTTTCCACTTGGAATCAGCATTCTGAAAGAAAAAAAAGTGGTGCCTTCTTCCATACAGATA
Organism: Macrobrachium nipponense; assembly: GCF_015104395.2. Lineage (NCBI taxonomy): Eukaryota > Metazoa > Arthropoda > Malacostraca > Decapoda > Palaemonidae > Macrobrachium > Macrobrachium nipponense. The sequence continues at coordinate 21,304,396 of NC_087217.1, forward strand.
TATCATTAAATAACACTACCTTGTTTCATTTTGTTTTACGGAGCCAACTAAAAAAAATGACTGATTTTTTAACACTTTTGAGTTATATTAAATTATCTTTATACGTAGATGTATTGAAGTGACTGCAGGCTTTGAAGACAAAACCTTACCTGAAAATAAAAATCTACATTAATTGTTAGTAAAAAAAGCTTGCTAGTACAAATATTTGTGAGGTGTGTGTCTGCAGTGTTAGTAAAAGTTTTACCACTAGGATCAAACAAGGGACTTACAGGCTTAAAGTCAGTCCTGAACATGAATAATGATTTGTTATATTAAAGTTTCACAATTCACTTCTCAGGGCCTAGTGGCAAACTCTTCAGAGGTACAATTACTTTAACACTGGTTCTGCATTTATCTTCCAAATATCAAAACAATGTCTTACAACACGATAAATTTTAATATTACATTTCCTTCAGTCATATTACTTTGTTCACAGCTTCTAATATTACACTGTCTTGATTTTATCTAATAATTCTATGTGATTATTAAAAAATTATATAATGAAACATTATAAACAAAGAGTGGCAATTCTATATACAATATTGTTCAGATCTTTTTAACTAATGTATCAACATTTGGCAGAATTTACTTCAACTCCTTTAATGTAAATAAAAGACAGAGTAACGTTTCATTTTCAAATAAAATAATATGCCTATGTTAATGACTGAACATTATTTCAATATGTAAATCAATACGGTGGGGATCTATAAGCAAGGTTAAAATAACAATTTGTCGAAAATTATATTTATCCTAACTATACAAACCTAAGGTCCTTTACAATAGGAATGTAACTTGCGGCAGCTGGAACCGGTCGTAAGCTTCGAACAAGGGAGTTCGGTAGTTAACTGCTTGTCCGACAGGACTGGGAGGTGAAGATCCACTTTGCTTTAGGCCCAGGAAAAAACAGAGTGAGGGGGGCATGACGTGGGACTATGTGTAAAGGACCTCAGGTTTGTGTAGTTAGGAAAAATTCAATTTTCGACAAATTGTTATTTGTTCCGATATGAATACAAACCATCGGTCCTTTACAATAGGAAGACTCACTTCTTGGTGGGTGGAATCTGAGTCTTATGAACAGACTGGTGTTCGTCCAACCCTGGTCGTAAGAGCAGAGGGAGGGATCCTAGCCTCTGCCCAATGATCGGGGTATGTACCGCAGGATCAATGGTCAGACCTCTGGACCCAAGTAATAAGAGGGAGGCAAGCATACCTCTTAAAATTAGCAAGCAAGAACTTGTTCCTATTGCAAGAGGTAATATGAAGTCATGGGTTTGTCTCTTGTTGGCTTCCACTTCCCCCCCACCCACCCCCCTTGTTGGGGGAAGTGGTGGATAATCGCTCCTATCCCTAATGAAAGGGATAGGATGGGGCTCGGTCGAGTAGCTTACCTGCATCTCCTCCTGTTCCAGCGTAGTGACGACTACGTCCCTCTGCCCACAGGTAGAGGGAAAGAAAAAGATGGGGAAGAGAAGGCCAGTCACACTCTCATTCACTCATCCATTCATGCAGTCACCCAAGGATGCGATGCTGTTCTGTCCGCTCGGGTGCTGGGTAAGCTACACAACATGTTGAGCAGCCACCACGGGTCCCAAGGAAAAAGTGTCCAAGGACCTGTGGGCAATATCCCGAAGGTAGAAGGAGGTGAAGGTGGTCTGGTTGGACCAGACCCCTGCCTTCAGGACCTGCGCCACGGAGAAGTTCTTGCGGAACGCAAGGGAAGGACCAATGCCTCTGACTTCGTGGGCTCTTGGACAAAGGGTACGGATGTCGTCGCTACCATCAGCTTCGTACGCCCTCCTGATCACCTCATGCAGCCAGAAAGAAAGAGTGTTCTTGGATATTTCTTTCTTGGTCACCCCAGTGCTAACGAAGAGGCGTCGACACTCAGGCCTGAGGTGCCGAGTTCTCTTCAGATAGCGCTGTAGCGCCCTCACAGGACAAAGCAGCATCTCATCCGCATCGTTGTCGGTGAAGTCCATTAGGGAGGGGATTGTGAAAGACTCGAACCGGTCGTCAGGGACCGAAGGATTCTGAGTCTTCGCTACGAAGTTCGGGACGAAATCGAGCATCACAGATCCCCATCCCCTGGAATGCTTGAAGTCGAAGGAAAGGCCATGCAGTTCCCCTACTCTCTTCGCCGATGCCAGGGCCAGCAAGAAGAGGGTCTTGAGGGTCAGATCCCTGTCTGACGACTCTCTGAGTGCTCAAAGGGACTTCAAGTTAGACTCCTAAGGACGAGAGTCACGTCCCACCCCGGGGGCCTGAGTTCCGGGTGGGCAAGACCTCTCGAAGCTCCTCATAAGCAGGGAGATCTCGAACAAATTCGAGATATCCACTCCCCTCAGTTTCAGGACTAGGGCCAGGGCGGCTCTGTATTCTTTGACTGTGGGGACGGAGAGGAGCTTCTCTCGGCAAAGAAACACGAGGAAATCCTCTACCTGCTGAAGAGTGGCTCTGAGAGGAGATAGACCCCGTCTACGACACCAGCCACAGAAGACGGCCCACTTTCCCTGGTACACAGCTGCAGAGGACTGTCTGATGTACCCAGCCATCTCTGTTGCTGCTCTGCGAGAAAAGCCTCTCGCTCGCAAGAGATGGTGGATAACAGCCAGCCGTGAAGATGTAGGGACTGGACTGACTGGTGGTACCGTTGCATGTGTGGCTGGACGAGAAGGTTGTGCCAAGGGGGAATCTCTCTCGGTGCTTCTGCAAGCAGAGCCAGCAGGTCCGGGTACCAAATAGCCTGGGGCTATTTGGGAGCCACCAGGATCATCCGGAGATTCGGGGTGACCAGCACTCGGCTGATCACCTTGTGAATCAGGCTGAACGAGAAAAAGCGTACGCAAAGAGGTTGTCCCACGTGTGTTGAAGAGCGTCCTCTGCAGCTGCCCATGGGTCCGGCACGGCCGAGAAGAAAACCTGAAGTTTCCTGTTGTGCCGGGTGGCAAACAGATCCACTACTGGACGCCCCCACAGTTTGAAGAGCCTTCCGCCACGTCTGGGTGTAGGGACCATTCGGTCCCTATCACCTGATCCCGACGGCTGAGCTTGTCTGCTATTACATTCCTCTTGCCTGGAATGTAGCGGGCTGACAGCTCTACCAAGTGGGCCACAGCCCACTCGTGCACCTGCAGAGTCAACTGGTGCAACGGGAGGGGCACTAGACCCCCCTGTTGTTGATGTATGCCACTACCGTGGTATTGTCGCACATCAACACCACCGAGTGTCCCACCAAGCGGTCCTGGAACTCTTGGAGAGCGAGGAACACTGCCTTGAGCTCCAGGACGTTGATGTGAAGGTGCTTGTCAGGACGATCCCACTCTCCTGCAGCCAGCAACTCTTCCAGGTGTGTGCCCCATTCCTCGGTTGACGCGTCTGAAAACAGCAACATCTTCGGGGGGGGGGGGGGGGAGTGCGGAGAGGCACTCCTCTTACGAGGTTCCTGTCGTCCAGCCACCAGGCTAGGTCCTGCCTCACCTCCTCCGTGAGGGACACGGGGAAGTACGGCGGGTCTCTTGCCTGTGACCAACTCTCCTTTAGTCTCCACTGAAGAGACCACAGGTGAAGAAGCCTGTGAGGGACTAACTTCTCGAGTGACGACAGGTGGCCGATCACGACTTGCCACTGCTGAGCCAGCTGCTCTTGCCGAGACAGGAACTGGTAGGCTGCCTCCCTGAATCTGCTGATCCGCGAGTCTGCGGGGAAGACTCACCCTGCTACCGTGTCGATCAGCATACCCAGGTACTTCATCCTCTGCTTGGGCTCGAGATCGGACTTCTCGAAGTTCACCACGATCCCCAGATTGTGGCAGAACTCAACTCAAGAAGTCTATCCCTGTCCTGTAGCAACAGGAGCTCGCCAGAACCAACCAGTCGCCAAGATACCTCAAAAGACGTATCCCTGACAAGTGGGCCCAAGCAGACACCAGAGTGAACACTCGCATGAACACCTATGGGGCGGTTGAGAGACTGAAGCAAAGTGCCCTGAATTGGTACAACATCTCATCGAGGATGAAGCGGAGGTCCTTCCTGGAGGATTGATGGACAGGTATCTGGAAATACGCGTCCTTCAAGTCCACTGAAAGTATGAAGTCGTTCTCCCTAATGGAGTCGAGCACGGATCGTGCCGTCTCCATCGTGAACCGAGACTGGCGAATGAATCAGTTCAGGGGAGAGAGATATCACTGGGCGCCAGCCCCCCGAAGACTTCTCCACCAGGAAAAGACGGCTGTAGAAGCCCGGTGAACGATCCCTGATGATCTCCACAGCTCCCTTGCTCAGCATGGCTTGGACTTCCTGCCGAAGGACTACGTCCTTTGATGTTCTGGGTACGTAGGTGAGGGGTGGCCTAGACTCGAAGGGTAGTAGATACCCCTCCCGAAGGACTTCTACTATCCAGGTCTCCGCTCCGTAGCAGCAGGTGAGAGGGAACGCCGTCCCTAGCGTTTCCCGCCTCTCTTCGACTTCTTCCCAGCTCCCCCTCGTGGGAAGGAGGGCTGATGGCGACCGCTTCTGGAAGAAGTCAAAGGCAGAGTCTTTCCCCTGGGCTTCGACGATGCAATCGTCTCGGCCGCAGAGGAACCGCTAACCAAACTCTTGGGCTTGGCCGCAGTTGCCCAGATGCCTTCGAGACTGCCTGGTGGACTAAACGGTCACTGCCATCAGTGCGCCGTCATTCAACCGCAGCGTCCATCTGTCCTGGGAAGAGAGAGGAGGAACTCCACACTGGTCCGTTGCGAAGACCCAATGCCGCCTCACACCCAGTCACCCTGGTCACTCGGGTAAGGACTGTGTCCCTTCGCCGAAGTACCAGGTTGGCCCACAGGTTTGCCGTCTGGTGGGCTAGGTAGGAGATGACTCTACCTCCAGACTGGCACAGTCTCCCGAAAGCCAGGTCACCTTCGGGAGTGAGATTTCCCGAGGTGGCTGCGACCTTAGACACCGTGAGGGACCACAGGTCTAACCAGGAGACTGCCTGGAATGTTGCCATGGCGGTGGATTCCAGTGCAAGTGCCTCTTGCTGCGAGAACCATAAGTTCTCCGACAGGAGCTGCTGCAGAGACATCCCCGGAGTTAGCCTAGCTAGCTCCGGGTTAACCTGTTTGGGCAGCATAGGATCCTCCGATGGCACATAGAATCTCCTCTGTCACAGTAGAGGCAGTGGAAGTAGCTTGGAAGACCTGCCGGACCATAGCAAACCCTCCTGTCCGGAGACTAGAGAGTCCACCTGGCCCAGCACCAAGTGAGCCAGAGCTCATCACGGCAGACCCACCGTCGTCTTGGGTTCCTTCTTAGGACCCCAGAACGACTCGAGCCGTGGGCTCAGAAGGTGGGAGCGGCGATCCTTCCCCGAGGTCGTTGTGCTGACGAATCAGCACAATAACCTCTGCAAACGACCTCTGGATCTCGGGAGTGACTGCGTCTTGAGGAGTAGGACTGTCAAGTCCCTCCAACAAGAACGCCTCTCGAGACCCTCCTCCTTAGGAAGGAGGAACAGCGACAGACCCCTTCCGGTCTCCTCCTGCCACTTGCGCATACAACCTGGTCGGTCCTAAGACCGTGCCTGGCTCGTAGGGCGTTGTGGTGGGACCATGAGCTCCTCATGATCACTCCAGATTGCCCCTCTCTTCCCGGTGTAACTCAAGGAAGTTGAAGGGATCGGAGAGGAAGACCTGATGCTCCCCCCTCGCCCACCGGCAGAACCGGCGTGCTTGGGGGGCTGCAGGTGATCACCAACCTGCGGTGGCGATCGAGCTGCAGGCCTGGTCGCGCGGCTCTCCTGGGGAGAGCAGCTGGACCAAGAACAGCGGCTCTGGTCCCGTGCATCAGAGGAGCTGCTGCTGGTCCCCCTACCTGCCCGGTCCCGGTGGGAACAGTGGTCAGGGGACCTGCAGAGACCAATGTCACGGTGGGAGTGGTGCCTGTCCTCAAAGGTGCGTCGAGCCACTGGAACCAGCCAAAGCTGGTTTCGGCGACCGAGGGGACCTTTTCCTAGCCTCAGCCCGCAGTCGGTCTGGGACTGTCGCGTCAACCCTGGTCACCTACAGATCGCCATGAGAGTGATCGCTGTCCTGGCGGGAGTCACCTGAGCGACCCTCGCCAGTCTTCCACTCCGTGCCTCGATCCTGGCGCCGAGCGAACTCAGAAGCTTTAGCCTTGGCTGCCTGGTCACCCGCAGGTGACCGTACACTCGGTATCTCTCGCGAACGAGAGGCCGAGATGGAACCTGGTGTAGCGGCAGAACCCCTAGCTCCAGGTGAAGAAGTACCGGTGTTAGCCGGTACCCCTCTGGTCCCCGTCGTCTTCTTCCTTGCGGAAGGAGAGACGGGCCCCAGTCCTGAAGGAGCAGGAGGACCAGCGGAAGAATCCCCCGTCCCACCGGAGTGAGACGGGCCCTTAGAAGTTCCCGAAGGAGACTTCTTAGGGGGGGAGGAGGCAGCCTCCTTCTTCCTCGGCTGTGAAGCCTTGGAAGTCGAAGGGGAAGAAGCGGCAGCAGGCGACGACGAAGAAGACGATGACAACACCTTCCTCCTCTTCTTCTTCGTCAACTTCCTCAGGACAGACGTCAGGTCCTCCATCCAGGACGGAGCCGGGGCTATTGCCGATGCAACACGGCCCGGCTGCACCTGTCTGGAAGGACCTGCATCTGGGGCAGCAACACCACGGGCAGGAACGATGTCGGCGGGGGCTGGTCCAAGCACGGCAGGAGCGGCAGGCACAGCAGGTACAGCAGGAGGCGGGACAGCGGTCAGCGACATCCTGGGTACAGGTGGAAGGTCCAGGGGCGAGCTCTTGCAGCACTGAAAGTCGGGGGCTGAGGCGAGAGCAGCGAACCCAGGCGGCGGCGTCACGACCCTTCTCAAGAAACCAGCAATCGGGGCCTGCACCGCAGCTGAGGGGGTTACCGTTGTCACGTGCTGGGTGTACACAAGGTGAAGAGGGGTGGCATACCCTGGGGTCAAGACGGTGGTAGTGGTGGTGGTCACCGGTCCATGTGTGACCAAAGCAGCACCCGCACGGTGATGAAACAGCCCCCGAACACGCGGTGTGCCTTGGAGGCCCAGCGAGAATCATACCTGGTCGAGGTCGTTGCCCGCAGCAGGAGCACCTTAGGAGGCAAAGGTCGAGTTAGTAGGAGGGGTTCCCCTCACCCGGAGGGGGACAAGTCCCACCCCAAACGAACGGAAGACCCCGAGTTCAGCTGGATGTCGGGGTACCTCGCCCCCTCCTCCACGCTTGACGGATCAGACGAAGAGAAGGAGCGAGAAACCCAACCCCCCCGAAGGGGAAGGAGCCATATGCGGGAGCTGAGATGGCGGCAGGAAAGAAGACGACATGTCTGTGACCAAGGGAGTCGCCGGAGAACCTTCCGAGGACTCCCTGGTAGGCTTACGTCGCTTCCTCCTCCCCTCATATCACACCCACTGCTCCTCCGACCAAGATACACATAAATCACAAGGCTTGGCGCGAGAGCATTCAAATCATGAGGATCCACTTCAGGAAATGAGCGGAAGGCCCCACACTTACGGCCCTCCACACCAGGGCACACTCTGCGGCTGATGGGGGATGTGGGGAAACCTCCAGCTCACGGAAATCCATTATTCACCAATGTAATAATAAAAATACAAAAAGCACACGTACTTACAGTATTTTCAATTACACTACACAAAGCAAACCAAGTTTGGAGAAACACAAAGCATACGACGAAAGGCGGGCAGAGAGAGGTGGAGAATACGTCTGTCAACCAGCGCGGCCGAAAGCAAAGTGGATCTTCACCTCCCAGTCGGGCGGTGCGCGGACTGTCAGACAAGCAGTTAACCACCGAACTCCCTTGTTCGAAGCTTACGACCGGTTGTAGCTGTCGCAAGTTACATTCCTCTTGTAAAGGACCGATGGTTTGTATTCGTATCAGAACAATTTAAAATTCTGGCAACATTCACCCAGTCAATTACCAACTATCAGTTGCATATTTCCTTCTCTGCCAAAAAACCTAGAGGTAGACTCTACACCTAATGTTCCCTCACACTTTGATTTTACATTTACAAACCATGACTGGCCAAGATATATACAAATGCCATGCCATATACAGAAAACTTAAGGCATGTCTGAAGTGCATAAGTTTCTCATGCAACCGATTAAATATTCTCACACAGCAGTAACCAATTGAAAGCTCACAAAGATCATCAAAGTCCCTTCCAATTTCAAATTATATAACAGTGCGCAATCAAGTCCTATTCAAAAGTATGGCATTTCTTTTAAAGTTATTTCTTATATTTACAGTGCTTTTGAATATCAAATAGGCAAATAAACCCTGATAAAATTCAAATATTCATTTCAGCATGGTTCTAGAACACTATAAGCACCTCTCCCTAATGATATGATTTTTTCCCAAGTTCTGCTTTCAATCATTCTCACAACCTTATCAGGAATTTAAAGTTTTTATTACTAAAGTAATAACAAATATTCTAAGGCAAAAACATCAATACTGTAATGCCTTTACCACTTTAATATTTTCCTTGTAATTATTTACAGCACAGCAACAAGGTGATGAAGAACGAGCAAGGTACAACATACTTCAACAAAACATAACTGATAAGCTTACATCTATGGAACACATGATTCAAGAACCTATACTACAAATAGGCCTACTTCAATTCACAGCCTATACCGAGAAGCAGGATACGTTATATGTAACCCATTACGATTATTTTTAAAGAGAAAAACACTAGGAGTAATTCATCATCCCTTCAGTGATAATCTCTTTAAATACATCTACTGTACCTTGAGTCAGCTCCTAATATAGCCTACGTACCTAAGTGAAGACGACTGCATATGAAATTCAAGAAATATGGCAATTTGTCGAAAATTGCATTTTTCCTAACTATACAAACCTGAAGTCCTTTAACAATAGGAAGGTAACTAGCGGCAGCTGGAACGGTCGTAAGCTTCGAACAAGGGAGTTCGGTAGTTAACCGCTTGTCCGACAGTGTGCGCACCGCACGACTGGGAGGTGGAGAATCACTTTTGCTTTAGGCCCAGGAAAAACGCAGAGTGAGGGGTGGCATGGGGTGGGACTATATGTAAAGGACCTCAGGTTTGTATAGTTAGGAAAAATGCAATTTTCGACAAATTGCCATTTGTTCCGATACGTAATACAAACCATCAGTCCTTTATCAATAGGAAGACTCACTTCTTGGTGGGAGAAATCTGAGTCTTAAGAACAGACTGGTGTTCGCCCAACCTTGGATTCCCTCCCTGGTCATAAGAGCAGAGGGAGGGATCCTAGCCTCTGCCCAATTGATCGGGGTATGTACCACAGGATCAATGGTCAGACCTCTGGACCCAAGTAATAAGAGGGAGGCAAGCGTACCTCTTAAAATTAGCAAGCAAGAACTTGTTCCTATTGCAAGAGGCAATATAAAGTCATGGGTTTGTCTCTTGTTGGCTTCCACTTGGCCCCCCTTATTGGGGGAAGTGGTGGATATTCACTCCTATCCCTAATGACGGGGATAGGATGGGGCTCGGTCGAGTAGCTTACCTGCATCTTCTCCTGCTTCCAGCAGGGTGACGACCGCATCCCTCTGCCCACAGGTAGAGTGGAGAAAAAGATGGGGAAGAGAAGCCAGTCACACCCTCATCCATTCTTGTAGTCACCCAAGGATGCGATGCTGTTCTGCCTGCTCGGGTGCTGGGTAAGCTACACAAAGTGTTAAGCAGCCACCACGGGTCCCAAGGAAAAAGTGTCCAAGGACCTGTGGGCAATATCTCGAAGGTAGAAGGAGGTGAAGGTGGTCTGGTTGGATCAGACCCCTGCCTTCAGGACCTGCGCCACGGAGAAGTTCTTGCGGAACGCAAGGGAAGGACCAATGCCTCTGACTTCGTGGGCTCTCGGACGAAGGGTATGGATGTCGTTGGTACCATCAGCTTCGTACGCCCTCCTGATTACCTCACGTAGCCAGAAAGAAAGTGTGTTCTTGGATACTTCTTTCTCGGTCACCCCGGTGCTAACGAAGAGGCGTCGACACTCAGGCGTGAGGTGCAGAGTTCTCTTCAGATAGCGTCGTAGCGCCCTCACAGGACAAAGCAGCATCTCATCCATATCGTTGTCAGTGAAATCCATTAGGGAAGGGATTGTGAAAGACTCGAACCTGTCGTCAGGGATCAACGGATTCTGAGTCTTGGCTACGAAGTTCGGGACGAAATCAAGTGTCACAGATCCCCATCCCCTGGTATGTTTAACGTCGAAAGAAAGACCATGAAGTTCCCCTACTCTCTTCGCCGATGCCAGGGCCAGCAAGAAGAGGGTCTTGAGGGTCAGATCCCTGTCTGATGAATCTCTGAGTGGCTCGAAGGGTCTTTGAGTCAAACTCCTAAGGACGAGAGTCACATCCCACCCCGGGGGCCTGAGTTCTCTGGGTGGGCAAGACCTCTCAAAGCTCCTCATAAGCAAGGAGATCTTGCACGAGTCCGAGATATCCACTCCCCTCAGTTTCAGGCGAAGAAAAATGAGAAAATCCGCTACCTGCTGAAGAGTGGCTCTGAGAGGAGAAAGACCCTGTCTACAACACAAACCACAGAAGACGGCCCACTTTCCCTGGTACACAGTTGCAGAGGACTGTCTGACGTATCAAGCCATCTCTGTTGCTGCTCTGCGAGAAAAGCCTCTCGCTCGTAAGAGATGGTGGATAACAGCCAGCCGTGAAGATGTAGAGATTGGACTGTCCGGTGGTACCGTTCTATGTGTGGTTGGACGAGAAGGTTGTGCCAAGGGGGAATCTCTCTCGGTGCTTTTGCAAGCAGAGGCAGCAGGTCTGGATACCAAACGGCCTGGGGCCATTTAGGAGCCACCAGGATCATCCTGAGATTCGGGGTGGCCAGCACTCGGCTGATCACCTTGTGAATCAGGCTGAACGGGGGAAACGCGTAAGCGAAGGGGTTGTCCCACGTGTGTTGAAGAGCGTCCTCTGCAGCTGCCCATGGGTCCGGCACAGCTGAAAAGAAAACATGGAGTTTCCTGTTGTGCCGGGTGGCAAACAGGTCCACTACTGGACGCCCCCAAAGATTGAAGAGCCTTTCCGCCACATCCTGGTGTAGGGACCATTCGGTCCTTATCACCTGATCCCGACGACTGAGCTTGTCTGCTACTACATTCCTCTTGCCTGGAATGTAGCAGGCTGACAGCTCTACCGAGTGAGCCACGGCCCACTCGTGCACCTGCAGAGTCAACTGGTGCAACATGAGGGACACTAGGCCCCCGTTTGTTGACGTATGCCACTACCGTGGTGTTGTCGCACATCAACACCACCGAGTGTCCCATCAAGCGGTCCCGGAACTCTTGGAGAGCGAGGAACGCTGCCTTGAGTTCCAGGACATTGATGTGAAGGTGCTTGTTGTGATGGTCCCACACTCCTGCAGCCAGCAACTCCTCCAGGTGTGCGCCCCATCCCTCGGTGGATGCGTCTGAGAACAGCAACATCTCCGGGGGGGTGGTTAGTGCGGAGAGGCACTCCTCTTAAGAGGTTCCTGTCGTCCAGCCACCAGGCTAGGTCCTGCCTCACCTCCTCCGTGAGGGACACGGGGAAGCACGGTGGGTCTCTTGCCTGTGACCAACTCTCCTTTAGTCTCCACTGAAGAGACCACAGGTGAAGAAGCCTGTGAGGGACTAACTTCTCAAGTGACGACAGGTGGCCGATCACGACTTGCCATTGCTGAGCTGACTGTTCCTGCCGAGACAGGAACCGGTCGGCTGCCTCCCTGAATCTGCTGATCCGCGAGTCTGCGGGGAAGACTCGCCCCTGCTACCGTGTCGATCAGCTTACCCAGGTACTTCATCCTCTGCTTGGGTTCGAGATCGGACTTCTTGAAGTTCACCACGATCCCCAGATTGCGGCAGAACTCGAGAAATCGATCCCTGTCCTGTAGCAACTGCGAGCGGGAGCTCGCTAGGACTAACCAGTTGTTGAGATACCTCAGAAGACGTATCCTGGACGAGTGGGCCCAAGCAGACACCAGCATGAACACTCGCGTGAACACCTGTGGGGCGGTTGAGAGACCGAAGCAAAGTGCCCTGAATTGGTACACCGTCCCGTCGAGGATGAAGCAGTGGTACTTCCTGGAGGATTGATGGACAGGTATCTAGAAATATGACAATTTGTCGAAAATTGCATTTTTCCTAACTATACAAACCTGAGGTCCTTTACATATAGTCCCACCTCATGCCACCCCTCACTCTGCAACTTTTTGCATGGGCCTAAAGCAAAAGTGATTCTTCACCTCTCGGGCGCGCGGGCGCGCGCACGATCGGACAAGCAGTTAACTACCGTTCTCCCCTTGTTCGAAGCTTACGACCGTCCCAGCTGCCGCTAGTTACCTTCCTATTGTTAAAGGACCTCAGGTTTGTATAGTTAGGAAAAATGCAATTTTCGACAAATTGTCATTTGTTCCGATACGTAATACAAACCCTCGGTCCTTTAACAATAGGAAGACTCACTTCTTGGTGGGAGGAATCTGAGTCTTTTTGGTGAACAGACTGGTGTTCGTCCAACCCTGGAGTGCCTCCCTGGTCGTAAGAGCAAGGGAGGGATCCAAACCTCTGTCCGATTGATCGGGGTGTGCACCGCAGGATCAATGGTCAGACCTCTGGGCCAAGTACTAAGAGAGAGGCAAGCGTATCTCTTCGTACCAGCAAGCAAGAACTTGTTCCTGTTTGCAAGAGACAATCATAAAATGATGGGTTTGTCTCAATTTGGCATCCACTTCCTCCCCCTTGTTGGAGGAAGTGGTGGATATTTACTCCTATCCCTACTGAAAGGGATAGGATGGTGCTCTATTGAGTAGCTCACCTGCATCTCGTCCTTACCCAGCAGGGTGACGACCGTGTCCCTCTACCCAAAGGTAGAGGGAAGAAAAAGATGGGAAGAGGAGCCAGTCACACTCTCATTCCTCATCCATTCTTACGGTCACACCAGGACTCGATGCTGTTCAGCCTGCGAGGGTCTGGGTTAACTACACAACGTGTTGAGCAACCACCACGGTTCCCAAGGAAAAAGATCCAAGGAACTGTGGGCAATATCCTGAAGGTAGAAGGAGGTGCAGCATGCAGTCTGGTTGGACCAGGCGCCTGCCTTCATTACCTGCGCCACGGAGAAGTTCTTGCGGAACGCGAGAGAATGATGAAGAGGCGTCCACACTCATCCTGGGTGTCAGGTTCTTCAGGGACAGCTCCGTCGCCCACCTTCACAGGACAAAGCAGCATAGCCTTCGTATCGGAGGCGGTGACGTCCATTAGGGAGGGTATTGTGAAGGACTCGAACCAATCGTCAGTTACCGAAGGGTTCTGAGTCTTCGCTACGAAGATCGGTACGAAATCGAGCGTCACAAATCCCCATCCCTTTGTGCTTGACTTCTCAAGAGAAGTCATGCAGTTACCTAAGACGAAAAGAAGGGAATAGTCGTATGACCTATCCCTCTTCTCGACTTTGGTTATGTACAGTACTCATACTGACAAGCTATTAAGACGAAGTAATGATTGCTCTGGAACAACCGAACTAAGTCCACAGCATAGTTCGTAACTGACTCGGACGCTCTGACAGCTGCCGACTGACTGGTTCGGAATCAGTAGAGGCAAGTTGTCAAGCATCCGGGTAAAGTCACGTGACCTTCGCCTTTAAAGAGTTATGCTGAGAGACCAAACAAATAAAATATTTGTTAGTCACCGATGCCGGACGGCGCGGCGATGATTCTCTTAATGCATAAGCTCAAAAGGCGAAAGTCAATTGCCTTCAAAAGACCGAGGTCCCTGATGGCAAGAAAATCTCATAGACGTTGAATCTCAGCTTAAGGAGAAACAACACTATGTGACGTTGAAGACGAAGGTAGGCAATGAATGCAACCTACGTCTTCCAGCTGAATCGAGAGAAGGAATCTCAAGATTCTAAACCTGTGCTTACACATGACTGAAAACGCTAACCGCCATTTCATTGCTGTCCGTTGTGCAATGAAAGCGGGCGTTCTTCAGTAATGAAACACAGGGGAGAGCCGCTTGAAGAACTGCTTCTCATGGGCTGAACGTTTGGAAGTAGAGCTGGCAGGTGTGGGAGTAGGCGATGTCTTTCAATACATCTGCTAATCCGGGGTGAACAATGAACAATGTACACCTCCGAATACAAGATATTTTGAGGACAAACTCAGATTCCGCAAAAATCATTCGCATTATCGGGAATAACGATGCAGCAAAGAGACTATTACAGAATTCTGTTACCGTGCGGTAAACAGAAAGAATGGAGAGTCGAATAGATATCTCTGTTTAAAATTCTCGCAATACCGAAGACGATGAATACTAGCGTTTCTCAGACAGTAGATGGTCATTCATGTATGCGAGAATCCCCGTTAATCAGAGACTTAAGTCCGTGATTGTTGGGCAGAGATACGGTTGTTATTCAATCAAAGCAGGTGAGAAAGACATAAACAACCGTCTATCTCAAAGCGGCAGCTGATACTGAAATGCCTCGGGCAATTCAATACGCAGTAGCAGTAGCTGTCGCTGACTCGTCATCCTGAGTTGCCAAGTAATCCTTTCCACGAAGGAATGCGTTCGGCTAGAACCACCGAGCATAAAAAGATATGCTCGAGCAATTATATTTAAGCGAAACGAATTTCGGTAAATATAAAAGCTAAAATGGTGTTGTGTGACAACACCATAAGTAATATAAAATTGAAACTGGAAACTCCTGGGAGGTTGCAGGCAACCCGGGTTGCAGTTCAATTAGAATACTTTTCGTCTAAGTCGCAATCCGTAGAATAACCGGATATGCGCCTACCCCTCGACCATTCAACTGCTTAGCAGAATCATGTCGCGAGGTTAATATACGTAGTATATTTGTAGGATTCTGAACAACGATCTCCATCCTAAATTCTTTCCTTCAAGAAAACAAAATAAGGATTGGAGATCGACCACCTTCGTTCTCTATTTAAAGAGAGTGAAGGAGAAGTCTTCCTCGAAGGAAAGCTTCAATGGTGAACAGAATACTAAGACGATAGTTCCAGCCAAACTGGATATTCCCGTCCGTTCTTCTCTATTCCAGGTTGGTCGCCTACTGTGAGATAGTCTTCTTTCAGCAGCAGTCTTCTTCCTAATGCTAGAAATTCCAGGAATTCGAGCATAGGCGAGGTTCCCGATTATCGTGTAACATATCGGGGATTCTCGTCTCGCTCACTTTGGACCGTGGTCTCGCCTAAGTGTTTGGAGATCGTAAGAAACTCTAAACACTCTGAATGCGCTAGAAATTCCGTAGAATTCTAAGCAGTCTGCGAAACCCCCACCGAATTCGTCAAACGATATCGGCTGGTGGTCCTCTCGATTCCCGTAGAAATCGAGAATGGGGCAGGATCCCTCCTCAACGACCGGGGCTTACGTCAGGTAGGACCCGAAGGTCCCCCCTGGTAGCGCAGTCCCCAACGTGGGATCCTACAGAGAAATCTCTGTAGGATCCTTCCCCTTTCCCTCGTAGCCGTAAGGAGAGAGGGAATGGGGGAGGAATTGGATACTCGCTCGCCTTCCCAGTGGAACTAGCAGTTGGAGAAGAGTAGGAGCAGCCATCGCCTTGCGGCGATGGCCTCTCAGAGTCTGGGAAAACGTATCGTCAGGAGAAAACGTTTTTCCCGAGGAGGGTTACGAACTCTCACTGTAGGTAAGGGTCTGCCGCCACTGTGAACGTCGTCTGGGTGGGGCTGATCGACACCTGACAGGAGAGAGCCGATACCGTCCTCGACTCATTCCAGTCCTCGTCGAGGTCGAAACCTCTCAGGAGGACCGAAGGAGTATTTAAATACGGTGTCCGAAGACACGTAGAAACGCCGCTGTCGCAGTAGAGGAGGTGGAAGTAGCTTGATCGACCGGCCAGAACTGAGAGAGCCTTCTTGTCCGGAGACGAGAGACTCTGGTTCAAGACAGAATCGGTAAGCTCCGATCGCGGCATACCCACCGCCGGTTTGGGTTCCCTCTCGGGCCCCAAAACGCCTCGAGCAGAGACATGGGCTCTGCTGGTGGGAGCGGCGATCCTTCCCCCCGGTCGTGGTGCTGACGAATCAGTGCAATAACCTGGGTAAAGTTACTCTGAATCTCGGAAGTTACAGCGTCTTGAGGAGTAGGACCGTCCAGTCCCTCCAACAAGAGCAGCTCCCAGGACCCTCCTCCTTCAGAAGAAGGACCAGCAACAGATCCCTGACGGTTGCCTCCAATCACTTGCGCGTACGTCCTGGTTGGTCCTAAGACCAACCTGGCACGTGCGGCGTCGTGACGGGATCGTGAGCGGCGCATCTCTCACGATCACTCCTATATACCTAGCTCTTCCTGGCGTATGCCGAGGAAGTTGCAAAGGTATCGGAGAGACAGACCTGACGCTACCCCCTCTCCCCCTGACGGTCGCCTCCAATCACTTGCGCGTACGTCCTGGTTGGTCCTAAGACCATACGTGGCACGTGCGGCGTCGTGACGGGATCGTGAGCGGCGCACCTCTCACGATCACTCCTAGCTACCTCGCTCTTCCCGGTGTAGCCCGAGGAAGTTGAAGGTAGTGGAGAGACAGACCTGACGCTCCCCCCCCCCCGCTCGCTGGCAGGACCAGCGTACGTGGGGGGCTGCAGCCGATCACCAACCCGCGGTGGGGATCGATCTGCAGGCCTGGCCGTGCCGCTCACCTGTGGCGAGCGGCTCGACTGAGCACGTCGACCCCGGTCCCGTGCGTCAGACGAGCTGCTGCTGGTCACCGTATCCGCCGGCCGGTCCCCCGTGTGGAGCGGCGGTCAGGTGACCTGCAGAGCGCTCGCTTTCGCCGTGAGACCGCCTGAGCGTCCTCGCGGCACGTCAAACCGCTGTACCAGCCGAGGCTGGTACCGTCGGTCGAGGGGACCTGGGGGACCTCTTCCCAGCCTCAACCCGTGGCCGGTCAGAGACCGTCACGTCCACCCAGTTCCGGGTACCGGATGGTCGCTGCGAGAGCGGCCGCTGGCCTGGCGAGAGTCCCACCTGAGCGGCTCTCGACAGTCTTCTGCTCCGTGCCTCGGTCATGACGCTGAGCGAACTCAGCGTCTTAACTTTGGCTGCACGGTCACCCGAAGGAGATCGTACACTCGGAACTTCTCGCGGACGAGAAACCGAGCCGGTACCTGGCTTAGCAGCAGAGCTGCAAGACCAGGCCGGCGAGGTGTACCAGCGTAGCCAGCACACCCTTGGTCCCGTCTTCTTCTTCTTCTCAGAAGGGGAGGACGGGACCCCGTTCCCGAAGGAACCGATGGAGGACCTGCTTGAAGAAAACCCCCCCGCCCTCACACCGGAATGTGACGAGCCCTTCGAAGTTCCCGAAGGAGTCTTCTTAGGGGGAATAACAAAACCCGGTTACCAGCTGGTCGCTGCGAGAGCGGCCGCTGGCCTGGCGAGAGTCACCTGAGTCGGTTCTCGCCATCCTTCTGCTCCGTGCCGTGGTCTTGGCGCCGAGCGAACTCTGGCGCCGAAACTTTGGCTGCACGGTCTCCCGAGGGAGGAGCGTACACTCGGGATCTCCCGCGAACGAGAGACCGAGCCGGAACCTGGCGTAGCGGCATCGCCGCTAGCACCAGGCGAGGAAGTACCAGAGCTAACCGATACTCCTTCTTGGTCCCCGTCTATCTCTTCCTTACGGAAGGGGAGACGGGCCCCGCTCCCGAAGGAGCAGGAGAACAGCAGAAGGACCCCCCGTCCCACCGGGGTGGGACGGGCCCTTAGAAGTTCCCGAAGGAGACTTCTTAGGGGGGGGAGGCAGCCTTCTTCTTCTTCGGCTTATGGGCCCTTAGAAGTCAAAGGGGAAGAGGCAGCAACAGACGAAGATGACACCTTCCTCTTCTTCGTCAGCTCACGCAGGACAGTCGTCAGGTCCTCCATCCAGGCCGGAGTCGGGCCTATTGCCGAAGCAACACGGCCCGACTGCACCTGTCCGGAAGGACCTGGTACTGGGGAAGACACACCATGGGCAGGACCAGCATGGACAGGCGCAGGAACCAGGAGCGACAGGAACAGCAACCAGCTCAGGAGCTGGCAGGAACAGCGGCAGCGGTAAACACAGAAGGGACAGCCAAGCCAGTAGCGGGAACCACATCAGCGACAGGTACGGCAGGCCCAGCCATCGCCTCGTAGAATCATCGGCAGCCAGCGTGGTACTGGCGGCCGGTCCAGGGGCGAGCTGCTGGAACAGCAGAACGTCTGGGGCAGGCAACACGAAGACCACAGGCGGCGGCGGCATACCCCTCCTCGGTACGGCGGCGGACCGGCCCTAGAAGCGGCCAGACGGCGTCACCGACACAGCATGGGGAGTGTAGACCAGCGGGGGGAAGCAGCATAAGCGGCCGTGAAGGTTGTAGTGGAGACACTCCAAGGTCACCGCCCCAGACCTCGCTAGACTCTGCAGCAGATCGTGGATGCTAGGCACGCCCTGCAGCCGCAGTGGTCCATACCTGTCCAAGGTCATCTCCCACGGCTGTAGCACCTGCGGTAGCACAGACAGATTAGTAAGAGGGGTTCCCTCACGCACGGGGGGGGGGAGACATGCCCCCACCCCGAACGGAAGGAAGACCCCAAAAACAAAATACGAGGAAGCTGAGCTTGGGGGGCAGGAAAGAAGACGAAGAATCGGATACCAAGGGAGTCGCGGGAGAGCTTTCCGACGACTTCCCGGCAGACCTTCGCTTCCCCTACCCCCGCACAGCAGTGAAAAGTAATATGAAAATGAAACAGAATACTGCACTTGCGATTCACTTCATAGAACTTAGCGGGAAAAATCAATTCCCGGTAAGAGCAAGGAAACTTGATCCATAATAATATGATGCTATCATAAATATATATGAAAATGAACAATACTGCACTTGCTATTTTCACTTTCACAGCAATAAATCGTAAGGATTAATTCCCCTGGCGGTAAGACGCGGAAATTGATCCAAAATTAAATTTGATGCAATTAATAAAATGAAATGAAAAGAAAACTGCATTGCGAATCCACTTTCATTGCATTCTATTCATACAAAATAAGAGGCTCTTGCCGAGCGCAATCAAGCTCTCGGCAACGAACGCACAGGGCAAAAATATAATGAAAAAGAGTACTTACATCTTTCAATTACACACTTTCGCCCAAAATACATGACTCGGCGCGAGTGCGCCCGCCCTCGGCACCGAGACATAATTCAAGGGTTCAATTCATGAAAAGAGCGGAAATCGCCGTCTCTACGGCGATAGCTCCATGTTGATTCATAATTAAGTAATGAAAATGAAAACAGTGTACTTACAGTTTCATTTTCAAGTCAAACCAAACCATTAGTAGAAAACACAATATAAACAAAGCATACGACGATGAAGCGGGCAGAGAGCGATGACGAACACGTCCTTCACACCCGCGGCCGAAAGCAAAAGTGATTCTTCACCTCTCGGGCGCGCGGGCGCGCGCACGATCGGACAAGCAGTTAACTACCGTTCTCCCCTTGTTCGAAGCTTACGACCGTCCCAGCTGCCGCTAGTTACCTTCCTATTGTTAAAGGACCGAGGGTTTGTATTACGTATCGGAACAAATGCGTCCTTCAAATCCACTGAAAGCATGAAATCATTCTCGCTGATAGAGTCGAGCACGGAATGTACCGTCTCCATCATGAACCGAGACTGGCGAACGAATCGGTTCAGGGGAGAGAGATCTATCATTGGGCGCCAGCCCCCCCGAAGACTTCTCCACCAGGAAAAGGCGGCTGTAGAAGCCCGGTGACCTATCCCTGACGATCTCCACAGCGCCTTTGCTCAGCATGGTCTTGACTTCCTGTCGAAGGGCTACGTCCTTTGATGTTCCCGGAACGTAGGTCTGAAGATGGCCCGGGTTGGAGGTGAGGGGTGGCCGAGATTCGAAGGGTAGCAGACATCGTTCCCGAAGGTAGGTGAGGGGGAACGCCGTCCCTAGCGTTTCCCGCCTCTCTTCGACTTCTTCCCTGCCCCTCCTCGTGGAAAGGAGGGCTGGGAGGGGGGCTGATAGTGACCTCCCCAGGCAGAAGTCAAAGGCAGAGTCTTTCCTTGGGGCTTAGACAAGGTAACCGTCTTAGCAGCCGAGGAAGCGCTAACCAAACTCTTAGGCTTTGCCGCAGTTGATCGAGGCTGCCCAGAAGTCTTCAAAACTGCCTGGTGTACCAGACGGTCACTGTCATCAGTGCGACGTCTTTCCACCGCAGCATCCACCATCTCTCCTGGGAAGAGTGAGGAGGAACTCCGTACAGGTCAGTTGCGAAGTCCTAATGCCGCCTCACGCCCAGCCGTCCTGGACACTCGGGTAAGGACTGTGTCCCTACGCCGAAGTACCAGGTTGGCCCAAAGGTTTACCATCTGGTGGGCGAGGTAGGAGATGGCCCTACCCCCAGACTGGCAAAGTCTCCTGAAAGCCAGGTCCCCTTCAGGAGTAATATTCCCGGAGGTGGCCGCGACCTTGGACACTGTGAGGGACCACAGGTCCAGCCAGGAGACTCCCTGGAAAGCCGCCATGGCGGTGGATTCCAGGGCGAGTGCCCCCTGCTGCGAGAACCAGAGGTTCTCCGACAGGAGCTGCTGCAGAGACACTCCCGGAGTTAGCCTAGCTAGCTCCGGGTTAACCTGTTTGGGAGGCATCGGAACCTCGGATGGCACGTAGAATTTTCTCTGTCGCAGTAGAGGAGTAGGAAGTAGCTTAGACGACCTGCTAGACCGAAGCTAACCCTCCTGTCTGGAGACGAGCGAGTCCACCTGGCCTAACACTGAGTCGGCCCGCTCCGATCGCGGCAGACCCACCGTCGCCCTGGGTTCCTTTTTAGGCCCCCAGAACGACTCAAGCTGGGATGTGGGCTCAGAAGGTGGGAGTGGCAATCCTTCCCCGAGGTCGCTGTGCTGACGAATCAGCGCAATGACCTCAGCAAAATTCCTCTAGATCTCAGGAGTGACCACATCTTGAGGAGCAGGGCCGTCAAGCCCCTCCAGCAAGAACGACTCCCGAGACCCTCCTCCTTCAGAAGGAGGAACAGCGACAGACCCCTCCTGGTCTCCTCCTGCCACTTGCCTTACCCTTCCTGGTGCAACCCGAGGAAGTTGAAGGAACAGGAGAGGAAGACCTGACGCTCCCCCTCGCTCACCGGCAGAACCGGTGTGCTTGGGGGGCTGCAGGCTACAGGCCTGGTCACGCCGCTCCCCTGGGGCAAGCGGCTGGACTGAGAACAGCGGCCCCGGTCCCGTGCGTCAGAGGAGCTGCTGCTAGTCCCCCTATTCGTCCGGTCCCGGTGGGAGTGGCGGTCAGGGGACCTGCAGAGACCACTGTCGTGGTGGGACCGGTGTGTGTCCTCACGGTGCGTCGAACCGCTGGGACCAGCCGGGGCTTGTTCCTGCGATCGAGGGGACCTCTTCCTAGCCTCAGCCCGCGGCCGGTCAGGGACCGGCACGTCAACCCTGGTAACCAGCTAGTCGCTGCGAGAGCGGCCGCTGGCCTGGCGAGAGTCACCTGAGCGGCTCTCGCCAACCTTCCGCTCCGTGCCTTGGTCCTGGCGCCGAGCGAACTCGGATGCCTGAGCCTTGGCTGCACAGTCGCCCGCGGACGACCGTACACTTGGTACCTCTTGCGAACGAGAGGGCAAGCCAGAACCTGGTGTAGCAGCAGCGCCCCTAGCACCAGGCGAGGAAGTACCGGTGTTAGCCAGTACCCCTCTGGTCCCCGTCTTTTTCTTCCTTGCGGAAGGAGAGACAGGCCTCGCTCCCGAAGGAGCAGGCGGACCAGCGGAAGGAACCCCCGTCCCACCAGAGTGAGACGGACCCTTAGAAGTTCCCGAAGGAGCCTTCTTGGGGGGGAGGAGGCAGCCTTCTTCTTCCTCTGCTTGGAAGCCTTGGAAGTCAAAGGGGAAGAGGTGGCAGCATGGCGACGAAGACGACGACGACACCTTCCTCTTCTTCTTCTTCTTCTTTGTCAGCTACCTCAGGACAGATGTCAAGTCCTCCATCTAGGATAGAACCGGGGCTGCTGTTGCCGAAGCAACATGGCCCGGCTGCACCTGTCCAGGCTGGAATGACGTCGGCAGGTGCGGGAACAGCAGGAACAGCAGGAGCGGCAGGTATGGCAGACAAGTCAGGTACAACAGGAGACGGGGCAGCAGCCAGCGACATCCTGGGTACCAACAGCAGGTCCAGGGGCGAGCTCTTTGGGCATCGGAGGTCCGGGGCTGGCAGCACGAAGAACCCTGGAGGGGGAGGCATGCCTCTCCTCGGCACGGCAGTGATCGGGCCCTGCACAGCGGCCATTGGAGTCACAGTCATCATGTGCGGGGTGTAGACCAAGTGAGGAGGGGCGGCATACCCTGAAGTCGAGATAGTGATAGTAGTGGTGGTCACCGCTCCATGGGTGACTGGCACAGCCCCCGCCAGATGCTGGAGCAGCCCCTGGATGCTCGGCGTGCCCTGGAGCCCCATCGACACCCACACCTGGCCAAGGTCGTCGCCTGCAGCAGGAGCACCTGAGGAAGCAACAGTCGGGTAGTTAGGAGGGGTTCCCCCTCAAGCGGGGGCGATTGGCAAACCCCACCCCGAGCAAACGGAAGACCCCGAATACAACTGCACGTCGGGGTATCGAGCGCCCTCCTCTGCGCTCGACAGATCGGGCAAAGAGAAGGACCGAGAAACCCCCCCCCCGAAGGGGAAGGTGCCATATGCAGGAGCTGAGCCGGGGGCAGGAAAGAAGATGAAGTGTCCGTAACCAAGGGAGTTGCTGGAGAGCTTTCCGACGATTCCTTGGTAGGTCTACGCTTCTTCCTAACCTCGTACAGCACCCACTGCACCTCCGACCAATTACAACATAAATTACATGGCTCGGCCCGAGAGCATTCACGCCCTCGGCACTGAGCGCAAAGGACATGAGGATCAATTTCTGGGAAGGAGCGGAAGACCCCGCACTTGTGGCCCTCCACACCAAGGCACACTCTGCGGCTGATGGGGGGACGCGGGGATAGCTCCATTGCCCAAGGATCCATAATTCAATGTAATAAAAGAAATAAGAAAGTACGTACTTACAATATCACTTTCACAACTCTGACAAACCAAGTTGAAGAAACCAACAATGTTTAGTACTGGCCCCTGGGAGTTAATTACAGTCGTCCGAATAAATCTTACTTAAAATTCTTGTTCAGGAGGTAAAACTGCATAGAAAAACCACAACTGCCATAGTCTAGGCCACCACAGAATAGTACCCTAGATCTATCAAATATCATAAAGATGATGCCCCCTAAGAAATATGAGTCCTAGATTAACGATCCCCGAAAACCATTGGGGTTCACTAGGCTATCCAGGAAAGAGGATAAATGACCAAATAGCCACCATTTCACTCAAAATTACAACTTTTCTCACTCGATATTTAATTAGTGAAACAATACAATGACATCTTTAAGCACACCATTCAAAAGAATGAAACTTAATCTTTTGAATGGTATGCTTAAAGATGTAATTGTATTGTCGTTTCACCAATTAATTATCAAGTGAAAAAGTTCTCTTCCCTGGCTGAAAATGGTCAATGTCCTCAGATGTAGTCAATTAGCCTAGCATCTAGCCTAGTAACTGAAACCACGCTGACGCTCATTTTGACCGGGTTACACATACTACATAGATTTAACAGAAAATCGGTAAATACATAAAAACACTGACATTTTTAGAATAAAACCAAATTGTATACAGATACTCCACCAAATTGGTAAGATTTCGCCAACACGTATTTTTGTCCTTCATCTGCAGCCGATCTTCTTAGATAGAAAACGAGCCTAAAACAAAAACGTCGAACGACGGTGAGGCCTAAGGATGGACAAGACATATATCTATAAATGTTAAGTTTTGGTCATATTACATTTTAAAAAATCCAATCAAGTTAGACTACATTATCTACCGAAATTATTTAATGATTTCATGACATTTAGCATATTTACTAACTGTAATTCATGCATACAATTTGCGTATTTAATTTTAGGCTTGTTATACTTTAAAGAATTAACGCCGCCATGGACATCTAGTGGCATCTAAAGTAACTATATTAAAAATAAACTAAATAAATGGTAACTGACAACTATATTTGTTTGCACTGATGATATAACCTTCGATTTTGATTATGATATTAAGACTTTTATCGATGTAATATAAGACATAGGTTAAGAATAAATGCTCATTTCCTTTCATGGTAAAAAATATTATTTTGTATTGTTCAACTTGCTAAAATTAATGCATTTAAAACATTACGTAGCAACTTCCATACTTCTGGAATCTTTTTATATGTATAACTATTGTTCATACTGGATGAATTTTGATTATAGAATTTTCTTGTTAACATATTGAACAAATTAATAATAAATTTCGTAATAAACCTTATCATTTTTCACTAATCTGTGCTAATAAAGGTATTATTTTAATCAAATAGGACGAATCTCAAAGGCATTCTGCACTTGATTTTGGTAAGAGAAACAGAGAGACGAACTTTAAAAGTTGACGCCGCACTAAAAGTAAAGCACGATAAAATATTGAAATGCGTTAGAAAAAATGCGACATTCAGGCATTAAATTCAATTCAGTTAACGATCTTATCTATATATATTACTTAAAATTATAGATTTTACTGAATTATTAGACAATTTCGGGAATTATTTTTCAAAGTCGTATTTTAAAGCAAGGTACAGACATCATCCTAAAAGGAAAACAGAACTAAAGATTAAAGACAATAACAATGAAGTCGCCCAGTAAAAAGTTATTTATCAGACATTAATTATTTTTCGATATTTATTAAATTATATCTATAAGCACATAAATTGGCCAGATCAAGATAATTTACAGGTTTTACGTAAAATAATGCTGAACATAGTGACTGGAAATATCTTGCAAAAACGTGGGGTATAGTCCATGAATTTAAGAGTTAGTCTATTAAAGATTTCTCTGTTTTATATATAGTGCTAATTATGAAATAGTAATGACCTATTTTCTATTAAAACTAGTTTGTGGAAATCGTGGAATTGATTAGATAAATATTGTACAAAACAATGACTGAAAACTTAGAAAATTACTTAATTTGAGGACTTTTAATTTAAAATAAGTTAAGGCCAAAATAATTCTAGCTATGATACCTTAAACTTATATGATAAAATTGCTATATTACAGTGAAAAATGGCAAATTATAATCCTTTAACAAAATCATTTAAAGATCGTGTTCTTAATTTAGGCCTGTTTCTCTGCAAGAAATTCGTCTACCCTGTCTCATCGGCTGGTAATTTATCTTAAAGGACTATTGTTTACTTTGTTCTAAAATTGCACTAAACATTTTATAATTATATTTTTACTATAATTGTAATGATTACTATTTATCTAATAACATTTTTTAAATGTTAACATTGCATTTTATTGTAAAATAGGCCACATCTTAGGCTTTCTCTTTTGAGAATTTTAGCAATACAAACACAGCTGACGAATTACTGTAAAAAGCGAAAGTTTTTGTTAAATATGCAAATTTCGATGAGGAATGCATGAATCCTATAAAAAAAATGAAGCGCATAAGTGTTCTCATGCATGCATGCATACATACAAGTCAGTTTCAAAGTTATTATAATCATGCATACACACGTACATGTAAATAGATTCTCTTAAAACAGGATGCGTCTCAAGTATAAAAGGCCCATTAAAACACTCTGGTTTAAAGCTAAGAACTATATTTTGGTAGACTTACTTCCACCCTTATCGCTGCTTGATAAGGGTGGAAGGAAGTCCACTAAAATATAGTCCTTAGTTTTACGCCTTTTATACTTGGGGCATACATCAGCAAATTTAAACAACACTGTCAGTATCACATAAGACCATCCTGATATATAGGAACATCTTTGGGTATGGGGATGGGGGGCGGTTGTTAACATGGGGCTAGCAGCCCCACCCCATAACACTAAATGAGAACCAGCAGGATAAAGCCAACATCTCTAAAACATTCTTTTGTGTCAAATTATGGAAAACAAAAACTTTAATTAAAATATGAAGAATTAAATTAATAAGGAATACATTTCAAAAAAAGATGAGTAGTTTTCTACTGATATGAAAAAGTTGGTCATTTGTGTATAAACGTCAGAGTTTCTGTGGTTTTACGTCGTGCATGTATCTGTTCGTATGTATTAAACGGACAAACAGCAGACAAGGGAAAGTATAGCACTAAAATTTAGTGGTTTTCGTACTAGGGGTAATTATTCCCGTGGGGATAATTAAACAGTTTCTTGTTGGGGAAGGGATGTTACGAGGCACTTTCTAAAAACGATTGTGTTTTGGAGAAAAATTCAGTAAATTTATAAAAGATAATAATAAATAAATGAATGAATAAAATAACTAATAATACAGGAGTAAATAAAATTTATTTACTTCTATATTGAGCACTTTAATATTTGTCTTTCTTTTATAGCTCCACGTAACTGGAGAGGAATGGGGTAGAAGTCATGGTGATCCATCACACCAAAATAATCTGAGAACCATTACACTAAATGAACCTCTGTATACGTTCATTATAAAGGTGTCCTCCCTTAATATAAACGAGACATCCCGTCTTTGTGCCCTTAGCTATATAACGCTTAATTAAAAGAGTGATCTCATGCGAAAATCACTATGGTAATCGATTCAGAATCTTGGGGGAAAATAAGGCTCTTAGAAGAGGCTGGCGTCTAAGAAACCCCATTTAGTCGAGAATCTCACGGGAAGTCATGAGGTAAACGACGTTTTGAATCGCGTGGTCACGCATCTGCCTGACATGCTTTGAGTTTTGTGTGATCATAAGCTGAATATTCAGATTTAAAGCTAATATACGATGTATGCAAGATATTAGTTCAACTTTTTATTTGGATTTTTATTATTGGGGTTGGTGTAATCCCTGAAAGTCTCTAAATAACACAATCCACGAGGGAAACGTAGCTACGATTTTAATTACAAATTTGATTACGGAGATAAGATTTAGAATTAACTTCGTCTTGAAACCCAAGGATGTAATTACAGGTTAAATATCAAAAGCTCTGAAAAATATTACATACAACTAAATATATATATGAAAATATGATCAGATTACGGAAGAGTTCGCAACATACCAATTTGATAAGATTATAGTAAGACGTGAAATTCTACATAAGTTATCTTTATTATTGTGTTGTCGATACAGTAATTGCGAGATGCAATATATTACCTATATAACTGGATTTAAGAAAGGTCTAAAAAAAAAAAAAAGTCAGGTGAAGCCTGGACGCTCGTAAGAAAATTAAAAACTATGAAGCGAACGGAGTATTTAGACTACAGGGAGACTTGCGAATTATTTTGGAAATGAACGCTGATCTGTGGAGTAGGTAAGATATTCTGGATTTAACCGACCAACTCCCGTCCGCTAAACACACAGTACACACACAAGTGAGTGAAAATAACTCCAGGCTGTTTTCCGACTAGAGAGAGAGAGAGAGAGAGAGAGAGAGAGAGAGAGAGAGAGAGAGAGAGAGAGAGAGAACTTGAACTAAATTGAGTCGAGTCATGTATAGTAATAAACCTCCTCTCTCTCCTCCATAAAAACTTATTTGAATGTTTCTAGGTACAACTCTGTCTCAGCACCTGTGGTTGGGTTTAACCTCTGTCACCGTACATTGAATGAATCAGATTCCTTCCTTCGTGCTTCTGTACATCCAGATAAAATTAATATAATCAATCAAGAATGTTTCTATGCCTTGTCTTACCCTCTGCGTCTTCATATTGCTGATGTAGGTATCGCAGGAGAAATAGCCATTGCAGGGCACTACAGCAAGACCACCGAGATAGTCGGTGGTCTTTTTTATAGGGATATATGAGAAGACGTCTTGAATATAATAATAATAATAATAATAATAATAATAATAATAATAATAATAATAATAATAATAATAATAATAATAATAATAATAATAATAATAATAATGCGAAAACGAGAGACAAGAGATTGTTGAATGCCTACAAACAAAACAGACCAATCAATCAGCAAACAAACTTTTCACACCGAAACGGGAACAATGTGACATTCTCTCTTCTTTTTCTTGATGTCACTCCCATATACCATTCCTTCCTCGTCTGGAGAGCGAGCACGGATTTTTGTCGTGAATTTTGGGCTCTGCCATTTAATCTGAATTGAGAGAGAGAGAGAGAGAGAGAGAGAGAGAAGAGAGAGAGAGAGAGAGAGAGAGAGAGAGAGAGAGAGAGAGAGAGAGAGAGAATTTTGTAAACCCTACGATTATATTGTGTCTCTAAGCAGAGGTTAAGATACAATTTTGGATATACAAAACTACATTCGACTTTTTTCATTTTAACTTAATGGGCTAACTGTCACTTTCTTAATTGGGCCTTATGCCAGCACGTTAGGGTAAAAGATCGCAAACTTCCAGAAGTATATATAGGTACCAACCAACAGAAAACCCAGGACCCTATTTTAGTCGGGCAATCTTAAGTGATAATTCTCATTTTTATTTTAAACCGCGAATTTTAAGCAGGCAATTAGGGATGGGTGTGAACCTTCAGATTCTGTGCATCCAACATAAACTCGAAAGAGCAACACTAATTAATGCTTTGGAGCAATCTGAGGATATCATCCCAGTATTACAATAAATTTGGCACTAAAATCCTGGCTAACCATTAGATCATGCAGACTGAAGAGAAATCATTATTTTAGGCTGCGTATATCTGCAATGGTGAAATTTAACGTTGCTTGCTAGCCTCTCTGTGGACAAACGGCTAAATGATCCTTCACATTTTAGGGCGATGAATGTTGTTTTCTAATTTTAGGTACAACAATAATCGGTTTTACCTTTACAGTCCGTCTTTCTATATCAAGGCCATCTGTGATTCGATACTATCATAAAAATTTTTACGTCAACGTTGAAATTCGCAACATCGTTAGTGATTCATCGACTCCTCCCTCACTGGAAATTCCTTACTTCCCCACCCTTATGAAATCCAAGGTTTCAATGAATAGCTAAAACTAGCCTGTTTCAATAGTACCTATTTCGGTTTTAAGTGTAGAATAATATTTCGCTCACCACTGGGGCAATTGTTACGATGTACGAGAAAAATTTGACGTAAAACAAACAATAAGTTGTGCGATAGCCTTGGCGGAGAAAAACTTTAAAATTTTATGCTGCTAACTATGCTATTATTAGCATCATAACGATCTAAATGTCGTCACATCCAGTGTACTTAGTCACTTATTTCTGGAGATTCATATAATTATATCAATAAATTTTAAAAAACGTAATTTTTTTTTGTTCTTCAGAATCGTAATTTACACAATATTTAAGGACGTTTCTCTGTTACTGAGAACTGCGTGGATAGAGTTAGCACTAGATGTTACAATTAGTAAGCGCTTTAGCGTAAAAATAATGTCAACAAACTATCAGCTGATGTGATAGAAACCGAGAGCAACAACGCCCCAAAATGTGATATTGTAAAGATGGTTTCCTTTCAAGCTCTTCTTATTATTATTGTGATTGTTTACTATATTATCACACGGTAAGATAATGATATTGTGTTGTATGGCTTCACATCAAACTAATTTTAGCCAGGTTTAGGGTAGATTTAACCCAACTTATTGAGGTGGACTAACTTGGCCTTCATGAGGTAGCTACCTTAGGTAGATTGTCGTAGGTATGGGAGTTAGCTAGTACTAGCTACAACTTTTGCGTGCCGTAGTCTTTGGATAGCTTATGTCATAATTAACTATCAATTATTCAAGGCTAGTATTATTAAAAAAATTGGCGTCAATAGTGCTTAGGCTATTAACGACTTGGATCTCTTCATTCTTAGCTAGGGGAAAGAAAACCAAAATGACCTGGCGGTTACCTAGTAGGGTATAGGGTACCTAGGTAGTAGTAGGCAATTCAACCTGGTGATATTGAATTCCACATTGCCAAGGAGTTTATATATTTTCACACTGTAAAAGTATTCTTAACCCATTGCTAACAACTCTAAAATACTAGGTAGGTTTTAATTGGAAGACAAATGTTAAATTATTGTAGGCTTAAACCTACCTACCCTATAGTTAGAGATGTTTAGTAGGTACCTAGCTAGTGGAGATGAAAAATTGTAAACAATTCCACTTCTTATGGAAGTCATAAAAGTTTGAAATGAATAGGGGCTACTAAATTTTTATTTAATTTTTAAGAAGACACAAGGAAAAGTGAACAATTTGCAAGTACCTAGATAGTATATACACCTGTGGTCACTGCAGA
The DNA here is from genome assembly GCF_015104395.2 of Macrobrachium nipponense. NCBI lineage: Eukaryota > Metazoa > Arthropoda > Malacostraca > Decapoda > Palaemonidae > Macrobrachium > Macrobrachium nipponense. Next base: position 21,334,724 of record NC_087217.1, read on the forward strand.
TTGTATATACTACATATATGTATTTTACAAATGACCTTCACTGTACATGAAAAACCTTGGCCCTATGTCAAAAAAGAACAAACAGATACCTTTGTCAATTTGAATAGTGTGTTGCGGGTTAAAAAATCCAGTAGGTAAAGTATGATTTCTGGAGATTGGAAATCATGCTAGGTAGGCCTAGGGCTAGTGAGGAGTCAGCGTCCTTTAAATTGTTTCTTGATAATGCAGGCTCCACACAAATAGGTACACACAACTCAACACCTTGGGTTAAGTTGGTTTAAAGAGGACTAGGTTACAATTTTTTTTCTAGTTGCCATTGCCAAATTTTCTGTTCAATTGCAGGCCATGCCCTTCCCACCTCCCCAGTGCCCCATCTGCTAGGTGTTTGGTTACAGATGGTTAAGTTAGGATACTATATCCTCATTGCCAACTCCCTGAGGTCAGCCGTATTTAGTATGATATCTTGGCCTCTTCTCTTAGCTCTCTTTTGACCATTGATTTCTTGGTATTGAGTACAAATAACTTATCCTTGGCCAGGCTTGCATCAAGCTACTTGGTTAACTGGAGCCCCTTATTTAAAAGTAAGGTAAAATATTTATAATTAGTGTATGAATATGAATTGCTTTCGTACTCCTGTAAGATATATAAAAAACATTAAAATTAGAACTTATTTTTAGTGATATTCAGATAACTTCAATCTAACAACCTAATATGCTTTCCAAGAATATGTATCATCATGAAAAACCAGGCAACAAAGTAGATGAGAGGGTTTATTAAAATTTCAAGTTTGACCTTTTCCCTGGATAGATCTCAAATGATTATACTCCATTTATATCTTAGATGTTTATGGTGTATATTCATTCACTCAAAGGTCTAGGATTGTTCTAGAGTAAAGTGCTGATAGATGGCCCTCTTGTAGCTGGCATCCTATGAGCTTGTTATCATATAAATTTGGACCTAATAATCATGATTTAAAAGCATCCGAGCATATGAATTTGATTTCTTAAAACTACACTCTCTGTAAAGACTACAGGTATAGTCTAGTATCAATATCTGTAATTTGTTCTTTCTAACTTAAACAACATTTTTGAATGAACTGAACTTTGTATATTTAGATATCGTTATATTTTCTTTCTTTATTTTTTCCATTGCAGAGGAATTCCTAGGTTGCTGTCTTGGTTGATTGTTGCTAAGTACCAAACAGAAATAAAGTTTGGGAGAATATCAATCTTACGTCTGAGTTTTGAGGATGTCCTCGTTAAGAAATCAGGTTTAAGCATTGTAAGTTGGCTATTTAATTTTTTAAACTGTTTGTTTCTTTTAACAATAGTATACTTGCCTCTGAGTTTTAGCAAATGTAACAGTATAGTTAATTTGGAGTTACCTGATTTATTCATTGAGGTTTGCTGCTAATTTTGAAATTGAAACAGAAATAAGTAACTTTTTTGCTTAGAAATAAGTAACTTTTTTGCATTCCAAATGCCTAGAATTGTGAGTGGAATGAAATGTTATGCACAGTTCAAGAGGCTATTGACTGCATTGTAAAATGGATTAAACTGTATTCATATTGTATTTACAAATTTGTCACAGATATTTATTGTGTAGGGTGTAAGAAAAGTTTGATTATGTTGAGAATTTATTATGAAAGTTTCCATTTTTTGTGGATCAATTTAATTTCCAAAATTTGTGAAATGTATCTAGTATTTTTTTATATGTTTTACCTCTGAAAATGACAAAACCTCACACTTTGTGACTCCCTGGATTATCACTATTGCTAATATAATAGAGGTCAGTGGGCCTCAATATTACATGCCACCATCACATTTCTGCATTTCTGGAAGCTGGAGTCCCTTCATCTTGGCAATCTGGAGAGAGCTTTGTGGGTTTTAGTAATTTTCATGTCTTCTTTTCATTCCATATGTATGCATACTGAACAATACGTTACTAATTTCTAGGAGCAATAGAATGCGGCCAAGGGACAATCTAAAAGCACTAGTCCCCAGCTCCACCCTCTAGATATTGCTGATTTTGTGATATTCACAAATATAATGAAGCATGTTTGGGGCAGAAGGTTAATATTGCTTTCTTTTTTAACATTTCAGAAAGTAGAACGAGTTGGTGCTACAAGCAGCTTTTTTAATCAGGAAGAAAGAAAAATATTTGCACTAAAGGTTCATGATGTTCGAATTGAAAAGGAGGTAGGTAGTGTAGAGTATTTTTAATAAATTTTTAACATTTGTGAAGTAAATTTTCAGGTTTCCACAATAAACATTCCTTATTTTGCTTTTGCCCTAATACCTGGTAGTATACTTGGGTCAGCTGAGCGCTGATTAACTTCTAAATGTTCCTTGTCTCATTTACCACACTGTGCTCCTAGAGTCTGTGTTGTAAAATGTATGGATGATTTGCCAAGTGTTCTTCAGTTTCAGATTAGCCTTTTCATTTTCCATCTCTTGATAGTTGTTATTGTGATTATTTTGTGTTTGGTTCAATACAGATCCCATCCGCTTACATAAGGCACGCCACATAATCTTAAGGAACACTCCCTTATTAGCCAGCATATATCTGGGACCCACAGAGTGCCTGGTGGCCAAATCATTCCCTTGTGTGTTTAGGTAATGAATACAGCTGAAGCACAAATTCTAGAACTTATGGTATTGATGTTAAGTTAGATGCCTGATATAAAATCAGCCTTTGAAAATGATTAATTGTGTATTTTGTACATGCAACTTCCCCGGCAGATATATACTTAGCTTATGTCTCTGACGTCCGACAGAAATTCGAATTTCGCGGCACACGCTGCAGGTAGGTCAGGTGATCTATCCCCCTGCCGCTGGGTGGCAGGAATAGGAACCATTCCCGTTCTAGAACCAGATTTTCTCTGTCGCGGTAGTGTCAACATATGTTGTTGCTACCTCCTGACTTGATTTTCGTTTTTCATCGCCATCGATCTTCTGGGCTGTTTTTTGCAGGGAAGTACTGGGTCTTTGGTTCGGCATACGCTTTTATTAACTTTTTAATGAATTTGGCTTCGAAAATTTCGAAGAATATATGACGTGTAACTACCGAAATTTTCGGTAGACACTCACATAGTTTGCAAGAAGGGAAATATTAATATTTATTCATTAATACGTGTAATAAGTGTTAGAATTGATTGAGGAAATATACTGACTTCCTACTTTAGGGAGTCAGTAAAGCATGTAACTAGATACGTTTCTTTTAAAAGTTTTTTGGAAACTCGTACTAACGAGCAATTAGAGTATTAACAGTACTAGTAGTGTTGCATCCTCATCACCTTCTTACTTCGCAGAAACTTCAAATTCATAATTGCAATTTCAAGACAAGATTGTGGCTCAAAATGCGAGCTATGAAAGGTAAGAAGTGATTACTAAGTGTTCCCCATTGCAGTGGAGGGTGCGTCTGATCGGCTCTGTCTCGTTCCCAGGCCTAGACCTCTTTCAAGCTCCCAAGCCCAGGGGAGAAGGAATGTCAAAAGCCGTAAGGAGGTTTCAGAGAATCCCCACCGGTCAGGCGTCCCCTCGGCAGGTTCTGTAGAGCGTCCCAGACTGCCAAGGATAGCCATTGAAAGGGCATCCTTAAAAAAGTGCGTCTCTCATCTTACATCCGAAAAGACGAAGAATGTATATGTTTTTGATGATCTAGCGCGTCTCTGAAAACTAAGAGAACACTGAGCAAGAGCCAGCCAGGAACTTAGGAAGCCGCGTTCCAGCCAAGCCAGCGTGAGCCCACGTTCCAACAGCCAGCAGCGAGCCGTGTTCCAGAAAACAGACTAGCGCGAGCCGCGTGCCTACAACCAAACGCGAGCCGCGTTCTAGCAACTGAGCGCGAGCCGCGTTCTAGCAACTGAGCGCGAGCCGCGTTCTAGAAAATTTTTCTTGGCGGAAGGCGCCTTCAAAGAGACGAAGCGCCAGCCTGGCGCAAATTGCGCCAGAAAAACAGACGGCTAGAGCAAGGAGCCTTATAGTACAGTGGCAATCAGAACGATCCTTCCATTGAACGTTTCCGGGCAAGAGGCTCTTTCTAAAAGGGGTCTAGTAGGCGCTCGGAACTATCAGGGCGCACGGGACCTTCCACGCAAGCGAACGTTCCAGGGGCGAGTCTCCTTTCTAGCGTGCGGAACATTCCAGGCGCGCGGAACTATCCAGGCGCTAGGCGCAAGGAGCCAGGCGCCAGAATATTCCAAATCTTATGAGAGAGAGGTCAGTCGCGAGGCTTCTCTTTGAGTTTTTAACTTGAGCAACGCCGTCGCGTTTGTCAGAAGGATTCTGATACTAAGAGAAGCCTTTTTGTTCCGATACGTAATACAAACCATCGGTCCTTTAAAACAATAGGAAGTAGCTAGCGGCAGCTGGAACGTGGCGTAAGCTTCGAACAAGGGGAGAACGGTAGTTAACTGCTTGTCCGATCGTCGCGCGCGCGCGACTGGGAGGTAAACAAATCACTTTTGCTTTCGGCCGTGTGTGGGAAGGACGTGTTCGCCATCGCTCTGCCCGCTTGTCGTTTGCTTCATCTTTGAGTATTTGTTTTCTCTTTCTGTATATCAGGAGTGATTGTAAGTACTTTTTTCTCTATTCAATTGATGTGCAATGAGTGAATTAGAGGAGATTGAGATTTCACCGCGCCCTCCAGTCGCCCGTAGAGTGTGTCCCGGGCTGGAGGGACGTAAATGTGGGGGGTTCAGGTCTTTTGTGGAGGTGGACCCCCACGAGGTTTGTTCTCGTTTGTCGAGGGCGAGAGTGCTCTCGCAACGAGCCATGTATGGTTTGTATGAATTGGGTCCGAGGCGCAGTGGCGTGTACGAGGGCAGGAAGAGACTTAGGCCGGCCAAGAAGTCATCGGAAAGTCCAGTGCTCCTTTGGTGACGGACACTTCGTCCTCTTTCCTGCCTCCCGCCAGCCCCCACGGTTTGCGCCTTCCCCTGCGGGGGGGGGGGGGTAGGGGGTGCGGAGTCCTTTTCCTCTCTCGATCCGTCGAGTGTGGAGGAGGGCGCCCGCTACCCGGACGTACAGTTGTATTCGGGGTCTTCTGTCCGCTCTGGGGGGGGTATTTCGCCCCCCAGGCGCGGGGAAGCCCCTCCTATTAACCCGACTGTTGCTTCCGCAGGTGTGCCAGCAGCGAAGGACGACTTGGGACGGGTGTGGGAGTCGCTGGGACTGCAGGGAGTGCCCAGCATCCAGGGGTTGCTACAGCGGTTGGCGGGGTGGCGGCGTGGTCACTCATGGTGCGGTGACCACCACGACGACCACATTAACTACCCCTGCGTATGAGATGCCACCACATCTTGTATATACGCCTCATATAATGTCGGTGACACCCACGGTGGCAGTACAAAAACCAATTGCCGCCGTTCCAAAGAGGACGATGCCACCACCACCTGGATTTTTTCCTTTGCCGACCCCGGACTTCCGCTGCCCAAGAGTACCCCCTGGACCTGCCGCCAGTGCCACGGATGACGATGACTGTCGACAGGACGCCTGGCTCTCCCGTAGTACCTGCCGTGCCTGCCGTACCTGTGGCCGCTCCAGCGACTCTTTCCCTTTCAGGTACACATTACCTTTCAGATGTTCCTGCTGTTCCTGCTGTTCCCGGACCTGTTCCTGCCGTTCCCGCTGCTGGTGTTGCTGTAACAGTCTCAGGTCCTTCCGGACAGGTGCAGTCGGGCCCTGTTGCTTCGGCAACTGCCCCGGCTCCCTCCTGGATGGAAGACCTGACGTCTGTCCTGCGGAGCCTGGCGAAGAAGAAGAGGAAGAGGAAGAAGGTGTCGTCATCGTCTTCATCGTCTTTCTTCGTCGTCTGCTGCCTCTCCTTCCCCTTCGACTTCTAAGGCCAAACAGCCGAAGAAGAAGAAGGTTGCCTCCTCCCCCCCTAAGAAGACTCCTTCGGGATCTTCTAAGGGCCCGGCTCGCTCAGGCGAGCTGGGGAGCTCTTCTGCTGGTCCTCCTGTTCTTCGGGTGCGGGGCCCGTCGCGTTCGCTTCTGCAAAGAAGAAGTCGACGGGGACCAGAGGTGCATCAGCCTCGGCTGGTGCGTCCTCACCTGGTGCTAGTGGTTCTGCCGCTAAACCAGGTCCGTCTCGGCTGCTTCTCGTTCGCGAGAAGCACCGAGTGGACGCTCTTCTAAAGAGGACCGTCCAGCCAAAGTTTCGACGACCGACCGAGCTCGCTCGCCGTCAAGACAGCGGCACGGAGCAGAAGGACTGGCGAGAGCGTGCACACGACTCTCGCCAGGCCAGTGGACGCTCTCGCAGCGACCAAACCGGTTGCTGCTCGGCTGACGTGACGGTCACTGACCGGCCACGGGTTGAGGCGAGGAAGGAGTCCCCACGGCCGCCGGTACCAGCCACGGCTGGTACCAGCGGTTTGACGCGCGAGAGGACGCTGGCCGGTCTCGACGCGAAAGGGAGCCTAGCAGGTCACCCGTCCGCCGCTCCCGATGGGACCGGGCGGAGACGGTGACCAGCGGCAGCTCGCCTGACGCTAGAGAGCGGTCTCGACGTTCTCAGCCGAGCCAATCGCCCCAGGCGGAGCGGCGACGCTAGGCCTACTGCTAGACCGTCACCGCGGGTTGACGATCGGCAGCAGCCCTCTACGCACGCTGGTCCTGCCAGCGAGCGTGGGGGGAGCGTCAGGTCTGCCTCTCCTATACCTTCAACCTCCTCGGGCTATACCGGGAGGAGACGAGGTACCAAGGAGCGATCACGAGAGGTGCGCCGCTCGTGACCCGGCTATGACGCCGTACGGCTCAGGCACGGTCTTAGGACCGACCAGGACGTACGCGCAAGTAGTTGGAGGCGACCGTCAGGGGTCTGTCGCTGTTCCTCTTCTGAAGGAGGAGTATCGAGGGATATGCTCTTGTTGGAGGGACTGGACGGTCCTACTCCACAAGACGCTGTGACGCCGAGATACAGAGGAACTTCGCGGAAGTCATTAAGCTGATGCGTCTGCATAATGGCCTCGCGGAAGGATCGCCGCTACCCCACCATCGGAGCCCACGTCCCGGCTCGAGTCATTTTGGGGTCCCAAGAGGGAGCCAAAATGATGATGGGGTTGCCACGATCAGAGCTTGCGGACTCAGTCCTGGAGGATCAGGTGGAGAATCTCGTCTCAGGACGGGAGGACTCGCTAAAATCCGGACGGTCCTCTAAGCTGCTTCCTCCTCCTCTACAGCGGCAGAGGCGTTTCTACGTGCCATCAGAAGACCCGATACTGCCGAAACAGGTTAACCCACCGGAGTTAGCGAGGCTGACTCCAGGTGTGTCCCCTGCAGCAGCTCCTGTCGGAGAACCTATGGTTCTCGCAGCAGGAGGCACTTGCCCTGGAATCTACCGCTATGGCAGCATTCCAGGCAGTTTCCTGGTTGGATTTGTCGGTCCCTCACAATATCCAAGGGTAGCGGCCGGCTCCGGGAGTTTCTGCTCTCGAAGACGACGCTTCTTTTAGGAGACTGTGCCAGTCTGGAGGAAGAGCAATCTCTTACCTCGCCCATCAGACTGCTAACCTGTGGGCCGAACTTGGCTTCTTCGGCGTAGGGACGCAGTCCTTACCCGAGTGACCAAGGGGGCTGGGCGTGAGGCGGCACTCGGGCTAAGAAATGGACCTCTTAGGAGTTCCCCAGCTCTCTTTCCTGGAGAGATGGTGGACCGCTGCGGTGGAACAGCGGCGCACTGACGAGAGTGACCGCTTAGTTCACCAGGCAGTCTCGAAGGTTTCTGGGCAACCTCGAGTAACTGCGGCCAAACCAAAGAGCTTGGCTAGCGCTTCCACGGCCGGCGAAGACGGTTGCACCGTCCAAACCCCCCCCGTGTGAAGACTCCAGTTGTTTCGACTTCTGCGAGAGGAGGCCGCAACCAGCCCTCCTCCCAGCCCTCCTTTCCCCGAGGAGGTGTTGGGAAGAAGTCGAAACGAGGAGGGAAACGCTAGGGAGACGGCGTTCCCCCTCACCTGCTGCCGGAAGTGGGGGGTGCCTGGCGAGCCATTGGGCGACTTTGGCAGCGCTACGGCGCCGAGAACTGGATAGTAGACGTCCTTCGGGAGGGGGGATATCTACTACCCTTCGAGTCTCGGCCCCCCCTCATCTCCAAACCGGTCCATCTACAGACCTATGTCCGGGGATCAGCAAAGGACAACGCTCTTCGACAGGAGATCAAGACCATGCTGGCGAAACGAGCTGTAGAAATCGTGGAGGACCAGTCACCAGGCTTCTACAGCCGCCTCTTCCTAGTGGAGAAGGCATCGGGGGGCTGGCGCCCGGTGATAGACCTCCTCTCCCCCTGAACCGCTTCGTTCGCACGACGCGGTTCACGATGGAGTTCGGCAACGCTCAGTGCTCGACTCAATCAGGGAAAGGAACGATTTCATGCTTTCGGTGGACTTGAAGGCAGCGTATTTTCAAATACCCATCCATCAGTCCTCCAGAAAGTACTCCGCTTCATCTTCGACGGGACGGTGTACCAATTCAGGGCACTTTGTTTCGGTCTCTCAACTCGCCCCACAGGTGTTCACGCGAGTGTTCACTCTGGTGTCGGCTTGGGCCCATTCGAACGGGATACGTCTTCTGATGTATCTCGACGATTGGCTGGTCCTGGCGAGCTCCCGCTCGCAGTTGCTACAGGACAGAGATCGACTCCTCAAGTTTTGGCGCGATCTGGGGATCGTGATAAACTACGAGAAGTCCGATCTCGAAACCCAAGCAGAAGATGAAGTACCTGGGTATGCTGATAGATACGGTAGCAGGGCAAGTCTTTCCGCAGACTTGCGTATCAGCAAATTCAGGGAGGCAGCCCGCCGGTTCCTGTCGCGGCAGGATAACAGGCAGCACAGCAATGGCAAGTCGTGATCGGCCATCTGTCGTCACTCGCGAAGTTAGTCCCTCACGGGGCGTCTTCACCTGCGGTCTCTCCAGTGGAGGCTAAGGGAGAGTTTGGGTCTCAGGCCAAGGATCCTCCTTACTTTCCCGTGGCTATCACGGACAAGGTGAGGCAGGACCTAGCCTGGTGGCGGTCGACGACAAGAACCTCTTAAGAGGAGTGCCCATACGCACTCCCCCCCCGGAGATGCTTCTGTCTCAGACGCATCGACCGAGGGATGGGGCGCACACCTGGAGGAGTTGCTGACTGCAGGTGTGTGGGACCATCACGAGAAGCACCTTCACATCAATGTCCCTGGAACTCAAGGCGGCGTTTCAACGCTCTCCAAGAGTTTCGGGACCGCTTGGTGGAAATCACACTCAGTGGTGTTTGAGTGCGACAACACCACAGTAGTGGCATATGTCAACAAGCAGGGGGGGCTAGTGTCTCTTCCGCTCCATCAGTTGACGGTGCAGGTGCACGAGTGGGCCACGGCTCACTCGATAGAGCTGTCAGCACGCTACATTCCAGGCAAGAGGAATGTAGTAGCGGACAAGCTCAGCCGTCGGGATCAGGTGATAGGGACCGAACTGGTCTCTACACCAAGATGTGGCGGAAAGGCTCTTCAACCTGTGGGGGCGACCGGTCGTAGACCTGTTCGCCACCCACCCGGCACAACAGGAAGATCCAGGTGTTTCTTCTCGGCCGTGCCGGACCCATGGGCAGCTGCAGAGGACGCTCTCCAACACCCCTGGGACAACCTCTTCGCTTACGCCTTTCCTCCCTTCTGTCTGATTCGGAAAGTGATCATCGACGCGCTGGTCACTCCCAATTCTCAGAATGATCCTGGTGGCTCCCAAACCCCGGCCTCAAGCCGTTTGGTATCCGGACCTGTTGGCTCTTCTTGCAGACGCACCGAGAGAGCTACCCAACTGGCACAACCTTCTAGCCCAGCCACACGTAGAACGGTACCACCGCGCAGTCCAGTCCCTTCAACTCACGGCTGGCTGTTATCCACCATCTCTTGCGAACGAGAGGCTTTTCTCGTAGCGCAGCAACAGAGATGGCTGGACACGTCAGACAGTCCTCTGCAGCTGTGTACCAGGGGAAGTGGGCCGTCTTCTGTGGTTGGTGTCGTAGACAGGGTTTGTCTCCTCTCAGAGCCACTCTTCAGCAGGTAGCGGATTTCCTCGTGTTTCTTCGCCGAGAGAAGCTCCTCTCAGTACCCACAGTTAAGGGATATAGAGCCGCTCTGGCTCTCGTCCTAAAACTGAGGGGACTGGACATCACGAATTCGTTCGAGATATCCTTGCTAATGAGGAGCTTCGAAAGGTCTTGCCCACCCAGGGAACTCAGGCCCCCTGCGTGGGACGTGACTCTCGTCCTTAGGAGTCTGACTCGAGCACCGTTCGAGCCACTCCGAGAGTCGTCAGACAGGGATCTGACCCTCAAGACCCTCTTCTTGCTGGCCCTGGCATCGGCGAAGAGAGTAGGGGAACTACATGGCCTTTCTTATGATGTTAAAAACATACCAGAGGCTGGGGATCTGTGACGCTCGATTTCGTCCCGAACTTCGTAGCTAAGACCAGAATCCGTCGATCCTGACGACAGGTTCGAGTCTTTCACGATCCCCTCCCTGCTGGACTTTACAGATAACGATGCGGATGAGATGCTGCTTTGTCCTGTGAGGGCGCTACGGCGCTATCTGAAGAGAACTCGACATCTCAGGCCTGAGTGTCGACGCCTCTTCGTTAGCACTGGGGTCACAAGAAAGAAGTCTCCAAGAACAGCTTTCTTTCTGGCTACGTGAGGTGATCAGGAGAGCGTACGAAGCTGATGGTAGCGACGACATCCGTACGCTCCGTCCGAGAGCCCACGAAGTCAGAGGTATCGGACCCTCCTTAGCGTTCCGTAAGAACTTCTCCGTGGCGCAGGTCCTGAAGGCAGGTGTCTGGCCAACCAGACCACCTTCACGTCCTTCTACCTTCGGGATATTGCCCACAAGTCCTTGGATACTTTTTTCCTTGGGACCTGTGGTGGCTGCTCAACGTTGTGTAAGCTTACCCACACACCCGAGCAGGCAGAACAGCATCGATTCCTGGTATGACTGGGAGAATGAATGCGTGAATGAGAGAGTGACTGGCTTCTCTTCACCATCTTTTTCTACCTCTACCTGTGGGCAGAGGGATACGGTCGTTACCTTGCTGGATAGGAGTCCGATGCAGGTAAGCTATTCAACAGAGCTCCATCCTATCTCTTTAACTAGAGATAGGAGTAAATATCCACCACTTTCTCCAACAAGGGGGAGAAAGTGGAGGCCAACATGAGACAAACCCATTACTTTACATTTGCTCATGTAAGGAAAAAGTTCTTACAATGCTGGTACGAAGAGATACGCTTGCCTCTCTCTTTAGTACTCGGCCCAGAGGTCTGACCATTGATCCTGCGGTGCACCACCCCCGATCAAATCGGACAGAGGCTTGGATCCCTCCCTCGCTCTTACGACCAGGGAGGCATTCCAGGGATGGACGAACACCAGTCTGTTCATCAAAAGACTCAGATTCCCCCACCAACCAAGAAGTGAGTCTTCCTATTGTTAAAGGACCGATGGTTTGTATTACGTATCGAACAAATGACAATTTGTCGAAAATTGCATTTTTCCTAACTATACAAACCTGAGGTCCTTTAACATAAAGTCCCTCCTCATGCCACCCCTCACTCTGCGTATTTTGCATGGGCCAAAAGCAAAAGTGATTTGTTTACCTCCCAGTCGCGCGGCGCGCGACGATCGGACAAGCAGTTAACTACCGTTCTCCCCTTGTTCGAAGCTTACGACCGTTCCAGCTGCCGCTAGCTACTTCCTATTGTTAAAGGACCTCAGGTTTGTATAGTTAGGAAAAATGCAATTTTCGACAAATTGTCATTTTTTTTTTTTTTTTTTTTTTTTTTTTTTTTTCATTATTCAGAAGGACTCCTGTGTTTGGGCAGTTCCTCCTCAATGCGGACTCTCTCCTTCATTCATGCTCTTCCCTCGTTTATGAAGAGGCAAGAGCTTTGGGAGTTTTTCTTATAAGAATCTCATCGACGTTTGGGTATGATGGCGGATAGGAAATATCTACTTCCTTCCGTAAACCCTACAGATGAACAGGAATTCTGTCTCTTCCGCGATTTTATGAGGAAATCACGAAGATTTAAAGAGTTCCTGGATTAACTTCCTTCCTTAAGGAGATATATATACTCTTTCTATCATTCTATTAACGAAAAGAACGAAGACAGTAAAAATTTTTCCTTTCTCTATCTGCCTCGGCAGGGAAAGAAGGTAGTAGAGTATCTGCTGTTTGAGAATACGATACGGCAAATCACACATACCGTAGTTACTTCTTTGCAGAGCAACTCAATTACCAGTATCCTTCCTGGAATTTCCTAGAAAGGACTACGCTTAAAGGGATTGTTAAGACAACACCTACTTAGCTTCTAGATTTTCATACATTCAACTTACCTGTCAGATATATACATAGCTATCGACTCCGTCGTCCCCGACAGAAATTCGAATTTCGCGGCACACGCTACAGGTAGGTCAGGGTGATCTACCTCCTGCCGCTGGGTGGGCAGGACTAGGAACTATCCCCGTTTTCTAATCAGATTCTCTCTGCGCTGGGAAGGTGGTAAACATATGTTTGCTTTCCCTCCTGATTTGATTTTCGTGTTTCATCGCCATCGATCTTCTGGGCCGACTTTACAGGGAAGTACTGGATCGGTGTTTGGCATACGTTTTTAATAACTTTTTGATAAACTGTTAATAACTTTTTAATGAATTAACTTCGAAGTTTCGAAGAATAGAGTATGTGTTTAACTACCGAAGTTTTTTCGGTAGACAATTACAAATAGTTTGCAAGAAAGGGAAATATATATTTATTCATTGATAAAGTGTAATAAATGTTAGAATTTGATTGAGGAAAATAAGGAAGGTAACTTCCTATTTGAGGAAGTCAGAAAACATAGAAACTAGATATGCTTTCTGTAGAAGCTTTAAATAGCCCTCGTTCTGACAAGCAGTTAGAATATTAACAGTACTAGTAGTGTTGTTTCCTCATCACCTTCTTACTTCACAGAAACTACAAATTCATTTGCAATTTGAAGATAAAGGAATGTGGCTCAAGATACGAGCTATTATAAGGTAAGAAGTGCTTATAGTGGTTCCCCATTGCAATAGAGGGTGCGTCTGATCGGCTCTGTCTCGCTCCCAGGCCTAGACCTCTCCAAGCTCCCTGGCCCGGAGGAGAAGGAATGTCGAAAGCCGTACGGAGGTTATGGAGAACCCCCACCGTTCAGGCGTCCCCTCGGCAGGTTCTGTAGAACGTCCAGACTGCCAGGGATAGCCATTGGAAAGGCATCCTAATTCAATGTGTTTCCCCTTTTAATTATCGTCTTGACGAATAAAGAGTAAACATTCAACGGCGTAGATTAAATGAGATGCAAGATAATCTCGTCTGGCTATCGGAACCTCAGAAGAGACGGAGAAAGGAGAAGTATATGAAAAAATATATCTATTCTGAGAAGAACGAATTAGATATTAAAGAATATTTGTTGATCGAATGAATTATATGGATCTCGTTTTAGTGAGTACACTATATATAACTTTTAAGCTTCTAGCTCCTTGGGCATGAAGCTCCGGTAACGAGGCTCAATGCGCCTAAAGCGTCTGAAAACAAGGCGCAAAGCGCCTGAAACGAGGCGCAAAGCACCTGAAGGGCCTGAATATGGGCGCAAAGCGCCTGAAAGACTATGAACCAGGATCTTTATCGGAAATGGAAGTCCTTCTCATTCAGAAGAAAGGGAGGGCTATGTCGAAAATGGAAGTATTGTCGAATTCTAAGCAAGAACAAATATACAAGAGATCGGAACCTTCCGCACACAGGATCTTCCAGAAGGCGGAAGATTCCAGATTCGAATAACCTTCCAGAAGTACAGAACTTTCCAGGCGAGGATCGCCTTTCAGATGCTCGGAACTTTCCAACAAGAAAACTTTCCAAGGGCGATACGTCTTCTAGGATCCAGGAGTATTCTGATCCACGATACTCCTCCCAGGCGCCAGGAGTATTCGAAACGCAGATACTCCTGCCAAGCACCAGGAGTATTCCGACGAGCACGATACTCCTCCCAGGCGCCAGGAGTATTCGGAACGTGATACTCCTACCAGGCGCCAGGAGTATTCTAGGCAAGATACTCCTGCTTAGCGCCAGACACTTTCTCCTACAAGAAGAGCCTGACAACCGCCGAGAGTCTTCCAGGCGAAGGGTGAAAGACATTCGAGGCTTCTCCTGATAGGGACGGGAGTTTGTCGCGCAGGCGGCCGTTGCCCTTGTCAGGATCGTCTTAATGCAATAAAGGCAAGAGCAAGTTCGGTTTTTTCCAGGCAGGGACTCAAGATGTAGCACAGGCTGCCGTAGCCCTTGTCAGGTTAGAGTCGGTACTGCGAATAGCCCTTCACCTTTCGAAAGGAAGCGCTCTCCGTTCCGGTTGCTCAATCTTGCCCCAAATTGAGGAATGGAAGATAGAGCAGAATTGTGAGAATTAGTTCAGTATTAGTAAGAGGATATTAAAATCATACCCCTCCTTCTAAAATAGATTGCAACCAACCATTTACAGAAAGAGGGGCATCGTTGGAGTTGAACAAGATTCGTACGAGCTCTCATTCATTGATTAGAGGCTCTCCAGATAAGAAAGGCGTAAAATACGGACTTATCTCCAAGATAATAAAAGCTGGAGAGATTCTCTTCGATCCTCGGTTGTCATTTGCAATATCTTTCGACTAATACTCATTCGGGATTATTGACGAAATGAACGAAGAGAGTAAGATTTCTATTCTTTCTCTGCATGTCGGAAAGGAAAGAGTGTCGTAGAAGGCTTGCTGTATATGACTACTGAATGACAAGTCATAATACGCATACCATAGTTGCCTTTCTGGTTCGCTACGGAATTGTCTATATCCTTACAGGATTTTCCTAGTAAAGACTTCGCTTAAAAGGTTTGTTACGACAATACCTATTCAGCCTCGGTATTTAACAAAGGTTGTTTTGCCTAAAATTTGCATTATTTGAGAGCTTTCTTAGACTCGAGAATAATTTTATTATATCCATTCATTGAAGGGATAACTGGCAAACTCAGAATGAATGCAGCCAGGCAGTGAACGACACGGCTGGTAATTGTGAGCCAATCTAGTACCATCCGGTTCTCGGTCCGTGAACGGTTGGTTACATCTTTCTCTCCTAAAGGATCGAATGCTTCACCGTATATTCCCCATACAATCAGGACTTAACCACGAATTGAGGGGATTTTTTTAGGCAAACATGAATAACATCGTATTCGTTTTGCTAAGGATATCTCTCTGCTCGGCGAGGAAAGAATGTAGTAGGAAATTCACCTTAAGATAACGATACGCTTAAGCCTTATGCACACACCGTGGTTAACTTACAGCGTTCCTACTATCCTTACAAGAGTTTCCTAGATGAATGCTGTTACCACAATTGTGGATAGGATTATAAGAATTTTAATTCGGCAGAGCACGATTTAACATTCATTGGAAAGAGTTGTCAGACCCTGCGGAAAATATTCACAGATATCTTCGCAAGGCAGAGGATGAACGACCTTCTTATAGATTGCTTCCTTTTCCTCGAACAAGAGAGGTAGCAAGATACGCCATCTTTAAATTAAAATAGGGGAATAAACTTTAGTCTTTTTTTTTTTTTTTTTTTTTTTTTTTTTTTCCCCTCCCGTTGTATATTATTCTTAACACATATTAAAATAAATGGGCGTCTAAGGAAGAAGATGAATGCATCATTTTGGCAATAAAAGGTTGGATTCACAGAAGTCACATTCTTCTTTCAGCATGTGTCGGAAGGTTTTTCTAAGAGATTTGATCGGAATCTATTATAAATATTGGACCTGAAAACCTATTCACTCTGAGTCTGTCTGCGTGCAGACTGACCAGAAGTAAATATGAATGAGAGGATTTTTCAAGGGAAGCTTGATAATTCCTTTAAATATGTTAAAGACATAGAGTTGCTGCAGATCGTGCTAGATAGAAAGGGAAACTGTCCTCTTCCCATACCTCTGTGAACCACATAATGGTTTTCTTCCTTTCAGAGGGAAGAATCACCTTGGTAATTTATGCTATCAATGAACACAGTGAAAAGATATATTCTGTCTAGACAAAGAATATTAGAGATAGTAGAGAATTAAGATCTTCGGGATCTTATACAATACCTCTATACGATAAGAGTAAGAGAGCTTATACTTAGAATGGGATCCTAATTTGGGCCTCAGATTCCGTGTTCCGACAAGATGGAACTGCTCCTAATCAAATGTTTCTCTTGGTCCTAAACGATCAAAAGGACAAGTGAAATTTTGGGCTTTAGAATCTGGAATCAAATTCTATGACGACTCGGCGATGGGTTCTGGCCAGCATAGTATGTTTGGCAAGAGAACTAAAGCCTTTATTCCTGGATCAACGCTTTTAGATAGAGGTTTCGTTGTCCGGGTAATGTAGTGACATTGTCATCTACAGAAGAAGAAAAGGTTTAAACGTTTACTGACAGAGTCTTTGGAACGCGAGAAGTGCTCAACTACTTCCCAAAAGGTTCAGAGAGATACATTCAAGAGCTAGAAATCAACCAATTTCAGCTCAGAATCTCTTTAAATTCCAAGCTCCTTCCCTTCCTTCGGGCAAGGATAGGGAAGCTTTCTGCAACGAGAAAAACTCATCAAACATGTAGGAGGGAGAACTCGTTAGCAACGGAAGTATGCAATAATGATCCTCCTCGGAGGAGACTTGTCTCTTGGACTTTTGAGATTCCTATTGTCTACTGGATGGAGCGGACTAAATTGTGATGAATGTGCAGGAAACAATTAGCGTCTTTGGTAGGAGTACTTTCTAAGGATCCTACTCGTAAAAAGGATGACAGACTTCTGATTAAGAGATCCAAATACCGATCTCCTGTCGGGCGCGACGAACCCTACAGGGGAGTTGTCGCACAAGCGGCCATCTTCTTGGGGGGTAGCGATGCGTTAGGCAGGCGAGACGTGGGAAAGGAAGTAAACTCCTGCCAAGCGTCTGGCGCCAACTAGGAGCCAGGCGCCAAGTAGGCGCAAAGAGCCTGACTTTACTGTAGATCGTTCTAGGCCAAGATCTTCATCCAAGCAACAAGAGCCAACTCTGGAGAAGAGAGAACTCCTGATAGGAGTATAGCGCCCGCTAAGCGCAATATACTTGCCATTCGAAAGGCCATTCCATGAGCGATACTCTACCAAGCCACAGGAGTATTCGGAACTAGATGGCGCCTTCCATAGGTCAGGAGTATTCGGGAAGAGTACTCCTGCCAGGCGCCTGAGTACTCTGACCTCGATACTCCTCCCAGGAGCCAGGAGTATTCTAGACTTTTTACTCCTACCAGGCGCCAGGAGTATTCGAAGCGCGATGTGCCTACCAAGCGCCAGGAGTATTCTGAGCTTAATACTCCTACCAGGCGCCAGGAGTATTCCGATCACGATGCTCCTCCTAGGAAAGCGATACTTCTGCCAGGCGCCAGGAGTATTCCGAGCACGATACTCCTCCCAGGCGCCAGGAGTATTCGGAGAGCGATACTCCTGCCAGGCGCCAGGAGTATTCAGAGGACGAGGAGTATTCCGATCGCGATACTCCTCCCAGGCGCCAGGAGTATTCGGAGCGCGATACTCCTGCCAGGCGCCAGGAGTATTCTGATCTTAATACTCCTAACAGGCGCAGGAGTATTCGAAGCGCGATACTCCTGCCAGGTGCCAGGAGTATTCGAAGCGCGATACTCCTGCCAAGCGCCAGGAGTATCGAAGCGATACTCCTGCCAGGCGCCAGGAGTATTCGAAGCGCGATACTCCTGCCAGGCGCAGGAGTATTCGAAGCGGATACTCTGCCAGCGCCAGGAGTATTCTGAGCTAATACTCCTAACAGGCGCCAGGAGTATTTGGAGCGAGATGCGCCTTCCAGACGGCAGGAGTATTCGAAGAGTTTTACGACTGTCAGGCGCCAGGAGTATTCTAAACAGGATACTCCTCGCCGCCAGCCAGGCGCAAGCCAGGCGTTTAGGCTTCATCCAGATGAGATCCAGTTCAAAGAAAGTCCGAGTCTTCTTTGAAACAATGGTGATCTCTAAAGCACTTCATAAGTGACTTGATGATACCTTCAAACAGCTGAGAATTTAAAAAGCTCATGAAGTGCGAGCTTTTGCAAATTCTTGTTCTTATTCGTAACAATATGTCAGGAAGATAATATTAGCTTTAATATAAGAGAGGCAACTATGTGTGACTGCTCATTAAACGAAGGACTTCAAGTTAACCTACGAGATTCTTCTCTCTTGGTTTATACGTACAGCGGATACGTTGCTGGGATAAGGAGCCGACACTGATCCTTTAATAATGAGTTGAATTTATTTTAACTCAATGATTTTTATTGGAGGTTTGAAAGGAGGTTGGGGATAACTCTCTTTCAATTTAGCGCGAACCCTCATGTTAGGAACAGGTGATCGGGATCGGTGTTGCGCTCCTTAAATAAGTGCGTGTTGTCATATAAGCGGATGTGCTCCCATTGACAAACGCCAGTTAGGTTCTGTCGAGTTAAGTTGGAAGAGACCCCATCGACAGATCCACAAGAACTCTTGGCCACAGATCACTATCTCGCTAAGGCTCTTGAGATGAAGCAGACTCCTATTGCAATAGCTAGGAAGTCAATCCTTCGTCTAGAAACACAGAGGAACTAAGGTCTATAAATACCTACAACATATGTTGTTTACCTGTCTAGTCAGTAATTAGCTGTCTCTTGCCCTCCACCAAAGGGTGTCAATCAGCTATGTATATATCTGACAGGTAAGTTGAATGTATGAAAATGATATTGTTATGATACAATAAAGTTTCATACATACTTACCTGGCAGATATATACAATTAAAGACCCACCCAGCCTCCCCGCAGGAGACAGGTGGAAGAGAGAATCTGATTAGAAAACGGGGATAGTTCCTAGTCCTGCCACCCAGCGGCAGGCAGGTAGATCACCTGACCTACCTGTAGCGTGTGCCGCGAAATTCGAATTTCTGTCGGGGACGACGGAGTCGATAGCTATGTATATATCTGCCAGGTAAGTATGTATGAAACTTTATTGTATCATAACAATATCATTTATCGAAGTCTTGTTTCGCTTAAATATGCATGAATAAGAACTTCCTGAAGTTCGATTATAATTTTATAAGATTCCTTTATTTAATGGAGTAGCTGGCAACTCTGGAAGAGTAAGGCCAGACTGCTAACGGAGACTGCTATCGCGCCTTAGAGACCAACGCAGTAACATGTATGTGTCGGTTCATGAGTGTTTGGTTACATGTCTCTCTCCTGCGGGATGGAATAACTAACCGTGTCTCTCCCCTACAATCTCGGATTGAGGGGATAGTTAAGCAAACATAAATAAAATATTGTCTGCCTTTTGCTAAGAAGCTTTCAATAAGAAAGATATTACAACATTTCAATGCTGTTTACCGTAGGTAACATTATTAAAGGATTCTAACGCAGCAGAACTCTATATTATATGATGCTCGCATGCTTACGAAAGCATGGCTTATTAGAGTACATGCTTAGTGAGAAGATGAATGTAGTAGAAGAGAATTCATTTTTAGACTACGGTATGGTCCAAGTCTTATGCACATACCGAGGTTAACTACAGAATTCCTAGTATCCTTACAAAGGTTGGTTTCCTAGATTAATGCTGTTTACACAATGTGACAGTATAATAAAGGATTCTAATACGGCAGAGCACGATAAATAATAAGAATTCATCTCTCCTTTCGAGAAACGCACACAACCTTTTTAGAATCGGATATTGCTCAAGAGAAGATGGGTGAGTCGGATGGGAAACATTCTCTTAGTGGCAGAAGTTGTTTCCCTGAATGGACTATACTACGTATATAAAAGTTTTTTCCTACTAAGAATGGAATTAACACGTGAAGGATGTCGGGTACCATAAGGGCACAGATGTTCTGGCACATAACCTTAAAAGAACTAGAAGGAAGCGCCAGCCTGGCGCAAAGCGTCAGAAGCGCCAGCCTGGCGCAATGCGCCAGAAGCACCATCCAAGATATTTTCTCGTTTTAGCAAGTTATTAACCTAAGAGTCCAGTAGTGGTTGGTTTGGTGTTTGCTTCTCACCTCGGTGGTCGCGGGTTCGTTTCTCGGCCATTCCATTGAGGAGTGCGAGATGTGGATTTCTGGTGATAGAAGTTCACTCTCGACGTGGTTCGGAAGTCACGTAAAAACACCATACAAACAAACAAACAAACCAGTAGCCTCTCGGAGGCTCGGTAACGGCAAGATTCGTTCCTGATTTCGTTACCCATTTAATCGGAAAGGTCGCTTACAAGGAATGATGAAATGATTTATTTTAATCAACTTAGGCCAATTCCACGACTCTCTCATATCGCAAAGAGCATCGAGAATCTCTTTTTTCGCCCCTGTTCGCGTTAACAAAAGAGAACCTATTTGGGAACAGACACGGAACGTAACGATCCTTAAAGGTTCGATGCAAGATTTTGCATGTCCGTGAGAACCTTCTCGATCGAAGATAATAACTGTTAACGTATGTCTAACATTTATTGAAAAGAGTTTTGAGAACCTGCGGGAAGTCTTCTTCATAGATTTCTTCGCAGGCGCGAGGCGAGGTAGAAGACGAACAGGCTTCCTATAGACTGCTTCCTTTTCCTCGAACCAAGAGAGGTAGCAATATACGACATCTTTAATTTAAAGAAGGGGAATAAACTTTAGTCTTTTTTCCCCTAGTTATAAATTCTTAACAGATATTAAGATAAATGGGCGTCAAAGGAAGAGAGGATGAATGCCTCATTTTGGCCTTAGAGAAGTTGGATTCACAGAAGTCACGTTCTTCTCAGCATGTTTCGTAAGGCTTTTCCAAGAGTATCTGGATATTCTATCAGAATCTATTATAAATAGACCTGAAAAACCTCTCCACTCTGAGTCTTTCCGCGTGCAGACTGACCAGAAGTGGACATGAATGAGAGGATTTTTCAAGGTAAATGACAATAGTCATGGCTTAAGACATAGAATTGCTGCAGATCGTGCTAGATGGAATGAGGAAAACTGTCCTCTTCCGATACCTCTGTGAACCACATAGCGAGGTTCTTTCTTCACTTTCAGCGGAAGAATCACCTAGGTATATATCTGCTATCAAAGAACGCAGTAAAAGGCTATACTCTGTCTCTACAAGGGGAATTAGAGATAACAGAAGATTAAGATCTCGGGATCTTATACGATTACCGCAATACGACAAAGAGTAGGATATCAGGTACTTCGAATGGGATCTTTTTGTGGCCACAGATTCCGTGTTCCGACAAATGGAACTGCTCCTCATCAAACTTCTTTGAGAAAGTTTATGAAGGAATTCTTTGTTTCTCTTAGCCCTAAACGACCAAGAAGACAAGTGAATTTTTTGTGCATTGGAATCTCGCATCAGATTCAATGGAGACTCGGCAATGGGTTCTTGCCAGCATAGTATGTCTGGCAAAAGAACTAAAACCCTCTATTCCTGACGCAACGCTTTCAGATAGAAGTTTCGTTGCCCAGGCAGGGTACTTACTTTTTCATCTACAGAAGAAGAGATGGTTAAACGTTTGCCTACAGAGTCTTCGGGGTGCGATGAGGGCTCGAAAATGCTTTCCCCAGAAGGTATTCAGAAGGATACAATAAAGAAGCTAGAAATCAGGGTTCCGCCCAGTTTCAACTCTGAGTCTCCTTCGACTTCCAGACTCCTTCCCTTCCTTCGGGCAAGGATAGGGAAGATTCTGCAACGAGGAACCTCATCAACATGTAAGAAGGGATTCTCGTTAGCAAAGGAAGTATTCACGAAGGATCCTCCTCGGAGGAAGACTCTTCTCTCTCGTATTGTTAGATATCCTGTCGTCTACTGGATGTAGCTGACTACAATCACCTCCCCTTGCCAGGGGCCAAAAGATCAAAGGGGAAGAATTTCTTCCACCCTTCTTCCAGTCTCCTGATAGACTATGTGGTTGTTCAGGACTCTCGGACAATGTAGCGCCAGCCAGGCGCCAAATGCCAATACAGGCGAAAAAAACGCCAGAGGCGGACAGTTCCAAGGAACTCTGTGATGGTCGGATACTGAGAAGGAGCTGGCCTCCAACCTGGCGCAAGTGCGCCAGAGGCGAACAAATCGGACAGATATAAGAGTGTCCGATGTGGACATCGCCAGACAGCCTAGAGACTCTTCCAAGCTCGAAGCTCCAGCAAGTGTGGAGGAGCCAAGCCAGGCGCGAGGCGCCAGCCAGGCTCTAGGAGCCAGCCAGGCTCTAGAAGCCAGCCAGGCGCCATCCAGGTACCAGGCTCCTTCAAGGCTAGGCTCCAGTCAGGATTGAGGATCCATCCAGGCGCAAGGCTCCTTCCAGTAAAGAGAACCTAAAGCTCTGTCATGTAAGAGGGCTAGCCCCATTGATATATACAGGTAAGGCTCTGCCATGTAAGTGGGTCAGCCCCCATTGGCACGATCCGAGAAGGCTCTGTCGTGTAAGCGGGCTAGCCCCCACATTGACATGATCCGAGAAGGCTCTGTCGTTTGTAAGCGGGCTAGCCCCCATTGACATGATCCAGAAGGGTTTGGTCAGTCATAGGTCCCTACCTCGCTGAAACTCTTGAGGCATGCAGACTCATAGACAGTAATCATGAAGTCTTCTGCCAAGCTCCAGGCGCAAGGCGCCAGCCAGACGCAAGGCTCCAGCCAGGCGCGAGGCGCTAGCCAGGAGGGAGAGCAATCAGGCGCCAGCCAGGCGCGAGGCGCCATCCAGGCGCGAGGTCCAGCCAAGGCTCTAGGCGCCATTCAGGGCGCAAGGCTCCAGCCAGGCGCGAGGCGATAGCCAGCGCTAGGCAGGCGCTAGGCGCCTGCCAGGCACGAAGCGCTAGCCAGGCTCCAGGCTTCACCCAGAAGAGATCTATATCAAAGAATGCCCTGGCCTTCTTTGAGACAATGTGATCTCCTAAGCACTTGACAAGTTGCATTGATGATTCCTTCAAACTGCTGAAGAATTAAAAGCGCATGAAGTGCGAGCTTTTCTGAATTCTTGTTCTTTCCTTAACAATATGTCATAAGGACATATTAGCTGTCACATACGGGAGATGCACTCTGTGTTGACTTCCCATATCCGAAGGATGTCAAGATAGCCTACGAGAGATCCTTCTCTCTTGGTTGATACGTGTCAGCGAATACATTGCTGGGATAGGGAGCCGATACTGATCCTTAACTCGTAAGAGTTAAATTTAATTTAACGTCGTGTTTTTTCTTTGGGTTGTTTGAAAGGAGTTTGGGGATAACTCTTTTCAACTTAAGCACTAACCCTCGTGTTAGGATCAGGTGATCGGGATCGGTGTTGTGCTCCTTAATTATGCCACTAGGCATAGGCATATTGTCATGTAAGAGGCTCTGTCGAGTAAATGGATAAGACCCCATCGACAGACCCACAAGAACTCTTAGCCATAGGTCACAGCCTCGCTGAGGCCTTCTGAGGCGAAGCAGATTCCTAGGCATTAGCCATAGAATCTTCCGCCTGAACAAGTAGGAAGGAACAAGGTTTTGTTTTTTTATTTTTTTTTTACCTACAACGTATGTTGTTTACCTGTCTATTCAGTAAATAGTTGTCTCTTACCCACCACCAAGGGTGTCAATCAGCTAAGTATATATCTGCCGGGGAAGTTGCATGTACAAAAATGATATTGTTAGAATACAATAAAGTTTTGTACATACTTACCCGGCGTGATATATACGATGAATGCCCACCCATCCTCCCCTCAAGGCGAACAGGTGGAAAGAGAAAATCGTGGTTCTAGAATGGGAATGGTTTCCTATTCCTGCCACCCATCGGCAGGGGATTAGATCACCTGACCTACCTGCAGCGTGTGCCGCGAAATTCGAATTTCTGTCGGACGTCAGAGACATAAGCTAAGTATATATCTGCCGGGTAAGTATGTACAAAACTTTATTGTATTCTAACAATATCATTTTTCTTTTATTTTTAAAGGTTTACGATAAGCGGGGAAAAGGTTCTCATGGAGATGGGGGGAATAATCAGACAGTGGAAGCCATGTTTGCTGCAGCGTCCAAAGCCAGCACTCCAGAAGAAGTTAACATTGAGCCAATTAAGCTCAGGATCTCCCCATCTATCGTCACACTTGCACAGGTAATTTTTATTTATATTGTTCATACATGGAACAAACCTTCGGTCTTAACAATAGGATAATCTTCTAGTGCCAAGCTGGAAACCAGTTAAAAACAATCAAAGATTGTAAAAAAATCTGTGGCACCTGGCAACTCGTGCGTATACGAGGCGGTACATTTTGGTAAAGGTTGTAGAATTAACTTTTGTTTTGTTCATGAAACTTACCTGTCAGATATATATATAGCTGTATTTTCTGAAGTCCGACAGAATTTTAAAAACTTCCGACACACGCAGTGGTCGGCCAGGTGGTTAGTACCCATTCCCGCCGCTGGGAGGCGGGTATCAGGAACCATTCCCATTTTCTATTCATAATTTTTCTGTCGCCGGTGCTGGAAACACCTGTTTCCAGTACCTCCGTCTTAGATTTTGGAAACTTCATTGCCGCTAAGTATCCTAATTGTCTTTTAATTTATTTACTTGGATTTGTGGCTAGACATACGCTATCTTAAATTGATTTGAATTTGATTCATTTTTGCATAATATATCTGAATCTAGTTAGGCTAGTTTCAGACGGGGTTGTCTGCAAAGATAGGGTGTGGCTACCGAAAGCTTCGGTAGATTCGAACACTTGGTATGTTAACGGGGGAGGGGTATGGGGTTCGTTGCTTTCTTTGTTGAGATTTGTCATGTAAGGAGTGTGAGACTTTGTCTATTCCGTAAGGAAGACGTATGATTCGTATGTACGCAATTAATCAGTAAACATGTCTAATTCCGTAAGGAAGACGTATGATTCGTATGTACGCAATTAATCAGTAACAAAAGTCAGGGTAGTGAACCTGCTAACCTTCCTGTAGACTTTATTTTGCATAACCCTGTAGTATGGCCTACGGGCTATGTATATGTCTACGAGAGGTGCTCGCTCTCCTTCATTGCTGTGAAGTGCTACTTCTGTAATTGTTACTCCTAACCCTGCAGTGTTGCCTTCGGGCCCTAAGCAGTGTCTGTAGAGAAATTGCCCTTTCTCTGATACTCTTTCGATTCGTAACTTAGAATCGAAAGTGCTTGCTTTAGAGAGTAAAAGTGAAGTGCAGAAGTGCAGTGATACCCCTTGTGTAGTGGAGGGTGCGTCAGATCGGCCTCGTTTCGCCTCTAGGCCGGGACCTCTGCTTGACTCCCAGAACCAGGGAGAGAGCATGTCGAAAGCCGAAGGAGGGTTACGAGGAACCCCCACCGATCTGGCGTGCCTTCGGCAGTTTCTGATGAAAATCCCCAGACTGCCTAAGTGCGTGCACGTGCACGAATCCTGAAGGATTGCTTCTCGTCCTCCGAAGCGTCCTCCCCGCGCAGGGGTTGGAGCTTTCGGATGGACTCGCGCCCTCTAAATAGAAGCTTTATAGAAGAGGACGCTTCACGTCCTCTCTCTCTCTCTCGTTATGCGTTTCAGTGAGAAGTAAGAAGGCGAACGTCGCCTGAACTCGTGTCCATCTTTCCACCGAGAAATATGTAAAAGAAGTCATAGTAGCAGTAAGCTTTTGAGAGCGGACGCCCAAGCCAGGGGCGCGCGGGTGCACGCCAAGCGCGCGCCAGTGGACGCCGAGCGTGCGCACCAGTGGACGCCGAGCGCGCTCCAGTGGACGCCGAGCGCGCTCCAGTGGACGCCGAGCGTGCACCAGCGCACGCCAGGTGTGTCGCCTGGCTGAACGTTTCTGTTGAACTCTTCAAGCTCTTGTTTCAGATTTGGGCTTAAAGAATTTTTACCTCTACCTTCGATGATACCTTCTACCTCACCTGCAAAGAATGTGAAGTAGGCAGTGCTTCGGAGGAAGCTTAAAGTGAACAGACAACTTCTTCTTTGAAACCCAGCAAGACATCGGGTTTCGTGAATTCAAGAGGTCTCTGTCAATTAATATTGCTTTTCGCATAGGTGGATGGAGTTAAGTAAAGCTCAAGGGAAGTTCTCGTTTGCACTACCGCAAGCTTTGCCTTTCTGCCAATAAATTTAAGTTGCCACTTACCGCAGTCAAGATTTTCTTTGCGATAAAGGCAGTTACGGGTTATAAAGGCTCGATGTCCTGCACGTCAGGACTCTCGGCAACGTTCAGTAGGATTCTTGCAAAGGCACTCATCAAAATACGCTCTTCAGGAAAGCGCAAGACAGGACTTCCTTTGCCATACTGCCAATAAATTTTAAGCTTAGCAGGCATTAGTTGTGATACGGGAGAGGAAGCTGGTTGGAGAGTTTCTTCCTCTTCCCAGGATAATTTTGCCAGCTTTTTAGCCCATCTAAAAGGGCTTTTCAGATGATAGATTTTGTTAGTTCCTAGTCGGGACTACGCTGCCGAATTGAACATCGTCGTTCTACCTGACGTAAGCCCAGTCTCTTAACAGGATTCTTGCCCCTTTCCTCGTTTGAGACGGGAATCGGAAAATAAAATGCTCGACTTCCTGGATTACGTTTTGTCAATTCAGTGACTTTCCCCCATTGACAATATACTATCGTTTTGTCAAGTAAGTGGGTATCCCCTCATTGACAAAATATCTCTTTGTCCCGTAAATGGGTTAGTTCTCATTGACAAACATCTCATTAACTTGATATTGCGTAAGCGAATAAGCTCTTATTGACAAGATTCGGAAGAGCTCTCATTCGTCATTCGCAGACTCGTACAAGAAATAGACTTGTAGACTACGTCAATGAACCCTTATGTCCAATAACATAAGAAGCTTGAGCTGACTGCTTCGATTCTCCTAAGTTTTGTTCATGAAACTTGCCTGTCAGATATGTATGTAGCTGTATTTCCGAATTCAGCTATATATATGTCTGCCATGTAAGTATGAACAAACTTTATTGTGATATAATTTCATATTTTGCCTTGCGTTATTTTATTTCTGGTTGGTTCAAGTCATATACGCTTGCTGTAGTTACCTCTTCGGATGGCAACCGAGAGGTCTATGGTCCATTTTAAGGACATTTAATCGTTTTACTCCCTGCAGCCTTCCAGGAGTTTCCGATTTATCTTTTACCGTTGTATGGTAGTGTTCTGACGACACAAACGCATCTATATATTTAGCGTTTTCTGTTTCGCTTAAATATACCAGACTTGAGAGTCTCTTTATGCTAAAAATAACGGACCTTTTTCTTCATATAATAGGGTAGCTGGCAACCCAGGCATAAAGTTAAGAGACGACGATGACGGACGATCGTAAGCTGCTGCTGTCACTGTCCTCTCCTCCAGTCCAAACGAGCCAGTACCAGCTCGTTCGCTGTCATGCGCGGTAGGTTACGTATCTCTCTCCTGCGGGATTGACTGACTAACCGTATCTCTGTGCTGGCAGTTACGTCTCTCTCTCTCCTGCGGGATTGACTGACTAACTGTATCTCTGCCCTACAATCACGGACTTTAGCCTAAGATTGAGGGGATTTCTTACATGAATGAATAAACATTGCATTCGTTTGCCTTAATACGTCCTACAGAGATATCTTACTCCTTTCGGTGCTCGTTACCGCACGGTATAGGACTACGAGTCTACCACAACATTGCACTATTATATGCTCTCTTGCTTAGGCAAAGCGCAGCCTTATTAGGGAAGTAAACATACTGTGTGAGGGAATGGATGAGCTTGCTGGGGACCATTTTCCTTCTAAAGAAGTTTTGTTTCCCTGAATAGACTGCAATTCAGACCTCTACAGTTTTTCCTACCGGGAAACTGAAATTTTATTAAAGATCTAGGAATGATTCTGAACATCTCTCGGTGCGTTAAGTATCTCTTGAGGTGATAGAAAGAAGTGCCGGACATCTGGAGAGGGTTTCAGATGTCCTGGATCATAATCTGAAAGAAGTGGAAGCAATTCAGTCGTCCCTCCAGTCCTCGAAACGAGTTTTGGAACCATGGTCCATATCAACTCTGATCTTCCACAGCTCTCATATCTTAGGAAGTATCTTCTCTCGGTTCCCCGGTTCGGGTTTACGAGAAAGAGCCTATTATAACAACAGGCGTAGAATGGAACGATCCTCTAGAGGTTCGTTACAGGATTGCAAAAGTCCGTACGAATCGTCTCGATCGAAGGCAGCAACTACTGACTTCGAGTGGAATCTTTCTTTAGAAGTATGTTGAGAGTTGTGGAGACTTTAGGGACGTCCTTTCATTCATCTCTTCGCTAGGTTGAGGACGAAGAGGCTTCTTCTTCTCTGCTCCCTTATTCTCAATCCGGGAGCGGTAACATTAAACGCCATCCTATGATATTGAACGGGGATGGATGTTTAGTCTCTTTTCCCCTTTTTCAATCGCTTAGGAAATGTAATAAGATGATTTATATCATCACAGGGAGCGACAATGACGCTAATCGCCCCATGTTGGCCTTCAAGATCCTAGATTCACAGAGGTCACGTCCTTCCAAGGACCTTTTCCGAGAGAGTCGGTCTCCTTTAACACGAAAGGTACCTATAACCTCTCCGCTCTGAGTCTGACTACGTTCAGACTATCGAGATTGACAGCATAAGATTGCAGTCTTCCCTTTCCGTTTGAAGAATGGGATAAGCTGGCAGTCACAACTATTAAAGAAATCGCAAATATGTTGTTGACGGCCTTTTGGGCTCAGAGATTTGCTTCTGTCAAACAACAAAGCCCTTCACGATCTTTGAGTTCTGTGAAATCTCGAAACTCGCTCACCATCTACTTTTTGTCTCACCTGTTTTCTCGGAGTCAGACACTCGTGCGAGATCAGGAGACATATAGTAGCCCTGAGTTTCTTGTTGCCGAAGTCGGTTGCGTTTATACCACCCCCGATGATCGTTTAACATAGACCAGGTTGGACTGTCAGGCATTCGTCCTTCGGGACTGAATCGCCTTTTTGCTCCTCGCTCCTTTCTCCTGGCACCAGAAGCTTGAGTCAGGAGTGGCTCAGGAGTTGATTCGCTAACGACGTTGGGTTGCGTTGATACACCCCCCAAGGTTTGCTTAGCTTGAATCGCCCAGGCAGTCCAGACACTCATCCTTCAGCGAAGAATAATGCTTTATGTTCTTCAGGGTACAGCCTTGCTGTCCTTGATTCGTCTGACTGGTCAACTGGTTGGTCACCTGACGTTAGTACAGACGAACTGACTGTGCATGTCCAGATCGAAGCTTTCAATATGGAACTTAGACATAGTCTGAAGTTCTTGATGTCAAAGCATTCGAACATCTCCTACCTGTTAACTTCTTGCATGTGATCAGGAAGGCATTTTTCTAACCACCCTAGATACGACAAAGAGGGTTAGTGAGATTTTAAGCCATCGTCACAAGTTTTGGCTTTAGAGAACACAAGGCGGTGTGCTCTCTAAGCTTTTCGTTATGGCCTAAGAATGGAAACCCGTTTTGTCCTTGGGCCAGGAGCTTGGAAGCAAGGATGGCACAAGTTAGTGGGCAGGAGCCAGAGAGAGTCCTGTGCCCTGTCAGGTCTCTCAAGTTTTATCTACATAAAACTCAAGAAAGTCGAAGTCGTACGGACAATCTGCAGTGTTCCGAAAAGACCAGACTTGCCCATATCGAAGAACACCCTGGCTTTATTGTTAAGGAGTTCTTTCAAAAAAGCTCCTTCTTTGTGTTTGCACAAAGATTTGAAATCTTTTGATTTGAATGCTCACGAGGTGAGGGCGCGGCCTCGGAAGCATTTCAACAGAGCACGGCACTCAGCAACATCCTGAGTACCATGTTTTAGCGAAGCAACTCTGTGTTCAATTCACACTCCCTGCGAGATGTGAAGATGGCATATGAGATCTGCTGCTCGCTAGGGCCATACGTGTCTGCAGACACAATCTTGGGGGCAAGAAGTACCACTCATCCTATCCTGTAGAAAATGGTTAGGAAGAGCTCTTAATTTAGTAGTTGAGTCGCCGACAACGGTGACTTCTTAACTCTTAAGCTTTAGTTAACACACCTTAACTTTGGCTAGGTGGGTCAGGTGGAGATATATATTTTTATATATATATTTATTTTACTTCTTAGCCCTCATGGTATGGTCAATATGGTCTAGTCACGTCGTGGTCTCGCCCCTGTTGACAGATCATCTGGAGTGCACCAGCTATATAGGTCTCTACCTCGCTGGCAACTCTAGTAGCACAAGCAGACTTACGCGGCAGTAACCACGAAGTCAGCTATGCTAACAGGTAAGGAATCAAGATATCAATTATCTGCATATATATGTTTCCTAAAATCTTCTATTCTGTCTACTCCCACCACCAAAGGTGGGATTCAGCTGTATATATATCTGACAGGTAAGTTTCATGAACAAAATGATATTGTTATGATACAATAAAGTTTGTTCATACTTACCTGGCAGATATATATAATCAAGTACCCACCCACCTCCCCTCAGGGGACAGTGGAAATAAAAATTATGAATAGAAAATGGGAATGGTTCCTGATACCCGCCTCCCAGCGGCGGGAATGGGTACTAACCACCTGGCCGACCACTGCGTGTGTCGGAAGTTTTTAAAATTCTGTCGGACTTCAGAAAATACAGCTATATATATATCTGCCAGGTAAGTATGAACAAACTTTATTGTATCATAACAATATCATTTTATGATGGGTCAGTTAGTATTGCTTGTGATGATATATTATCTACTCTGTATCTCTCTTAATCTCTATTAAATGGGAATCAAGTCTAAGATGTCATCTTTTAATGGAACAGAACTTAACACTTAACAACTTCAACTTTTTTTTGACAGTTATTGAGTATCATCCTTCAAAGAGATCTCATGACTATCTGTCATTTACTATCGTTACTAGCCTTAACATTCTTGGTTTAGTAGTCTTCTTCTTCCTTTTTTTTTCTTTAAATAGAGTAAGAGTTTTCTGTGTAACCGTATGATATAAGGGAAAGTAAATAATAGATACTAATAGGTAATGACACTCCTTTTGCTTAGGAATATGTTTTACATTTACGTAATCTCTCTCTCTCTCTCTCTCTCTCTCTCTCTCTCTTCTCTCTCATATAATTTGGAAATTGAATGTTGCAGAGGCTTCTGAAATTAATTTGTTTGTTTTATATTAGAATTATGCATTTCTAAATGGAGATAGGTATAAAGAATTAGTTAGTACCATAAAGTTACTTCTCATTTTGTCAATTTCTCAACCTGACTTCGTCAAAATTTATGACATTTATAGCTGGCTATTGTATTTGATGTTAACGACCTTG
Source organism: Macrobrachium nipponense (assembly GCF_015104395.2). Taxonomy (NCBI): domain Eukaryota; kingdom Metazoa; phylum Arthropoda; class Malacostraca; order Decapoda; family Palaemonidae; genus Macrobrachium; species Macrobrachium nipponense. The sequence continues at coordinate 21,366,015 of NC_087217.1, forward strand.
TTTGTAAAACATCTGAGGAATATTTAGCATAAAAGATTAAGTTGTAATCATTTGATCAATTGGTTGTAGTGAGCTGTGTGCTACCTCCGATGCCAAAGGTTTACATTGTTTATCCTCCTCTTCTTTTAATTATCTTCCTCATCTATCATTCGTCTTGATCATCATGGGCACAATCTTATGACCCTACTTGAGTAGCTCATAAATTTGCCTTAGACACCTGGATCTTGACCATTTGTGTCCCAAGTGTTCCTCAAGACCTATCAGTGCTGTAGATGGCATTTTATCCTTCCTGCTAAATAGTGATTTAGGCTTATGGGTTATCAGTTTGTTACAAAACATTTTTCATACAAAATTCATCCATTGTGTCAAAGTGCCCATCTTCTGTTTTCCTTGTTCTGGCTGTGTTAAAAGATTATGTGAAAGAATGAGATTGGCTGTTTTTGGTACTGATTGGTGGAAAGTATGCATGCACTGTAGATGCTCTTTAGTAGTGGATTGTTTAGCTGTTCCTCCTCTTTGGCTTCAAGACTTCAGAAGCAACATGTCTGGGGGATGCAACACAGAAAATAAAGGCTAAATGTAATGTGATTGATGGGATTTTATGAAAATATAGTCTAGTTGTAAAAACATAAGTGTTTTTCTTTTATTGTTTTATACGATTTTTCTTCCAGTTTTTCGGTATACATATAGTTAGCGTAAGTGTGATGTACCTGAGGGAAAAATGGCCAGAATGTCTTCTGCATGCATCTGCTGAAAAGATCACAATTGAGGGAGCCACACTAAACCAGTCCAACATTGCTGTAAGTTGTCTCATATTCACTGGTTTATTATCTTGGATTTATTTAGCTAAAATTATGCCCAATTTTCCAGTGTATGGATTTTTAAGAAGTCATTCTAATAAGTCAGAGAGTAAGTTTTAAAAGATAATGGTTTATTAGCTCTATACTTAAATGTGTTTTTTTTTAAATGTTAGTATCATTACTTTCATTGCTGTTTTTTTTTGTGCCTCTTGAAATTATTGTAAAAGTAAAAATGAGAACATATTAATAAGGTTGAAACGAGATTAATGTTAAGTAATTAACAAATATTAATTTGTTTCACAACAACTCCATCCTTTATATTAGCCATTATGTACAGTCTTGAATCCTAAACACTTCATTCCTAACGAAAAACAAGGACATTGTTTGCTGGCTGGATAGTCACACTGTATGTGTCCCTATGAGCCCTTAGCTGTAGGTAGGTAAAAAATTTTCTTCAGTGTATCTGGTTTGTTGACAACAAGGTTTGCAGTCTTAGTCTTGCCTAATTTGGTTTGATCATTATTTCATTATATTCAGACATTCATATTCTCTTATCCAAGATTATTATTTGTGTTTTATCACATTTATCAGGTCTTCTGAGTCTGAACTTCATCTCTTTTGCTACCTAATTCTGTCGTATTTCACTAAGGAAAAGTGTTTCAATTATAACTTTTATATGTAACTCACTTATGTAAGTTTTAATTCTGATCCCTGGTAAGTTAATGATTTCAGGGTGTTAGACTTATTAATAAATGTCAAATTGGTGCTGTGTGCTTCCCTGCTAACATAATTTACTGCTTTTGTGTATCGGTAATGTTTATTGATTTAATAAGTATTTAGTTGTTTTTTAAAATGATTCTTTTCCTACTTTTAGTACCTCTACTTATTTTATACTTGGTTGATGGTGATCTTTTTCAATCATTTAAGATCTTTATTCAAGTCAGCTTTTTACCATTGCTGCTATGATGGTCACAGAGCTTTGATTTCTGGTTGTTCAGCTTTTTTGGCAGTTTGTATTCTTTTCTTCTTTTCATAGTGTTTGTATTTGCTCTTGTGAATGTCTATTTATGCTATGGCAGGTAAGGTGGAAGGACAACAATGAGATCCTGGATGTTGACTTGCTTGTAATAGATTTATGTCACTCATGTGCATGTCTTTTGTTCTCTTTAGTTCTTTTTTTTTGGTTGGGGGGGGGGGGGGGAATAATCCATATCACCTGCTTGAATCAGAATTCAAATGCCTTCCCTGAGGTTGTCTCTTTCACTTTTTTCCTGTAGACTTGGGATATACCTGGTAGAGTTGCATTTACCTAGGTGTCCCAAAACAGTAGCCACTTGGTTCCATGATGTTTAACTGTGGCTCCTTTAGAAGTGAAAGGGTAAGTTGTTATAGTGGAGCTTACGGAAAACAGTCAGAATTCTTCATCTACTTCCTAGAGTCCACTAGAGGACAATGCTAATTGTGGCGGTGGTTCTCACTGTAGGTATTGCCATATTATTCAGAAGATGAACCCCATCATATAGAACAAACCCTAAGGAGCCATTTACTTGAAATTCACTTGAGTCTACCAGACTACCTGACCTTGCAGTTAATTTTTATCCAAAACTACTTTTTATTCCCTAGACAGCATTTGATGTTTGTGAAATAGTGAGAGAATGGTTCTTGATTTCTTTTGTCTTATCAGGTATCTCACAGCTAGCATACTTAACTGTAGTACATGTAATTGGATTTTGTAGTGTAAATTCATATAGAGACTAGTATCTTTGGAATACTGAAGTCTTTAGATTTTGTGTTTCATAACTTACCGGCAGTTGTTTATGAAAAGAGTGCTGCTCTGTCAAGCCCACAGAGTGAAAGTAGTTCCAGATCCTTTGTCTGAAATCATTGTCATGTCTCTCCAATCACTTTTGGAACAAGTGACCGTTAAATGAGGAAAGTAATTTTTAGATTGAGTGTTTAGGAATTTAACTGCAGTGAGTAGATTGAGATAAATTATTTTTGCTATTCCTAATACTATCTACTAATGACTATGTATTTTTAAGGACTAATGATTTGGTTATGTTCTAATGGTTACATTTTGTATGTAGTTGCAAGAGTGGCCTTTAAACCGTTACCTCTTGCAATGTGTACTCATTATAAACATGTTTCAGTAATACAAAAATTAAACAAGCAAGTTTATTCGTATTGTGAATAGTGTTATTGCTTCTCAGTAAAAATGCTACTTGATTCATTCCATGGAATATACTTTACAATGTCTATTTCATGCGATGCTTCTTACATAGCTGCTCAGAGAAATAGGTATGGATTTGTAGCGCTTAGATGTGGTTACTGTTTTGATCCCTTTGGAGGATTTTCTTCTTTCATGCTCCTCTGACAACAGGACTTCACTCCTTCCTCCATATATGTAAGAGTAGTCATAGAATGGAAGAAGATTAGCAGTAGAAACTTTTTTTCAAAGAAAGATAGTTGAAGGAAATGACTAGTTATTTAGAATTAGTTAGTACGGCGAGTTTTGGAACATTCTGTGTCTGAGAATTTTAACAACGTAGATGTGAACGTTACAAGAAGTGAATGCATGGGTAAAATTGGTTTTGTTGTTCGTGAGTGTAAATGAATTGTAAACTATTTGAATAAACATGCCTTTACTAATACAGTACGTACTCAACTTTTTATATTTGCTTTTTATCTTTACTCAAGACCATAGACACCATCAATAAAAACGCTTTTGTTCAGCATGGTTTTATTGCTTGGAGTATGTACAAGTGATCTAGTAAAAATTGTGATTTTGATTGTTAGCTTTGTTTGTTTATAATGAAATGCTTAATTTTCTGAACAAGCAAATTTTGTTGCATACTTGATAATCCAAAAAAGAATATGTGAAAAATTGTATAGGAAAAATAGTTTTTTAATTTTCATTGAATGTATTGATATTCAGTTCCTGGAGATTATATGTGTAATGTGCTTAAAATGATGGCTGCAAAAGGATGAGAATAAAAATTCTTTGAATATTATATTTTAAATATTTCTCCATACAGTTTATAACCACATCCCCTTTCTGGTTATTTATGAACAGTCATTACTGTTATATGTATTTATAAGTACTGTACAGTATTTGTATAGATAGCTTTTAGTCTTTTAGAATTAGGCTACTTTCATATTACAAAACTTATTGTATTTTGTCAAGTAGCTATTGTGACAGTTATTAGAGAATTTAGTACTTTATCAATATATGATTTTATAAATCTTAATCATAGTATATAGTCAGGTTTGGTAGTAGACACGACATTAGAGTTATATATTAGCTTGGATGATTTTACTTAGTATGTTTCTAGTTGCCATTATCAGTGTACCCTTATAATAATGTTTTGTCTGTGTTTTCATCTGCAAGCATCTGTGCTCTCATGTAAATATTTGTCATTTTGCTGTATTAAATATCTTTCTTATCTGTTCTAAATTAAAGAAACTACAGGGTTTTTTATGTATATGTACTAATTTAATGATTGTTGTATTGGTTGATTTAAAGTTTTTTATAAGATATATTTTTCTTTCTATGTGATTATATATGTAAGCAAGTTTTGGTTTTGATTGGGTGCTACAGAAATTAAAAATTTTCATCTAGCTGATTGACCATAGTCCATATTTCGTCAGCATGAAAGGAAATACAATTTTATATTCTCCAGAAGTTTTTATATCTTAATGAATTTGGCACCCAATTCAGACTTTGATTAGAAATTGTGCAAACCGTTGTATTTACCTTAGCTGTTTTGTGTACAAATACAAATCTTGTTTTACACGAGTCTGTTTATTTTTTGTGTAGTACTACAATGAGGCCACTAAATTGTATCTCAAGACTTTCATGGGACTTGCTCAAAAGAATTTTCTAAAGTGAGAACTGAAAATTAAGAGGCCAAGACATTCTGTAAATGTAATCTCCTTCTGGGTTTTCTTGTATAGATTTTTAGTCATAAAGGCTTGACAGGCACTAGAGAATTTATAGTTTATTTTGTCTTATGATTTATTGCATTTGTTGGCAGTAATTGCTGTATTTGCTGGCATATAAGATCCTTTCTAAGCATGATCATGGAAATTCATGGCATGTCTTTTAAGGTGAAGGCCAGGTGTACAAGTTTAACTTGTAGGCTATGAGCAATTAGTTTTGGTGCTAATTAATAAGTCCAACCTTCAGATGTCAGCACAATTTACTGTGATCTCTTATAACCAAATTAGACTGGACAGTTGTAAAAGTCATTCAACAAAATATATTACTTCATCATATGTAATGTCCCATAACAGTGATTTTATAAAAGATTAAGTATAATAAAGTGACAATTGGAATAAAATATGAAACTTTCTTCTTGGAATGCAAATGTTTCGTCAATTTTTTTTCATTAGTAACTATTATACTTTATGGTTTACAGTAACTTAGCTAAAGTAACAATACTTCAGCCTAATGCCTAATGCAAATGCCTAAGCATAGTACGTAGTAGGCTTTTATATATTATCTAAGTACTACTAATAAATGGCTAGCATCAACAGTGTTAAACCATCCTAGATATGCATCAGTAATTATGATTCCTGTGAATGTTTCCATGTCTTCACTATTGTTATATCGTCATGTATAGGTATTGTCCAGGGTGGCAATAGTGCTTATCAGTCAGTCACTTCTGCTTCATACAAATGTCTAACCATAATGTAATCATTGTGTATCAGTCATTATGTCTGCAGTATGTAAACTTTCCATTAACAGTTTCTTTAACTTCTTGATGCTTATTTATAATTCATGATTCCTTCTTAATTGCATATTCACTTACGAGAAGCATAGTGTATAATCCATTTACACAAAAAATTTATATACTGCAAATGTCTTTCAAGATTTTGGAGACCTGTCTATCCTGAGTTGATGTTTTTATTCTTGTATTCTGGCAAGTTTTGAAGATTCTTCCCATTTGGTTTTGAGGTGTTGACTGGGATTTTAAATTTGTGAGATAAAAACTTGAGTTCTTTTAAATTTCTAATCTTGCTGTTAACCTCTGGCACCATCACTCCATTAGCTCATGCTGTACAGTAGTATAAGATTTTTAATCATTCTGGTCATCTCTTGCATTTAGATCTTTCCAGACTATCCTCTCCTCCCTTTAATACTAGCTATACATACAGTTAATTCTGACAGTCTTGTCTTTTCTCATGTGCAGTTCAGTACATCAGTCTTTTCTCATGTAAAATTCAGTACAACACATCTTTATTGTATTTTATTCCGTATGTGACCAAGTTATAGAACTTCTGTCGTCATAAGTATCAAAATGCTAAAAATTCAGAACCTCAGACTAGGTACAAATGCTTTTTGGTTGAGCCTGCTTAAATGAGTCTCACTTTATAGTTTATTAATTTATTGTTCTTTGTTAATTATATGTTTATCTTTATTAACCTTTTTTATTGTTTATTTCTAACTTTCATTTTTTTTATATTGGTCTTCTTTCCCCATACAGACCCATGGCCTTAGCCTTTTCAGCCAGGGCTGTACCAGTCTTGTTATAATGGTAATGCCTAATACAGATCTGCCTTGATTTGCTTTGTCACCTTTTAAGGAAAAAGTGCTTTGCTAACGCTGGTAAAATCCTTTTGTAAACCCAACTTTATTACTTACTCTCTTCATGAGGGATTTATAACTACTTAAACCAGTGAAATGGTTGTGTACTTTTTCTCATTTTTTATATATTCTTCTGTCAGCAGTTAATGAAGCTTTTGATTTGCTCCATTGTAATCTCATCTTTTGTTTTGTAGTTGAAAGTTGATATTAGTGGGGCCCACTTCAAAGTTCTACAACATGTGAGTGAAGGAGATGAGAAGAGACATCCAAGTGGTGGAACACTTAGCACTGAGAAGGATCCCTCACTTATGGAGTCAATGTTTTCTCTCAAATTTTCTGTGGAAGCTAATGCAGAAACTGTAGCGGCTATGGAGGTGTGTAACTCATAATTATATTTTGTTCATGAAACTTACCTTTCAGATATATATATAGCTGTATTTTCTGAAGTCCGACAGAATTTTAAAAACTTCCGACACACGCAGTGGTCGGCCAGGTGGTTAGTACCCATTCCCGCCGCTGGGAGGCGGGTATCAGGAACCATTCCCATTTTCTATTCATAATTTTTCTGTCGCCGGTGCTGGAAACACCTGTTTCCAGTACCTCCGTCTTAGATTTTGGAAACTTCATTGCCGCTAGGTATCCTAATTGTCTTTTAATATAATGGATTTGTGACTAGGCATACGCTATCTTAAATTGATTTGAATTTGATTCATTTTTGCATAAGATATCTGAATCTAGTTAGGCTAGTTTCAGAGGGTGTTGTCTGCAAAGATAGGGTGTGGCTACCGAAAGCTTCGGTAGATCTGCACTTGGTATGCACGAGGGGTATGAGTCTTGCTTCTTTGTTGACATGTAAGGAGTGTGAGACTTTGTCTAATTCCGTAAGGAAGACGTATGATTCGTATGTACGCAATTAATCAGTAAACATGTCTAATTCCGTAAGGAAAAAAAGTATGATTTCGTATGTACGCAATTAATCAGTTAAACATGTCTAATTCCGTAAGGAAAAAGTATGATTCGTATGTACGCAATTAATCAGAAACACAAAGTCAGGGTAGTGAACCTGCTAACCTTCTGTAGATTTTTTTTGGCCTAACCCTGTAGTATGGCAATACGGGTTATGGAATATGTCTGAGAGGGTGATCGCTCTCCTTCATTGTTGTGGAGATGCTACTTCTGTTATTGTTTCTCATAACCCTGTAATGTTGCCTTCGGGCCCTAAACAGTGTCTGTAGAGGTTATTGCCCTTTCTCTAATACTCTTTCGATTCGTATCTTAGAATCGAAAGTGCTTGCTTTAGAGAGCAATAGTGAAGTGGCTAAGTGCAGTGACAGTGCCCCTTGTGTAGTGGAGGGTGCGTCAGATCGGCCTTATTTCGCCTCTAGGCCGGGACCTCTGCTTGACTCCCAGGACCCGGGGAGAGAGCATGTCGAAAGCCGAAGGAGGGTTACGAGGAACCCCCACCGATCTGGCGTCCTTCGCAGTTTTTTTCCTGATGAAAATCCCCAGACTGCCTAAGTGCGTGCACGTGCACGAATCCTGAAGGATTTTGCTTCTCGTCCTCCGAAACGTCTCCCCGCGCAGGGGTTGGAGCTTTCAGAAGGACTCGCGCCCTCTAAATAGAAGCTTTATAGAATAGGACGTCTTCAACGTCCTCTCTCTCTCGTTATGCGTTCCAGTGAGAAGTAAGAAGGCGAACGTCGCCTGATCACGTGTACGTCTTTCCACCGAGAAATATGAAAAAGAAGTCTTAGTAGCAGGACGCTTTTGAGAGCGGACGTCCGAGCTTTGTTACTGTGAGAATAAGAAGGCGTTCCTTCGCCCCTCGTATTCTCACACGATCAACCCTTCTCCTGAGACTGTTCGTGCAGTCGGATTTCTCTCCCCGAGATGTATCCTCTCTTTTCCCTGGGGAAGGCAGTTTCTCTCGGCTTGTTTTTTTGAACGCCTGTCGAGGAGCGTGACGCTTTTCTGCACGCTTCTTTTGACGCTCGGCTTGGACGGGACGTTCGGATGGACGCCAGGCGCGCACCAGTGGACGCCGAGCGCACGCCAGTGGATACCGAGCGCGCGCGGCGCGCGCCAGTGGACGCCGAGCGTGCTCGCTGCTAGCCAGTGGACGCCGAGCGTGCTCGCTGCTAGCCAGTGGACGCCGAGCGTGCTCGCTGCTCGCCAGTGGACGCCGAGAGCGCACCCCAGGTGTGTCGCCTGGCTGAACGTTTCTGTTGAACTCTTCAAGCTCTTGTTTACGATTTGGGCCTCAAGAATTTTTACCTCTACCTTCGGTGATACCTTATACCTCACATGCAAAGAATGTGAAGTAAGCAGTGCTTCGGAGGAAGCTTAAAGTGAACAGACAACTTCGTCTTCGAAACCCAGCAAGACCTCGGGTTTCGTGAATTCAAGAGGTCTCTGTCAATATTATATTGCTTTTTGCAAAGGTGGATGGAGTTAAGGAAAGCTCAAGGGAAGATCTCGTTTTCTCTACCGCAGTCAAGACTTTGCGATAAGGCAGTTACGGGTTATGTAAAGGCTCGATGTCCTGCACGTCAGGACTCTCGGCAACGTTCAGTAGGATTCTTGCAAAGGCACTCATCAAAAGGACGCTCTTCAGGAAAGCGCAAGACAGGACTTCCTTTGCCTATACTGCCAATAAATTTTAACGCTTTAGCAGGCATTAGTTGTGATACGGGAGAGGAAGCTGGTTGGAGAGTTCTTCCTCTTCCCAGGATAATTTTGCAAGCTTTTTAGCCCATCTGAAAGGGGTTTTTCAGATTTGATAGATTCTTCGTTAACTTTCTCGTCGGGGACTACGCTGCCGAATTGAACATCGTCGTTCTACCTGCCGTAAGCCCAGTCTCTTAACAGGATTCTTGCCCCTTCCTCGTTTGAGACGGAAATCGGAAAATAAAATGCTCGACTTCCTGGATTACGTTTTGTCAATTTCAGTGACTTTCCCCCATTGACAATATACTATCGTTTTGTCAAGTAAGTGGGTCTCCCCACTCATTGAAAACAAAATATCTCTTTGTCCCGTAAATGGGTTAGTTCTCATGACAAAACATCTCATTAACTTGATATTGCGTAAGCGAGTAAGCTCTTTTATTGACAAGATTCGGAAGAGCTCTCATTCGTACATTCGCAGACTCGTACAAGAATAGACTTGTAGACTACGTCAATGAACGCTTATGTCCAATAACATAAGAAGCTTGAGCTGGACTGCTTCGATCTCTTAAGTTTTGGGTTCATGAAACTTGCTGTCAGATATGTATGTAGCTGTATTTCTGAATTCAGCTATATATATATGTCTGCCAGGTAAGTATGAACAAACTTTATTGTGATATAATTTCATATTTTGCCTTGCGTTATTTTACTTCTGGTTGGTTCAAGTCATATACGCTTGCTGTAGTTACCTCTTCGGATGGCAACCGAGAGGTCTATTGTCTATTTTAAGGACATTTAATCGTTACTCCCTGCAGCCTTCCAGGAGTTTCCGATTTTTCTTTTACCGTTGTTTGGTAGTGTTCTGACGACACAAACGCATCTATATATTTAGCGTTTTCTGTTTCGCTTAAATATACCAGCTTGAGAGTCTTTCTGCTCAAAAAATAACGGACCTGTTTCTTCGTAGAATAGGGTAGCTGGCAACCCAGACATAAAGTTAAGAGACGACGTTCATAAGCTGCTGGCTGCTGCTGTCACGCTGTGTCTGTCCTCCAGTCCAACAGAGGCCGAGCCGCCAGTAACAGATCGTGCGCTGTCATGCGCGGTAGGTTACTTCTCTCTCTCCTGCGGGATTACTGACTAACCGTATCTTGTGCTGGCGGTTACGTCTCTCCTGCGGACTTGACTGACTAACTGTATCTCTGTCCTACAATCACGGACTTTAGCCTAAGATTGAGGGGATTTCTTACGTGATGAATAAACGTTGCATTCGTTTTGCCTTACTATTTTGCAACAGAGTTATCTCTTAATCCTTTCGGTGCTCGTTACCGCACGGTATAGAACTACGAGTCTACCGCAACATTGCACTTTTATATGCTCTCCTGCTTAGGCAAAGCGCAGCCTTATTAGGGAAGTAAGCATACTCGGGGAGGGAATGGATGAGCTTGCTTGGGACCATTTCCTTCCTGAAGAAGTTTGTTTCCCCGAATAGACTGCAATTCAGACCACAGTTTTTTCCTACCGGGAAACTGAAATATTATTCAAGATCTAGGAATGATTCTGAACATCTCTCAGTGCGTCTATCACCTGAGGTGATAGAAAGAAGGTGCCGGACATCTGGATAGGGTTTCAGATGTCCTGGATCTTAATCTGAAAGAAGTAAAGCGATTCGGTAGTCCCTCCAGTCCTCGAAACGAGTTTTTGGGAACCAGTGGTCCAGATCAACTCTGATATTCCACAGCTCTCTCATATCTTAAGAAGTATCTTCTCTCGGTCCCTGTTCGAGTTTACGAGAAAGAGCCTATTATAACACAGGCGTAGAATGTAACGATCCTCTAGAGGTTCGTTACAGGATTGCAAAAGTCCGTACGAATCGTCTCGATCGACGGCAGCAACTATTGACTTCCGAGTGGAATCTTTCTTTAGAAGTAAGTTGAGAGTTGTGGAGACTTTGGGGACGCCCTTTCATTCTTCTCTTCGATATGTTGAGGACGAAGAGGCTTCTTCTTCTCTGCTCCCTTATTCTCGATCCGGGATCGGTACCATTAAACGCCATCCTATGATATTGAACGGGGATGGATGTTTAGTCTCCTTTTCCCCTTTTTCAATCGCTTAGGAAATGTAATAAGAGGATTTATGACGTCACAGGAGCGACAATGACGCTGATCGCCCCATGTTGGCCTTCAGGATCCTGGATTCACAGAGGTCCACATACTTCCTAGTTCACTTTCCAAGGACCCTTTTCCGAGAGAGTCGGTCTACTCTAACTCGAAAGGTACCTATAACCTCTCTGCTCTGAGTCTTGACTACGTTCAGACTATCGAGATGTTGACAGGAATAAGATTACCGTCTTCCATTTTCCGTCTGAATGAATGGGATAAGCTGGCAGTCACAACTATTAAAGAATACGCAAATATGTTGTTGACGGCCTTTTGGGCTCAGAGATTTGCGTCTGTCAAACAAACAAAGCCCTTCCACGATCTTTGAGTTTCTGTGTGAAATCTCGAAACTCGCTCACCATCTACTTTTTGTCTCACCTGTTTTCTCGGAGTCAGACACTCGTGCGAGATCAGGCGACATATAGTAGCCCTGAGTTCTTGTTGACGAAGTCGGTTGGCGTTTATACACCCCCGATGATCGTGTAACATGAGACCAGGTTGGACTGTCAGGCATTCTTCCTTCGGGACTGAATCGCCTTTTTGCTCCTCGCTCCTTTCTCCTGGCACCAGAAGCTCGAGTCAGGAGTTGATTCGCTGACGACGTTGGGTTGCGTTGATACACCCCAAGGTTTGCTTAGATTGAATCTCCCAGGCAGTCCAGACACTCATCCTTCAGCGAAGAATAGTGCCTTATGGTCTTCAGGGTGACAGCCTGCTGTCCTTGATTCGTCTGAATGGTCAACTGGTCGGTCACCTGACTTTTGAGTGCAACAGTCGGACTGACTGTGCATGTCCAGATCGAAGCTTTCAATATGGAAACTTAGACGTAGTCTGAAGTTCTTGATGTCAAAGCATTCGAACCTCTCCCTACCTGTTAACTTCTTGCTGTGATCAGGAAGGCCTTCTTCTTACCACCCTAGATACGACAGAGGGTTAGTGAGATTTTAAGCCATCGTCACAAGTTTGGCTTTCCGAGAACACAGGCGGTGTGCTCTCTAAGCCTTCCGTTGTGGCCTAAGAATGGAAACCCGTTTGGTCGTTGGCCAGGAGCTTGGAAGCAAGGATGGCACAAGTTAGTGGGCAGGAGCCAGAGAGAGTCCTGCCCGCCCTGTCGGGTCCTCTCAAGTTTTATCTACATAAAACTCAAGAAAGTCGAAGTCATTGACGGGCAATCTGCAGTGTTTTTCCGAAAAACGTACCAGGACTTGCCCATATCGAAGAACACCCTGGCTTTAGTGTTAAGGAGTTCTTTCAAAAATGCTCCTTCATTGTGTTTGCACAAAGATTGAAATCTTTTTATCTGAATGCTCACGATGTGAGGGCGCGGCCTCGGAAGCATTTCAAAACAGAGCTGGCACTCACAGCAACATCCTGAGTACCATGTTTTTAGCGAAGCAACTCTGTGTTCACTTCACACTCCTGCGAGATGTGAAGATGGCATATGAGATCTGCTGCTCGCTAGGGCCATACGTGTCTGCAGAACACAATCTTGGGGGCAAGAAGTACCACTCATCCTATCCTGTAGAAAATGGTTAGGAAGAGCTCTTAATTTAGTTGTTGAGTCGCCACGACCAACGGCGACCTTCATAACTCTTAAGCCGTTAGTTAACACACCTTAACTTTGGCTAGGTTGGTCAGGTGGTGATATATATATTTATATTTTTACGTATATAGGGCCTTGAGAGAAGCTAGATACGTAAACGGAAGTAATTTAGGGATTTCAAGAGGGAATTGCTTGAACTTACCGTAAACTGATTATTATTGATTTCTTTCTTTAGAGGAAGGTCGCCAGAAAACTCAGCTCGTTACTTTAAAACTATTTATTTACAAAAGGCCCGTGCTGGCCTGGAGAAAAGTTAAATGATATGGGCCCCCACGTTGGGGCTTATGTCTCATTCAATTCAAGCTGATTTTCATTCACTTGGGTTAATGCACACTTGCGGCAGAGACGGCACGTGACTCATGGAATCTGGAAAAGAATCCCAGATTAAACGAGATAAAAGGAAAAATGACTTCTTGCTTTGATTAAGGCTGATTAATTCTCTAACATTGGGGAAGGTAAACTCGAATGGTTCACTGAGGTATGCACGAAAACTAGGTCTTTAACAAGTCACAAAGGGGAGCACGTGGCCCGATGAGGACAAAGGGCTTGATGTAGAAGGGGTAAAAATAAGAATTGAAAATGAATTTAGCAAGAGTCGTATGGTAGTAAAAGGTGCTGGGTTGAAGTTTACACTTTCAGACGTACCTTTATGCAATATTCTGTGTATCCTTGTAGAAGAATGCGGTACTGACCTCTGTTCAGGTCTGGGGTTCGTGTCCACCAGTGCGTCGTGGGTAGGCCTAATTTTGGGAGGCTGGCAATTTGACCTCTGTCCGAGATCACGTCTCGCCGCCGACTGAGACAGAATTCAGGTTGGGTTGCTTGGGGGTGGAGGTCAGCTTAACCCCCCACCCCACGATCAAACGGCAAATCCTGGAAAAGAACAAAGCATACAGCCAGCAGAGGGGTCACAGGAAAGAGAGCTTAAGGTATAGGTCTAAGAAGTACCATCTGCCTACACCCTTCCCTTTTGAGATACGTCCTACAGCTGATAAAAGACTCTTTTCCCCAACTGGGGAAACTTCCTTATCTCTAGCTGGCGGGTTTTTGGGTTTTGGGTTTTCCCGCGGTTGGTTACTAAAAATCAGCTGATATTCCTAAAGAAATGGCTGCCGTTTCCAAATCAAATTATTTAGTTAATTGCGGGGGTAGACGAACGATCTATAAACAGTCACAGCTCCCCCTTTGGTTTAAGAAGGCATTCACTCCCTTCGGGTGTGAAGGTCTTGGCTTCAAATAAAATTGATCGTCTCGACTACCCCGTTCTCCTATTCCCATTTGAAGTTTTTGAGCAGGGATACAGCTAACTACAGTGGCCTACCTAACTTATAGGCAAAGATGCTAAGTGTACTAAACTTAATATATTGGATGTAGTCTAGCCTAATAAAAAATAAACTACAGGTTGTCTGTGACGACAGTCTACTCTACCCCTACACCCTAGATAAGGTTACTTGAAAATTCTACTTGCTACTAACCTAATGCCCATTGGTTACTAAATCATTAGCCTAACCTAACTCAATACAGTTAAATGAAGACGCAATCATTCCAGAGTGTGGTACGCACAGCAGTAGTTCAAGCGACGGAATTGTTAGAATACATAATGAGAGGTAATGATGCGTGGGGATGATGAGTTGTTAGTTGACCAGGAGGGAAATGCAATGAGGTAATTTATATTTAAATGAGGGTTAGTATTACAATGGCTAGGGGTTAGAGGGTTAGTGCTACTGCAGGGATCGGGCTGGCTACCTTCTCTGGGTAGGTGCCAGGATCACTCTGCAATTGAATGCGACACTGTTACCTCGGGCACAGGTGTCAGGAGAGCATGTGGCTCTTTTGTTAGTATGTTAATGACGTAACCCGTTCTTCGTTCTTCTTCTTCTTATTCCTCCAGGACCTGGCTATACCAGTCCTTGGAGTAGACGGAGGCACCGACTCTGGGGAAAGGCCAGTGAAACGCCGGCAGGAGCAGAGGCAGCGGTAGCCTGAAGGATTTCAGGAGAAGGAACACCCTACTTCGGTCTCTGCAGCAACCGTCGTAGAGGTGGAACCACTGCAGGGGAGGCCCTCACTCCGGCTGCTGCGACACCGTCGTGAGGGGAAAACTCCAGGCTGACTCCTGGTCGGGCAGTTCCTGGTTTTCCAGAGGAGGTACAAAGGTAAGGTCTGCCGGAGGTTCATCCTCGGGCGACAGAGGTAAGGATGAAGAAGAAGGAACTAGTGATTGGCCATGGGCTGTGGTAAGCTCCATGCCTGTTGGGGAGGATCTCCTGTAGGAGGATCCTTGATAAGGTTAGGCGCCGGCGCTAGCTCGGGGCCAGGCGCAGAGGTCAAGTTCGGTGGTGGCTCTACGTCCAGGCTGGACGGAGCTTGGCACTGCTCAGTGCTGCCAAGGGTGCCACTGGCAGAGAGTTGAGGTCGACTGGACCTGTGACGGGTACGGAGGTGCAATACCTCTCAGCGTGCCCTTGGAAATGGGAGACAGGGCTCCTGTCTCTTTGGAAGGCTAAGCTTGTGGAAAGTGGACATTGTCCGCTGCTGGTAGTCGGCTAGGGCACCTAGGCCAATTCGTGGAGTGCCCTATTACGTTTGCAGGTTTGCAACGGAACTGTGAATGGTCAACCTCCCTCCTTGGTAACGGGGGGGAAGGAGACTGTTGATGGACGTACTTCATGGAGGAAGAAGTAGAATTTCGGTGACTCCTTGCTTTGGAGTGAATGACATGGGGTTAGGACCCCTAGGCTTTTTGCATTGTGAGGGAGACTTTCATGTCTTGCCCTAGGAGGAGGTCGTAACCTCCTGGGATGTAGCTTGCAACTGCAAGAGTACATTCTTTGGAGAAGTGAGGTCTAGTGACCCTCAATTGGACGGTCGGAAGGATCAGTTTAATGTGATTGATACCTTCAATGGTGATCAATCGACGTCTATCAACGTTAGCCCCTCGGGGAATTCTGTCTTCCCGTATCAGGGAGACTTGAGCGCCAGAGTCGTCGTAGGCTCTGACGTGGCTTGGCTGATAATGACTTTAGGAGGGGTGCGACTGTTATAGGGCCCTTAGTGGGGGGTCCTACCGTGAAGAAGGATTGGTGACGGCCATTGCGATGGCAGGAATATTGCGATTAGCGCACCCTCCGTAATTTGCAGACATGTGACCCTTGCGGCCACAGTCTCGGCAGAACATGTTCCAGAACCTCTTCCATGGCACTGGATGATAAGACCGAGATGCCCCCACAGATTGCGAATCTGCGGAGTCACCAAGGCTGGCAGTGTGCTCTGGCACAGGTGAAGAGTCCTCTCTGGCAGTGATGTGACGTGGGGAGGTTAAGGGAACTCCGTTGAATCACCCTCGGAAGCAATTTCGGGGTTAACTGGTGGGCTTACCTATTCCAAAAGGGAGGAGGTAGGCGGTAAAAGGTAAAAGGCTGGCAGGATGCGGCAGGAATTTCTATCTCCGGCACTGGATCAGGACCAGGCTCGCAAATCGAAAGGATGTCAGGCTGACCAGAGACGGCGGGACTAAGAGAGACAGTGGTCAGGGTGGAGGGCTGGAAGCTGGCAGAGTGGCTTGAGCTAGGATAACTCTCCTTACGGGCCTTCTCCCGCTGATGTCGAGTTCCTTCTCCTTGAGAGCGAGCTCATGCTTTTCGCCCTCCTCTTCCCTTGCCTTCCTTTCTGCTTCTCTTTTTTTTCTCTCTGCTTCTCCGGCTTTTCTCTGGTTTTCCCTTTCTTCCTTTTCTTGCAGGCGCGCGGCAGCCTGCTGCGCCTTTATCCACTGGTCTAGTGCTGGTCCAGTGTAACCGGCCTCCTTGCCCAGAGTTATGAGGACTCGGAGCCTCTCGAGCTCTACGGCAAGGAAGTCACGGGAAGCAGGGGAAGACATTTCCCTCAGGCTGTAGTAGAGGCTGATGAAAATGAAAATAATGGCCAGGAAGGGTACGGAATGGAATAGGAGTGCCTACTGTGGGAAAGTGGCACTCACTTGGAAAGGTGTTCTGCGACGTGGTAGAGAAAAAGTCTGAGAAGACTGGTGCTCTGTGGCACTTGGGAAGTGTCCCGTAAGTTGGTGGCACTCTGGATTGGCACCTTCTAAAGAGGTGGAAAAATCAAATGGAGTGTACGGCGTACGTCACACTTAAGGGCGTTCCTAAGTTGGGAGACGCTGGAATGGGCTACCTGTAGGTCCAATACAGGTGCACGGCACTTATGAGGAGGCGTTCCTTGGTTCAGTGATCCAAAATGGTGGATACTCTATAATGAATGAGCGTTCCGTAGGACGGACACGCAGGTATAGGGCTACCTGTACGTCTGTACAGGTGCGCGGCACTTATGAGGAGGCGTTCCTTGGGCAGAGCACTAGTAGTGCTGGTATTGCGGCACTTTGGGAGGCGTTCCCTTAGGATGGTCCGAAAGATCACTGATCCTCGTACACGGACATTAATGAATTGGGCGTTCCGTAAGGACGGACACGCAGGTTTGTCAGCACTTAGGGCTGGTATTGCAGCACTCTTTTGGAGGCGTTCCCTTGTTGAGTGTTCCGAAGGATCACTGACCCTTGTACACGGACATTAATGAATTGGGGCGTTCCGTAAGGACGGGACACGCAGGTTTGTCAGCACTTAGGGCTGGTATTGCGGCACTTCTGGGAGGCGTCCCTTGTTGAGTGTTCCGAAAGGATCACTGACTCTTGTACACGGACACACTAATTATTTGGGCGTTCCGTAAGGACGGACACGCAGGTTTAATGGCTACCTGTACGTCTTGTACAGGTGCGCGGCACTTATGGAGGCGTTCCTTGGGAGCACTGGTATCGTGCTGGTGTGGTCCCGGACACTACATGCAGTATACTTAAATATACTGAAGTGAAATGGCACTGCATGGCAGAGTGTAAATAGTGGTGGAGAGAAAGTAAAAGGTGGGAGTACTTCAGCAGCCAGTCGATGGACAGTGTCAAGAATTAGTGGCACTGTAAAATGGTAAGACCTGACGTGCACTGGTGGTGGCCAGTCCTAAACTGGTAAACGACTTCCCTGTCTGGAAGTAATGAATTGGAGCGTGGCACACTGTGCGAATTGTGCTTGCGGTATGCAAGTCTTTCGTGATAAAGAAAAATGAAAAGACCACTCGGGCAACGACAGGTAATGGAAATTTTAGAAAGAAATGCTCAGTCACTCGCTGAAGTACTCGATAAATGAAACAATAAATGTTTGCGAACTGCAATGGACACATGCGCGTACGTATCACGCTGTGTAAATGAAAGACACAAGAGACTAAATAAGGTTAATTCGGCATGCTATAATAATGGTAAGATGTAGTACTCTTGGCTTCGTGAATACTGGGTTCTGGTTCTCTCTCTCTCTCTCTCTCTCTCTCTCTCTCTCTCTCTCTCTCTCTCTCTCTCTCGGAGAGGGTGAAAAATGATATGTGAATGAACTCCCTTATATTTGAATTGAACTACTAATGTTAGTTTAATATGACGCAACTTGCGTTAATGATTTACTTACGTTAACGTTTTTAATGAAAGAATTGCTTTTGGATAACGTTTTATGAAAATGATAACGCGCTCGTGGTGAACGATTTTTACGTTAATGTTAGCGGCTTGCGCTTATGAAATGATTTGCGTTTCAATATGAATTTTACAAAGACGCGTTTTACGTTAACAATTCTTGCAAGTGACTCTACTTTTAAGAGTTACGTTAACTTTACGTAAGGACAAGTGAAAAATTACGGTAAGGATTTGAAAACGATGTTAGCAAACAATTGTAAATGAGGTTACGTTAAGTGCGAAGTGAAATGAAATTTTCGCTCAGCGCGCGAGTGAGTGAGCGATGCGAGGTGAAACATGTGAGCGAGCTGGGTAGCGCTGCTAGCGCACAGCATGTCGTAATTACAACACGAACTTTTAGTTTCTTATTAAAGGCGAATTACGTTAATTTCTCTGGCAGAACGATAGATACTAGTACAGACATTGATATTATTTACGTTAAAACTTCGTGACTTACGTTACTTTGCTTAAATTGTTTAGATACTGTTGAAAGAGGAAACAAACATGGCTGCCGCTGTGAATGAGACGAAGGTTGGTTGAGACCGCGCAGGCGCGAGAATGCTCTAAGCTGAATTTAAGCTGAGAGGTAGCGGTTACCAACACTTGGAATGAAAACTAAGTTAAAAATGGATACCCTAACATATCACAGACAAAAAGAATTGTACACTTCTTTTGCCGTAACTATAAGTAAAACACTCTAACTAGCTAGGCTTTCAAACACAGCAATAAACCCTGGCAAAGCACTTCCTAGTTTTGATCTGGTTCCTTTCTTGGCATCTATCTGGCACACGGTTGCTGTCTCGTCCGACGAGCACAATGCGATTTATAAAATAACAGAATTCGCTCGGCGCTCTGGCCGTTACAATATAATAATATTTCTACCTTCACATTTGTTTAAAACACTTCTAAATAAAAATACTTAACGTACCTTAAGCTAACATAGGTTATAAATAATCATATTAATGAATGGAATACCTTACCGTGAGTCAGTGTGTCTTCTTTCCCTGCAAGTGTGCTTGATTTACGCTTTGTAAAATAATTTACAGTTTACGTTTTACAACGGATAACGCGATTTACAAGCTTTTTTAAGCAAGCCCGGATTCGATCCTCGGCGAGGTCGACAATGTTACGTATATAGGGCCTTGAGAGAAGCTAGATACGTAAACGGAAGTAATTTAGGGATTTCAAGAGGGAATTGCTTGAACTTACCGTAAACTGATTATTATTGATTTCTTTCTTTAGAGGGAAGGTCGCCAGAAAACTCAGCTCGTTACTTTAAAACTATTTATTTACAAAAAGGCCCGTGCTGGCCTGGAGAAAAGTTAAATGATATTGGCCCCCACGTTGGGGCTTATAGTCTCATTCAAATTCAAGCTGATTTTCATTCACTTGGGTTAATGCACACTTGCGGGCAGAGACGGCACGTGACTCATGGAATCTGGAAAAGAATCCCAGATTAAACGAGATAAAAGGAAAAATGACTTCTTGCTTTGATTAAGGCTGATTAATTCTCTAACATTGGGGAAGGTAAACTCGAATGGTTCACTGAGGTATGCACGAAAACTAGGTCTTTAACAAGTCACAAAGGGGAGCACGTGGCCCGATGAGGACAAAGGGCTTCTGATGTAGAAGGGGTAAAAATAAGAATTGAAAATGAATTTAGCAAGAGTCGTATGGTAGTAAAAGGTGCTGGGTTGAAGTTTACACTTTCAGACGTACCTTTATGCAATATTCTTGGTGTATCCGTTGTAGAAGAATGCGGGTCTGACCTCTGTTCAAGGGCTGGGGTTCGTGTCCACCAGTGCGTCGGGGTAGGCCTAATTTTGGGGAGGCTGGCAATATCTGACCTCTGTTCAGGTCTGGGGTTCGTGTCCACCAGTGCGTCGTGGGTAGGCCTAATTTTGGGAGGCTGGCAATTTGACCTCTGTCCGAGATCACGTCTCGCCGCCGACTGAGGCAGAATTCAGTTGGGTTGCTTGGGGGTTGGAGGTCAGCTTAACCCCCCACGATCAAAGGCAAATCCTGGAAAACAAGCATACAGCCAGCAGAGGGGTCACAGGAAAGAGAGCTTAAGGTATAGGTCTAAGAAGTACCAATCTGCCTACACCCTTCCCTTTTGAGATACGTCCCTACAGCTGATAAAAGACTCTTTTCCCCCAACTGGGGAACTTCCTATCTCTAGCTGGCGGGTTTTGGGTTTCCCGCGGTTACTAAAAATCAGCTGATATTCTAAAGAAATGGCTGCCGTTTTCCAAATCAAATTATTTAGTTAATTGCGGGGTAGACGAACGATCTATAAACGTCACAATATATATATATATTTATTTTACTTCTTAGCCCTCATGGTATGGTCAATATGGTCTAGTCACATTGTGGTCACGCCCCCGTTGACAGATCATCTGGAGTGCACCAGCTTTATAGGTCTCTACGTCGCTGGCAACTCTAGTAAAGCAGAAGCAGACTTGGGTGACAGTAATCACGAAGTCAGCTATGCTAACAGGTGGAACCAAGATGTAAATCATCTGCATGCATTTGTTTCCCAAAATCCTTCTATTCTGTCCCTTCCCACCTCCAAAGGTGGGATTCAGCTATATATATATCTGACAGGTAAGTTTCATGAACAAAATGATATTGTTATGATACAATAAAGTTTGTTCATACTTACCTGGGCAGATATATATAATCAAGTACCCACCCACCCTCCCCTCAGGGACAGTGGAAATAAAAATTATGAATAGAAAATGGGAATGGTTCCTGATACCCGCCTCCCAGCGGCGGGAATGGGTACTAACCACCTGGCCGACCACTGCGTGTGTCAGAAGTTTTTAAAATTCTGTCAGACTTCAGAAAATACAGCTATATATATATCTGCCAGGTAAGTATGAACAAACTTTATTGTATCATAACAAAGGGATTTTGACGTAAGGAAAAAATCTATTTCTTGGGCGAATTGGTGGCTCGGTGTCGCCAGCGAAACTATCCTTTAATCTATTATTTCTAGGGTAAATGTACTAACACATACCAGAGAATAAATAAAATAAAGAAAAAGGTCAGTATAACTGACTCGCTCACCCCTGGAGGTGTCGGTATGAACACTAGGCGAGTGAGACCACTACCACGAGCCAAATGCCAATAGAAATCTCCCACTACAAAATCCCTCCAAGAGGGGAGCCGACCCACAGAGTGAGCAGCTCGTACTACTACTACTCCATCCCATGCTGCCGACTGCTGCGCCTCTGGTGGCCATCCTGAAGTTGCAGACAATCTTGGGCGAAGGGATGGGTAGGGTGGGATTTCGCTGGCGACACGAGCCAATCGCCCCAGAAATAGATTTTTCCTTACGTCAAAATCCCTTTTCTGGGCTCAGCTCGTGTCGCTGCGCGAAATCGTACCAGAGAAATAGCACAAGATTGTAAACAAAATAATAAAATGAGAATAAAAATAAAATAAATCAGAATAGGTCTCAAATAAAAGATAAAAATATATAATAGACTATAATTGCTAAAGATACATATACACATGGGTATAAAAATAGAAATATGCTTAAATTACCCTTAAATCTAATCATGTTTGTTAACATAAGGTAATTACATATGTACAGGTAAAATTATTTACATGTATCAATGTTATCTGTGTAACAGCATGTATCAAAAGTATAATAGCAATTAATAAAAACAATCAACAATAATAATATATAAAGGAATGTATATGACTTAATATACAAAACCCGTAATCATTATAATAATGATGTATCCCCTAGCATAAAAAATAAGGGGAAACATCCATGAGATCAATGTTTATAATCATTTGTGAGTGTCCCTAACCAGACAATAAGGGGCACCCACACTACACTATCACAAAAGCAGCTAAGACACAAAGGTGAATGCAATGAACCAGGTAGGAATAGACAAACTTTTGGGTGAGGCAGGTAGAAAGGAGGACTGAATTTTCTACTACAAACTAGCTAGAGTCAGGGGAAAACTATGTTACCCGCTGCTACTGCTGGGAATTTCAGAGCTTCCAAGGACTTAAGGTAGTGACGTTTGAACACTGTCGGCGATTTCCATCCAGTATACTTTTTCAACTCATCGAAGTTCATATGTTGGAAATAATTAATGAGGTGGCTACTGCCCTTGACATCATGTGCTTTCGGGAAAGAGTCAGGATTGGCTTGCTTAATAAAGTACAGGATTTGTTGCCTGATGCCTTTAATGGATAAAGTTCCACCTTTTTCCCTCCTAAAGAGGGGACCCGACGAAGATGAGGAGGTCCTAGACAGAAAGGCTCGTAAGGTTGTAACTGGGCAAAGAGATACATCTTGTGGAAGGGGTAGTACCTTCCAAGGTTCCCACCTCATCAAAGGATCTTCATTCTTTGCTAAAAAGCTACGTTCCGGAGAAAGTAGGACTTCTCCTGTGGGAAGGAACTGAATATGATCCGGGTCTCTGGATTAGAGCCGACAGTTCTGAAATTCTTGCTCCTGAAGCTAAGCTTAATAAGAATAGGGTTTTTCTTAAGAGCATTATAAACGAGCATGTGTCATTATCGGTTTCGGAAGCCAGTTTAGAACATCGTTTAAGAACCATGAAACTGACGTAGGCCTTACAGAAGGCCTAAGCCTAGCACATGCCTTAGGAATAGACGAGAAGTAGGAATCCGTCAAGTCTATGTTAAATCCAAATTTGAAATATCTTTTTCAAAGCTGACTTGTTTGTCGTAATCGCTGCTAGCTGCTAAACCTTTTTCAAATAAGGATCTGAAAAAGGATATAGCTGAATTAACTGTCATGATTCTAATATCCGAATCTCTCAGGAAGGTTGCTAACTTTTTGACAGCAGCATCATACTGCCTCAAAGTCGAATCCCTTTTATCGGATTCCAAGAATAGAATATTCTGAGGGTCAATATTCGCATCTCTTTTTGCCGCAAACTTCATGAAATCCATAAAGTTAGGGTTTTGAGAATCCCTGAGGAAGCGAACACAGTCTTCATTTGTACTGACTGGGAGAGCTTGGGACTGGGGATCTGAAGAGGACGAAGGCCCAGCTCCAAAATTAGAGGATACCAGTTGCTCTTCGGCCAGTCTGGGGCTACTAGAGCCACTTGACCCTTGAATGTCCTGAGTTTGTTCAATACTTTCATGAGGAGATTCACTGGAGGGAAGACGTAAATCTTCTCCCAGTTGTTCAGTCTAGAGCCAGGGCGTCCGTGGCATAGGCCAGAGGGTCCAGGTTGGGGGCTACATAACACGGTAGTTTGTGGTTCGCTTGTGATGCGAAGAGGTCCACCTGTAGCCCTGGGACTCTTTGAAGGATCCATTGGAACGAACTGTTGTCCAGTGACCATTCCGACTCTAGGGTACTGATCGGGATAGTGCTCTGCTATGACGTTTCTTACTCCAGCTATGTGAGTGGAGGAAAGATGCCAACTGAACTTGTCTGCCAGGGAGAAGATGGCTATCATGACGTGATTTAGATGACGTGACTTGGAGCCTCCTCTGTTTATACAATGTACTACCACTGCGCTGTCCAGGACTAGCTTTATGTGGGAGTACTTGGGGGTGGGGCGTAACCTTTTAGAGTCAAGAACACTGCCATTGCCTCCAGTACGGTTTATATTTGGAACTGACGGAACTGAGGTGACCAAGTCCCTTGAACCTTTTTGACCTGGGAATACCCTCCCCAGCCGCTTAAGGACGCGTCTGTGTGGATGGTGACCCCTGGTGGAGGGAACTGAAGGGTACTGACATTGATAAATTCTTGACTCTCGCCCCTGGGCACCCGAAGTCGATTCTTTAGAATCAGAGGCACTGAGGATAGTTTGTCCCTGGACCTGACGTTTGCTCGCGAGCGCCAGATTCTGGTTAGGTCTTTCAGTTTGGCTTTGTTCATTAATACGTTTGTCCACTGAGTTGCAAACTGGAGAGAACCCAGGATCCTTTCCTGGGCTCTCCTTGACGCTAGTTTGTGACTTAGAAATTGCTTGACTGACTTTGCTATGTTTCTTTCCTTTGGTTGATGGAATCGACAGAGTGTGGGATGATAGATTCCATTGAATGCCCAGCCACTGAAAGTTTGACTCTGGAGTGAGTCTTGATTTGGTCCTGTTTATTTTGAAGCCTAGATATTCCAGGAACTGAATCACTTTCAGAGTAGCTCTGTTGCATTCCTCGACTGTTGGGGCCCAGATCAACCAATCGTCGAGATACGCTACTACCATGATCCCTTGCGATCTGATTGTTGCACTACACTTCCGCTAGCTTCGTGAACACTCTGGGTGCCACGTTGAGTCCGAATGGAACTACCTTGAAGGAGAATGTCTGGTCTCCTATCTTGAAACCCAGATACGACGGAAGTGTCTTGCAATAGGGATATGATAGTAAGCGTCTGTAAGATCGATAGAGGTGGTGACGGCCCCACGGGGAAGTAGGGTCCGCACCTGTGAGCTCGTGAGCATCTTGAACTTGTCGCAGCGGATGGCTAAGTTTAAGCAGGACAAGTCTAAGATTACCCTTCTTTTTTTTTTTTGTGAGCCTTTCTTTGGCACGCTGAACAAGCGACCTTGAAATTTTAATCTCTTGACTCTCGCTATAGCTCCTTTTTGAAGGAGATCGTCTGCGTACTCTGTCAATTCCTTGGAAGGAAGTTGACGGAAAGGTCTGGATGGAGGTGGGTTCGTCAACCAGCTCCAACCCAGACCTTTTGACACTATGCTCTGAGCCCAGTGGCTGAAGTTCCACCGGTGGCGAAAGTGAAAACAGCCCTCCTCCTACCTGAAGTTCTTCATTGGTTCTGGTAACCGCCTCGGCCTCCTCTGAAGTGCTTTCCCCTGTTAAAGGGGCCTCCCGATCCTCTCCCACGAAAGGAACGCTTACCTCTACCTCCCTTACCCGAGCGGTCATACTTCTGAGAAGCTTGACTCTCGAAGGCTTGATTGTAAGCTGGAGAGATGGCGTAAGAGGTGGAGGGCTGAGGCTGAGGGGATATCACATAAATTGGCTGTGATTGACCTTTAGAAGTGGAGGGTTGGGCTGTCTGCACTAACGGTACTGTTGGAACTTGTTGAGGAAAGCGTAGTTGCTTCTTCTGGTAAGGTTGGAAACGCCTGGGTTTCTTTTGTGCCTTACCTTTAGGAGTCAGGTCTTGCCTCCTCTTAGCCGAAAGGCCCCAACGATCCTTAAGGCTCTGGTTTAACCTGGTAGCCTCTGACTGGACCTCCTTAACCATAGCTTCTGGGAAGAGATCTGCTCCCCAGATGCTAGACGAGAGTAACCTATTCGGTTCATGCCGAATGGTTGCCTCTTGTAGGACATGCTTCCTACAATTCGTCCGAGCAGTGGCAAACTCAAACATATCTGACTGTACCGTTTGAGTCAGGGCTTGGTCATGAGCTTAAAAATCGGTTCTGATCCATAAGCCATGGTAGCTACCTCAGACATAGCCATAGAATTGATGGATCTGGCTAGACGCGATTTTGCATCAAACTCAGCCTGAATAAGGCTATCTGGGAGCCTGGGTAGCTTTTCACCAAACTGCTCCATAGCACAGTCCGGTTTGAGTTTGCCAGCTGAGAATGTATTCGGCAAGTCTTCCCACAATTCTCCAAGTGAGGGGAGCAACGGAGAAGTGGGATCCGCTTCCTTCAACTGCGGTATAGGTTCCCCCTTCTGGGCCGCTGGGATGGTCGACCTCGCGATCTTGGTTAGGAACGGGAGCGGGGTACTCATCATCCATTGTAAAAATGGTAAAGGGACTCTTAAATGGTTGTATCTTGGTGTTAGAACAATCCATGTCCTCTAAACACCTGAGCCATTCTCTCTGAGCCTGGTCTCGTGAGTAGAGGACTGTCTCCTTAGGTACCTTATCGTCCCGCACCATAGCGACGGCGTAAGCCTTGCGTAGCCTATGAACGGAGGCTGGAGGTCTTCCGGGAAGAACTCGAAGTCCTCTATTCTTCGAGTCCCAAATTCCGGTATAGAGATGAGACCGTCCTGGAAGGGGGCGTATGACGCTACTCTCCACGGATTGTTCATAAAGAACTGAGGTAGTGAGTCATACGGAGGAAGTTGGGATCCACTCGTGTTGGACAGTGGAGGAGAGGCTAGAGGAGCTTCTCTCAGCCCGGCTATAATGGAGTCCTGGGAAGTAATCCTGTCCGACAGACGAGAGATCATTTGCTCCATGCTACTCTTTAAGGACCCAACCAGGTCCCCCACCTGTTGCAACAGGCCAGCATTGGAGTCCAAAGCCGGAGCTGCTGCGGAGGTGGAGGGGAGGCTCTGAATCGGAACCAAAGGTAGCGGAACTGGTGATTCTGCCGGAGTGCGAGATCTCTCTCTGGAGGATTTACTCCTCGAGGACTTAGAGCCGGAGCTAGAAGCTTTAGACCTGGATGCTCCGGGATTCCCAGCCGGAGACTTACGGGAGGAGGATGAAGCCGAAGTCGTCTTCTTAGACGACGACGACGTCTTAGTCAAAGTCATCACCTTAGACTTGACCTTAGGTCTAACCGAAGCACCAGGAGGAGAATATATTTCGTCACCCGTAAAGCCTTGGAAGGATGGAGAGGTTGCAGGAGTAGAAGAAAACAGTTACGCCCAAGGGTGACCCTTGGGTGTCCACCGTACCTACCTCGACCAACAGGTCGTCTATACCTACCATAGGTTCAACATTAATATCTAGGGTCGCGAACATCCGTAGAGATATCCTGGTCCTGATCAGTTAATGAGGTGGCCAGCTGTTGTTGGATGAAGGCGATAGTCGGATCCGCTTCTACCGGGTCGACGTATCCTGTCGCCTTGCCTCCGGGGAAGGTGGATTAGTAATGCCAACCGCTTCTCTAGGATGTAGGGCTGTCCCTTGGCGGCGTTTTTCCCAAAACCGCCGACCCAGGCCCGCAGAGTAGCCAGTGCGGTATCTCTTACCGCCGGAGCCTGGAAGAGAGGGCGTAGTTTAGATTTAAGAATCACTTAAAACTAAAAACTTAAAGTATAACTTAAATTAATTGCCTTAAGTTAATATGATGAAAACTTAAGCGCTAAAAAAGAAGCGGAGCAGCTACTGGAGATGTAAAACTTACCCCTACCCCTTCCAAAAGCTGGCTCACCAGATCGTAACATATGGTACACGTCTCATGGTACCAGACCTGGATGTCCCCGAGCGGAGTCGCGCATGGAGCATGGGACCGGCAAAACTTCGTGTCCACAAGGGTCCTGAAGTGTGGCGGAACATCCCGGATGCTCACAGTTGGTGGCCTGTAAGTGGGGAGACACATGAGTATCTTAAAAAACATCACTTACAGTCTAAAGGACAGAAGAGCTCCGATGCATGCCGGAGCTCGGAAAAAATTTGGGCATAACCCCTCCCTGCATCGCCTGAATAGGCTATAATCCCGGAGAGATCCGGTAAGATATGTAAGGGAGGGGGATGGTTTAAGGGTTCTTAAGATAAACTTAAAGATAAACTTAAACCTAACACACAAGCAAACCGGACTAAGTCCAGTGCGTAGCGGAGTGTAGAAACTCAGCAAAACGGTAAGGTTAGTAGAGACCCACTGTATGCTCCGGTCCACCCTACTGGGTGGACTAACAACTTTCCGCTGGATACCAGGACTCCGATCAGGAAGGAGCCCTAGTAAGATGGGAAAGAGCGAGAAGACATACAGGCTCAAGCTAGCCCGGAGCGACAAGGTAGCGCGGAGGGTGGGCAAGGCAGTACCCCCCACTCCGTACCAACCGGCCGGACCGAGAAGCCGGAGAGGTCGAGACCAGTCTGGTCTGTCCCAGACTCCCTAGTCCCTCCGCCTGAGGGGAGAGAGGGAGGCAGGCTCGGGTATGAGGAGCGAGCATGGGCAGACCGACCCGCCCCGACCCGACTCTATGGAAGAGCGGGAGGGGGGGGAAGAATGACTGGACAGGCGTCTGCTGGCCCGTGATCACGAAGTGACCACGAGGCGGTAAGACCAAATACGACAACTAAGCCTAGGACAACCACTGATCAGGGAAATGCTATCGGGAAGCATACTGAACTGAAAAGCGGAGGCAAATAAGCCCACTGGGCCGAACCAACTGATCAGAGAGATGCTATAGGGAAGCAACCGAACTGATGAGCGGTAGTATAGCTCAAAGAGCCAGGACCTAGGCTAAGCCAGACGCCTAACTAACCTAACAATAATAAAATACACAGTTATAAAAATAAATAAATGAAAGAAAGAAAACAATATAGCAGGAGAAAAAATCCAGGAGTGTACGACTAACCCGAAGGCAAGTCTACCACTCAAAGCTAGTCAGAGGCCGATACTAAGAACCTGGACTAGGGTCTGGATAGAAGAAGCCTACGTAAGGTAAAATACATGCATGCATGACAAACCTGAGTAGACCGTACCCTAAGTAAAGCGGATAATCATAAAGAGCGAAGATAAATAAGGGATGTTCTAGGTATGGGAAACCAAGAACGAACCCATCACGAGGCAGAACCATGCTGCCATGCTTCCGACCCCGAGGTCGTATTTATACCTAAAAAACGGCAAATACTGTCTCAGGGCCGGAAAAACCAACTAACCGTAAATACTGAGTACTTAACTTAGCTGCTGCGATAGCTGCACGCTCCATAATAGAAAATCCAATGAAAGGGCACAAAAAACACAGAGAGAAAAATATCACAACCGGCTCGTGTGCGCTAACTTGAAAGGATGGCCACCAGAGGCGCAGCAGTCGGCAGCATGGGATGGAGTAGTAGTAGTACGAGCTGCTCACTCTGTGGGTCGGCTCCCCTCTTGGAGGGATTTTGTAGTGGGAGATTTCTATTGGCATTTGGCTCGTGGTAGTGGTCTCACTCGCCTAGTGTTCATACCGACACCCTCCTGGAGGGTGAGCGAGTCAGTTATACTGACCTTTTTCTTTATTTTATTTATTCTCTGGTATGTGTTAGTACATTTACCCTAGAAATAATAGATTAAAGGATATTTCGCGCAGCGACACGAGCTGAGCCCAGAAATATCATTTTTGTGCCATAGTATCAAGAAATTTTCATGCATTTCGAAATGTGGGTAGCTGTTTGACAGTAGTTTCAGTTTAAAGCTGATTCATTTAGTACTTGAATGTTCATACTCATTGTATTTTGTTCTATTAATTAGACTTCAAATTATTTCAGAATATATCGGTGCATCTCAGTGAGCCACAGGTGACAATTCGTGATCGCATGCTTACTTTCTTAGAGCATAAAGCCTTAGCAGCCACACCTATGGTCAGTCCTCAGCAGCCAGTTGGTGCAAAAAAGCCATCTTTAGATGTACTTTTATATAGATATTGGCTATTCTTTCCTTTGGTGAGTATTGAGTGGTTGCATGTGATACAACTTATTCCTCAGTAGTGAACCTTTGTTGAAATATGGAGCATTTATAGGGGCTGTTAAATTTAAGGAAGAGTTATTTTCTTTATGCGTGAAGTAACTGAAGCAAATTTGAATGATTGAATCGTAGAGTATCCGTTTAGAAAAATGAAAATTATTTTTAAAATATTCATGACACTTTCAAGAATAGTAAACCTGACAGAACTTTGGAAGTGCATAATCAGTGCTGAAGTCCGGAGTAGAAGTTTAGGAATAGAAAAAAGTGCAGAATGTGTTGACATGACCTCTTAATGCATTAATGTGTCTTGATCAATACCTGGCATCCATTTGGACATTGACAATAAATAGAGAGGTACAATCTGCTCAGAACAACAATATTTTTCCTTGCATAAATGCAAACATTTGATTTTGACAAATAATTCTGTCTTAAGAGGGATAACTGGAACAGTTTTTCTTAAGAGGCAGTAGTATACTTAAAAACTTTCCATATTCTTAAGCAATTACAAACCATTGATTATTGGTTGTCTTGTGAGCAACAATTTTTCTTAACATAGAGTTGATTAATCTTTCATAGGTTCCGTTTAGATATTACAAAAGCTATTTTCAGATATTTTTTATTCTGGTAGAATAGAATATGAGTGTCATAGGGTTGGAAAATTTCCCAGGTACAGTTCCATCTTACTCCTCAGTGTTTTTATACCTTTTTTAGGTATTCTGGCCTTGCATGATGAAAAAACTAAGATTTTTGGGAGATTTCAGTTGGTATTATATTAAGGTTTAAAGAAAATGTATTTTTCCTAATTCTAATGTAAGCTCTCCATTTCATCTCAACAGAAAACACAACTGAAAATTGAAAACATAGGCATAAAACTTGTAAATAATATAGGGCAGATAGCTCTACAAGGATCATTAGCAGGGATTGATATGCAAACTCATTTAACGAGAGAAGGTGCTTTAGGTAAGAAAATTTGGTTTAAGAATATTTTAATTCAGAAAAGTCCATGATATTAGTTGAAAACTGAAATTGAAAATAAAAAAGTTTACAAGCTTTTAAAGCTAAAGTAGAAAGAAATATTAATTTAGATAAGAAAGTAACGCTTTTATTTCTTAAAAGAAAGTAATGTTTTTATATCTTAAATATTTTCCAGAAAACTTCCCTGCTCTGTTGCCAGATTTAAGTACAGAACTGCAGATAGATATGATAAAACTTCAGTGTACATATGATTCTTCTGTTTCTCTAAATCGATTCAATTTACAGTCTCAGGCAAGTTTTTTTGTAGTAGTACGTATTTTTGAAATAGCTATACTGTATGCTATAAATTATTTCCTATAGGACTTAAGCCTAGAGAGTGATGTTTGTGACATTGTTCCTTTAATTAATATTCAAATGACTTATGCTTCTCTGTAATCTGTTAGCTTGCCTGAACAGAGCTGTTGCAGTACTGTATAGCCATTGTGATTAATAGTGAAGTTTCTACTTAAATTAATTTATTAGTACTGATTCTGGTTCAGTCATTTTGATTTATGAATGGGAAACTGTAAATTGTTTTTTCATAGCTGTTTTTTGTGCTATATTGAACATTTTTATTTTATGAATTTTATTTTGACGAAAACAGACTAAAGCAAATCTCATTGTTGTGGAGCACTTTGTAATTCTTGGACTATCTCGTGCTAATACGGTAACTGCAAGAAGACAAAGGCATTTCATCTAAGTTCTTAGGGTGATTCAGTTGTCATTTACGGCCTCTATGTACTTTAAGTCCTTTCTTTTAGCATTTTCAGAGTTAAAAATATTTCAACCTGAAGAGTGTAAAGTTAATAAAATAAATTGGCTTTATTTTTCATCTTACCATAATTCTTCAAAAACAGAGTATTCCCCCATTATTACTGGTTTTCTAGTAACCAAGGATCATTTTATTTGATAAAAATTAGTTGAAACCATGTTAAGAAAGCTTAAGTTCTCTCTTGCTTTCCATGATTAAAAGATCTGATAATAATAATTTTCTGATAAATGATTTGATCTGTTCAGTTTGTAGGTGACAGGGTGAACATGAAGAGTGAGTTCAGGTCGTTACATGTGTCATATGATCATCGAGATCTTGGTGTTCTAACAAACTATGCGTCAAGAAGAAAGTCCCATGTTGCAATTGGAAATAATGTAAGTAGATTACATATGTAATCACTGCTTTTTCCTTTATTAACTACATACTCATTCAACCCTGAAATTATAACCCAAGCAACCTGCAAAGTTTTGATGCTGTGAGTCAGCCAGGCTATCATCTTTACTAAAAATTTAATCTTATGAAGTCTTTTAGTTACTTGTCATCTCATGTATGTCCTAGATATGCTCAGTTGTTCGTACGTGGAACAAACCTTCGGTCTGAACAAAAGGATAATCTTCTAGCGCCAGCTAGAAACCAGTAAAAACAATCAAAGATTGTAAAGCAAGGAATCTGTGGCATCTGGCAACTCATGCATATATGAGGTAGAAGCTGGTCACCAACTGGGCTTGGAACCTTGTGGCACGTCAGTCTTTCTTTGACCGCCTTGGAGAGTGGTTCTCACTTTTGCGCTCTCCTTCCCGAGCAGGTTTCTTTGTTAGCCCATGATTTTTTTGTGCTTTGCTTTCAGTGTATATGCGTGTGCCTACTTGTCTTTTATCATGGATTCCACCTAGGCCCTGTCAATGCATGTGTCCGGGCATTCCAGGATTTCCATGCTCAAGGTTTTTGGCATCTTCCATTACTGGCCCCCATACCCCTTGCAGTGGGTGCGGTACCAATTTTTGTACATATCACTAACCCTTGCCCAGAATGTTGCTTCTGGCCTGTGTTGCAGTGGAAGGCTTTCCACAAGAAGAGGGAGCACCATAGTAGGGTATCTACTTGTCCTTCTTGGGAAGGTTTCTCGCTTCCCCGAGTGGACAATTTGGCGACCCCTTCTTCCAGAAATTTTTTACTAACTGTGCTCTTGTGTTGTGTTATTTTCTTATGATTGGTCTTATAAATTTGTTTTCTGTAATAGTAAGTTGGTTTTGGTGTGATTTTAAAGTTCTTTTACTTTAGCATACAACGTTTGAAAAATTAAATACGAAGATAATTTCAAATGACAAGTTCATGTTTGTGAATAGGAGAAATTTGTATAATTTGTTTAAGAGATATTTTTGTGAATGTAAACTAACAGATATATGAAAATGTTTTACATCTTGCAATTTTATAGTGAATTGCATTTTTAAGTATGAATAGTTTATTGCACATAGTGCCACTTTTCAATCTGTTTTTTTTTTTTTCATTAAGCAACAATTTACTTTAAGCAACAATTTACTTTAATGAGTTTGGAGAACAATGAAGGGTGGTTGTGCTGATTGATTTGAATGCAAAGTTAGGTTAAAGAGAAAGATGGCATTTTGGTAAGTTTCAAGTTCCTAGAATAAATGAGAATGGAGGATATCTTGCAGAAATGGGCTCAGAAAGAGGCTTTAATATTGAAATACAGCATTTCCAAAGAAGAATTTTTAACATTACTAGGAAAGAATATGGTGAGGGAAAGAGTTTGTTAAATTATGTATTAGGATGGAGCAGATGGAAGAGCAAATTTCTGGATGTAATAGTGAGAAGGTGAGTGAATGGAGGTATTTCTGATTATCATTGTTTGATGAAAAGTTTGGGTACAAGTAAGTTAAAAAAAAAAAAAAAGATTGAAAATGTAATAAGAAGGAAGAGTACATAGTTAGGAGAATTTGGCTTAAGACTTGAAAATTGAAGAAGTAAATGAAGAGTTTGTACAGTTCTACTGTGGGGTCAAAGGTAAAGGGGTCAAGTTCATGGTTATGGAAGAGTTGGAAGAGGAAATGAAAACAATAAGTGGTAGATTGAGAAAATAAGAGGTTTAATGTTTGAAAAAATATTATCTGAAGTATGCTAATTTCAAATTTTTGCTTTTACAGTAGTGCCTCAGGATACGAAATTAATCCATTCTGAAGCGGCTTTCGTAACCTGATTTTTTCGTATCTTGAACTACATTTCACATACACAGGCAGTCCCCGGGTTACGATGGTCTCGGCTTACGACGTTCCGAGGTTACGACACTTTTCAATCATATTCATCAGACATTATTTCCAGGGTTACGACGCATGTTCCAGGGTTACGACGCCTGCAACGCTCATCTGGCAGATGAAATATGACACCAAAAATGCAAAATGATCAATATTTGAAGGTTTTTTGATGAAAAATGCCATAAGAATGCAGTTTACATAGTTTTCAATGCACCCAAAGCATTAAAAGTAAGGTTTTCTTAGGATTTTTGACGATGTTCCGGCTTATGACGCGTCTCAAGAACGGAACCCCCGTCGTAACCCAGGGACTGCCTGTAAATTGCCTAATTCGGTCCAAGCCCTACAAAAACACCACAGTAAATTTTATTATAAAGCTAAATTGACCAATAAACAATGAAATACAACAATTTGGACCATTCAATACCTAACATAGGTACAAGAAGTACTGTACGTACATGTACATACATATGTAGTAAAATGTGGAACCTTACCTTTCAAGTGAGGCGATCTCCGAAAGTGGCAACAGAGGAGGAGGACAAATGGCAGAAAACATGAATACTTAACTTTACGAAACATTAAAAAATGGCAGAAAACATTAACACTAAACTTTACGAAACACATTAACAAATGGCAGAAAACATTTAACACTTCTTGATTATCTCCATCTTCGTTCTCCATAGGAAGCGTCCTCTTCTTTCCGTGAACTTCAGCAACATTCTCGGGACCCATGGCTAATAACGTAAATAATTAAGTTCACACACAACACGATAAAGCAACTTACAGTACAACGAAAGCGAAATCACTAACACGAATTTACGTTAACAAACTAAATATATGTGAACGAATGAATTCCAGTGCTTATGATAACGCTGCCACAAAAAATGGTCAAGGAATGCCTTTACATAGAGGCATGATGGGACAGATGCTGACCAATAGGAGAGCAGGATCTTATGGCGGTGACTAGCATCAGGAACCAATGGGAGAGTGGGAGGATGGTGGCGAATCTACTAAGTTGGCGGCGTGCAAGTTTTAAAATTGTTCTCGGCGGTCCGGGCGAATCTCGGACTTTACCCTTTCGCAACCTGAATTATTTTCATATACAGAAGCAAAAAAATCCTCATCTTTGCTTTCGTAACTTGGATTTTTTGTGAGTAGGGACTTTCGTATGTCGAGGTTTCCCTATACTTTCATACATCTCAACATAATTGTTTCATGATGAACACTTAATCCACAGATCTTTTGCTATTTATTGCTTTGCTAGTTTAAGCAGCAATTTTACGCTCAGTTCACCTTTAAGGGTCAATAGGCATTATTAAAGAATAAGAGGTTTGTATCCTTGGAATGTGAATGTTATTTAATATTTGGGTATGCCAGTACGTACTTTAAAAGTTATAACTATCATTATTTTCCTGTAGAATGATTCATCTTTAGTGTAATATTGCCTTTATACAAAAAGAATGATGATCCACAGGCAGTTAAATGCAGATGCAAATAAATTTGTCATTTTTTCTTGCAGATGTCCTGCACTACAAAGTCAGAGAAGGCTTTGGTGCTAAAGAATCTCATTCATCGTTATTGTGTTGGGCTGATTGTCGAAGTGTGGGATGTTAGCTGTGGCGGATATGTTCCTGGCTCTCCGTATATTCAAGCTAGTCTTCAGCATGCATGTCAGAGTGTCATTGTTTCTCAGTTTAACACTCAAGTTGCTGGAGAGTTAATAGTAGAGTCTTTGGTAGCTATTTTAGGGACCAATCAACCCAGTTCTACTCCTGTAGGGCCGCCTGCAGCAGCAACTGCAGCAGCAGCTGCTGCCAAAAAGGTTCATGTTTGGGGCACACCTCTATATGTTGGGATGTGTCTGGTACAGCTTTCTTCAGTTTCCCCTCCAGCTAATCGGGACTGCACCTCTCTGCCACCTTTGCAAGCAGAATCACTGCTGGACAATATTCATATTGAATGGAGTCCTGACCTGGCCTGTTTTGTAACTTCTTTAGTCAGGTAACATTGAGTAACCAGTGGGATTTTTTTTTTTTTTACAGAGTAAAGCTCTTGTAGCACAAGATTCATTTTCCTTCCAAGCCAGGGAGTCATAATACTTATGATCAGAGGAAGAAAGTTTTTGATTTCATTCATGCTTGAATATAAGAAAACATGAATTATTTCTATTATATATCAGAACAGTATAAATTTTTATGAACATATTTTTGTTTGGGAGCTTCTCTTGCATATGTGCGAAAATGATTGGGTGCATCTTTGTTGGAAAATTGCTAATACGTTTATAACTTCTTTTTCTCAGTAAATTGAACTATTAACCGCATCTACTAACAAAAGATCTGTTAATAATTTGTTTTGGCTCTATGAATTTGAATTGCATTTTCAAATCTTTTTCAGGTATATACAGGAGCTCAAGAGTTACATTAGAGTATCTAAACCCCTGAAAATTCAAAGGGAACCCACACCACCTCTTGAATCCCAGACTTCAGGGGAAGTTCTGAGCAGCATGAACGTCAAATGCACTAATATTAATGGATTTGCAGTCACAGAGCAGAAAGGCAAGTATACTTGGTTGCTATATATGAATTATATGTTATTTTGTACAATATATAGTATGCATCCTAATTTATTTTTGTTCAGCAGAAACCCAGTAATTGTAAGATGTTTAAGGATCCCAGTTGCACCAACCTGTTTTCTGGGCAGATTCCAGTGTTAGAGTGGTAAAGAAAGTGTTGAGGTACATTCTAATGCTAAATATAAAAGATTGCCTCCTTTTTTTCTAAGATAGGATATGATTACATATGATTAAAAGTCTGCCTCTTTTTTTCTAAGATAGGATATGATTAGATATGATTAAAAGTCTAAAAAACAAAATATACTGTAGTTAGTTGTCCATTTACTGGAAAAAATCTATCATCTAAGTAGAGACCAAAAATACTGTAATTTATTATCAATGTACTTTTCATTGCAGTATCATTAATGGCACGTATTGATAGCCTTGAAAGTCAGAAGTCTTCTAGAAATTCCAAGACATCTATCGTGGGCACCAAGTTTATTCGTTACATTCCTTCGGGATCTCATTATGTTTGCATAAAGTCATCTGAGATTAAGGTATGCAGGGTTGGGATGAGGGAGTAAAAAGATAAAAAGTCAGTACAGTATATGAATTTGTGAATATAGTACTTTTGGTGGTAATGTGGGTCTTATTTTATTGTGAATGCCTGTTTAATGGAATACCATGCTAGTTATAAGTTGTAAAGGGACAAAAAAGTTGAATCGCAGGGTAGTAGAAAATCATCATTATCATTATTTTTTATATTTTTCCATTACTTTTTTTTTTATCACAACCACATTACCTACAGTTCAATACTCACTGCAAGTCAATATTTATACCAGTTCCATTCTTGATTGGGATCTCTCCAGCCTTCATCAGCAAAGTCACACTTATGTCAGAAGTCTAAATAGTTAACACACAAGCCTGCATGATCAGAGTTACATGACCAAGATGGGGCCATAGCCACAAGCTGAAGCTTTCTAGTAGTTGTCCCCAAAAGTCAGCATAAAGAAAATATAAAAAGCAGAAAAAATAAAATTACAGGCAGTCCCTGGTTATCAGCGATCCGGTTTTATGGGGCTTGTCTAGCAATGACAATGACTGAATTTTCGGCACTGATTTACGCCGATCCCTGCTTACCGGTGCTGATCCTCGCTTATTGACACTGATAGCGAGGGATTTTCGGTTATAGCTGAATTTTGTTTATCATCAGGCCATCAGGACAGTATGTGAACCACTTGTATTTACAGTGAATTGCTAACTAAAATGAGTGAACACTTCATTTACATATTACTTTATTGACAAGGAGCTGCCTGTACTGGTGAACAAATAACTTTGGAAAAATATATCTCATTTCTGATGCAGTATGTGAACCACTTGTATTTACAGTGAATTGCGAGCTAAAATGAGTGAACACTTCATACATATACTATATATTAATTAATAGTAATTTTTTATTAGAGATTTTGAGTAGATCATATATTTATTGGAGGATGTTTTGTCTGTCTTTAATTGTCACTTTGCTCAGCAATTAGCAGTTCATCTCTTGTGTCCACTGACTTTGATCAGTCCTTGTGGTATCTAAAAATACTGCATTAGGTTTATAGTAATGAAACATTTATTATCTGGGCTTTTTTATTTGACTTTCTGTATGCTTTCCAATCCAACAATATTTTCCTTCCGCCAGGGAGAGTGTTGTCAGGTTCATGAAGTTATTGTTGAAAGCGTGAATGGAGAACTCCTACTTACAGTTAATGAGCAGTTGTACTTAACTTGGTCTACTACCACTCACATGACCCTTCTTACCCTGGGACAAGAGTTTGCTGCTTTTTTCAGGAATATTAAACCCCAAGGAGGTACGTACTTCCTTTTTCATATACTGTGATTACTGTTTTAGATTATGTAGAGTATAAAATTTTATAAACTCCAACCCAAAATAACTGGTGGATGAGAAAGTACAGTAGTATATGAAAATGATAAAAAGATATCACAAAAAGATTAAGGATTAGAATTTAACTGGTAAATAGTTAATGAGGATTATCATTTAGTATGGCTAGGCTGTAAAATGAAACATTTTATTGCAACTCATATCAACTAATACCAAGATATTTTGGAAATAAATTTGCATTGCAGCTCTTGAGTTTTCCTGACATGTGCTGTTCACTATTTTTGAAGAATATGAATGTTGTTCATGCTGGTGTTAAAAAAAAAAGTGATTTAATGGATACAACAGCTTAGTTTTCGCACAAGATTTTGAAACCTCATTTATTTGTAGGAAAGCAAAGCCACCCAGTTGCTGAGTCACCAGGGGAAGAAGAAGCAGGTGAAAAAAGCTCTCTGCAGCTTCAGCTTGTTGCACGAGGAGACATACGTGTTGGAGCAGAGCTCTCCAAGCATCATATGTATTTCATTCTAGGTGAGTAATAATTCTTATAAAGTTACTTTTTTATTATTACTGCTGCCAACAAATTTATGTGGAGTTTATGATTTTACCTCTTTATTTTGTGTGTTCTGACAAATATCATGAATTAGCAAACAGATTTAGATGAATCTGGGCGGATTCATTTATTAGTGAGCCTCTTCTATTGATTAAATTTTAGTGGAAGTTAATAAAGTTGTGACAGTTTATCACCATCAGAACCATTTCACCTTTTATAGTTAATAAGGATTTTTTTAACTTTACAACGTAACATGGCATGTTTGCATAGATTTAATAACATAAATGTCTTTGCTAGTAAAGTTTGACAGAACATACTCAATACTGTCTTTTTTGACAAGGGGCAATATATAACTTGGCTGAAGCATGCCATCTGTCAAGCACTCTTGTTTGAGGCCTTTTCATAATGATTTTGCAAATTTCCTGTGTTCCTACACAACTGCTGATTATGTTAATTTCTTGATGTAAAGATCTTTCACCACAATAGCATACTGTATATACCATCCAGATTGAAGTATTTGTTAGGAAGAATACCATGGTAGTAGTTATTGACCGGGCAGTTGAATGTGCACAATTGTAAGAATCTTCTTTCTCAAAATTCATTTTTCAATAGTAGACTGATAAAAGTAATGTTGCATTATAGGATGCCTCACCTGGAAATGAAGTACAGTAATCACTAGTTACCAAATGTTAATTCAGTGCCCAGTCTCTGCTTCACTGATTTACTCTCCCTGTTTGCTTTTTGAGCCTCAGCAAGATCTGTTATTGCTCACTGGACTCCTGAAGTCTGGTGCAGGTTTCTTTAATGATTGATTTTTTTTATTACAAGTAAGGATATTAATCCTGTTCTTGGATGCGACATGAGATGGATGGTTTCAGAAAATGTTGCCCTTCAACTCTATAAACATTTTAAACAGGGTTGTGGAGGCTGACAAAATAGGCATTGTTAGATTAACAGTTTGTTTTCATGAAACAAAATTTTATTTTGATGATTTAGTTTTACCTTATGTAATGACTAATGTTAGTAAAATAACTTTTGCAGAAGACCTGACATACCTCATGGCTAATGGTAGAATATCATGTCAGTCAGAACAACTCCAGGTAAGCTTTTGTCACTAAAGTTGTTAAAAATATTTATGTAACCATAAATTCTCTAATTGCTTAACCCTTAAACGCCGAAGCGGTAAAAAAAGAATTGTCTCCCGTGTGCCGGAGGTTTTTCAGAGTGAGCGCGGAAGCGGAAAAAATATTTTATTCAAAAAATCACAGCACGCTTAGTTTTCAAGATTAAGAGTTCATTTTTGGCTCATTTTTTTGTCATTGGCTGAAGTTTAGTATGCAACCATCAGAAATGAAAAAAATTATCATTATCATATATAAATAATGCGATATATGATAGCGCAAAAATGAAATTTCATATATAATTGTATTCAAATCGCGCTCTGTGTGCAAAACGGTTAAAGATAACAAGTTACTTTTTTTTGTTGTAATGTACACTAAATTGCAATCATTTTGGTATATAACACATTGTAAAACGATAAAAGCAACACAGAGAAAATATTATCACAAAATAATGCATGAATTCGTAACGCGAGGACGTGAACAAATATTTTTTTCAAAAATTCACCATAAATCTAAATATTGTACTAGAGACTTCCAATTTCTTTCAAAATGAAGACAAATGATTGAATATTACTATACTGTAAGAGTATTAGCTTACAATTGCAGTTTTTTACCATATCTGACAAGTTAAAGTTGACTGAATGTCGAATTTTTTTATATATATTTTTTTATATGCAATTATTTCGGAAATAAGAAAAGCTACAACCTTCAAATATTTTTCGTTTTATTCTTCATGAAATTGTGCACATTTTCATATATAAAACTCTATGAAATGCCTAATATAAAACGGAGCAAATATTCCGAGAATGGGACGTACGCATTTCGGCGATTTGTGGCGGAGAATCCGCGCACGGAGGGAAGGAAAGTTTTTTTTTAAATTCACCATAAATCAAAATATTGTGCTAGAGACTTCGAATTTGTTTCAAGATGAAGATAAAGGACTGAATATGAATATTACTAGACTGTAAGAGTTTTAGCTCACAATTGCGTTTTTCGACCATTTCGGTAGAGTCAAAGTTGACCAAACGTGGTTTTTTTTCTATTTATCATGATTTATATGCAAATATTTCAAAAATGAGAAAAGCTACAACCTTCAATTATTTTTTGTTGTATTCTACATGAAATTGCGCACATTTTCATATATAAAACTTTATGTAACGGCTAATTTAAAATGGTGCAAACATTACCACAATCGCACGTATGATTTTTTCGGAAGAGTTACCGCGCGGACGTAAAGAAAATGTTATTTTTTCATAAATTCACCATAAATCGAAATATTGTGCTAGAGACTTCCAATTTGTTGCAAAATGAAGGTAAATGCTTGAATATTACTAGAATATAAGCGTTTTAGCTTACAATTGCGTTTTTCGACCATTTCGGTCGAGTCAAAGTTGACCAAAGATTTAAAATTTGTCACTTATCATTTTTTATATGAAAACATTTCAAAATTGATAAAAGCTACAACCATGGGTTGTTTTTAGTTATATTGTGCATGAAATTGCGCACATTTCCATATATAAAACTTTATATAACGGCTAATTTTAAAATGGTGCAAACATTACCACAATCGCATGTATGATTTTTTTCGGAAGAGTTACCGCGCGGACGTAAGGAAAAAGTTTTTTCATAAATTCACCATAAATCAAAATATTGTGCTAGAGACTTCCAATTAGTTGCAAAATTAAGGTAAATGATTGAATATTACTAAAATATAAGAGTTTTAGCTTACAATTGCGTTTTTTGACCATTTCGGTAGAGTCAAAGTTGACCGAAGGTTGAAATTATGGCACTTATCGTTATTTATATGAGACTATCTCAAAACTGATAAAAGCTACAATCATGAGTATTTTATTGTTGTATTCTACATAAAAATGCACACATTTTCATATATAATACTCCATGTAACAGCTAATTTAAAATGGTAAAAAAATTATGTCAAAGTGACGAAATAATTTCCGAGATGTGTCACAGATACTTTTTAGTGCGGCAAGAAAGAAATTCGCGCTTGCGCGCCTGTGTAACGATTGTAAACAAAACAACACCTTGATCCGTGAACTCCCAGCATCCCCCAAGGCGCGTGATTCAAAAGTTTTCGGCTGGTAGGCCTATAAGTATTTTTCCGCGAATTTTTAAAAAAACTTTTTTGAGTCGACGTATGGTACGTCCATTCGGCATACGGGAGACATTTTGACTCGACGTTTAATACGTCCATTCGGCGTTTAAGGGTTAACATCACATTAATTGATGTTTTATTTATTTTATATCAAGGCATAGCAAGATTTTCTTGTATTTATTTTCATCTCCTTTGAGAAAATTTGGTGTGCAGTGGACCCCCCCATATTCGAGGGGGATGTGTACCAGACCCCGCCGCAAATGGCTAGAATCCGCAAATTCTTAGAACCCCTACAAAAATGCTTAAAACTGCCTAATTTGTTAATTCAAACAAACTCAGGAAAACCCACTAAAAAGGCTTATATCTATTTTTTTTAATAGTTTTATTACAAAACGTGCATTTAATCATGAAATTTAATATGAAAATTCAGAAATATGTTGATATTTCTCATAGAAAAATACCATGAATACTCGAATTCCCAGTGAATAATGGGTATATAAGGTCCATAGAGAAATCTGCAAATACCTAAGTCCGCGAATCTGAAGTCCTCGAATAGCAGGGGTCAACTGTAATCAAAAGTTAAATATTCTAGAGTCAAGTCTGCACTTTTTAAGTTTTATGTTCGGTTTGAGGGTATTTTCAACTATAATTCAGTTAATGAGTTTTGGTCAGTTCATAGTATATATGAGCAGGATTTTTTAAAATATGGATTAATTTCTGCATATTATTATTTTATATTATTATGAGACCCAAGACCATAAGAGTAATGCAACAAATGGTGAATTCTATCTACTGTTGGATATCTTACCCAGCATTAAACTACCACCTAATCCAGTCCCTGAGCATGTATTAGTGTGTCAACAGAAAATATATTGCTCTGTACTACGTATTAGTGAAAAATCTTGTATATGAAATTATTGTGCTACAGTAGAAATGTTCCTGATTTTCAGATTCAGTTTGATGAACACAATGTTATGTTTCTGAGTGGAGGCAAACTGTCACGTGCACTGCAGTCTCGAGAAGTTAGAGAAGAAAGAGAAGCTGTTCCAGAATTAAGTCAGAAGCAGAATAAGTCTTGGTAAATTTTGACTTGGATTTTGATTTTAGATTAGAAGAAATTTGTTCCACTCAGATCTACCGTGATAATGTTTTGTGGGCCATCTGCTATGTATAATGTTAAATATGTCATTCAGAGAAAAAGATTGAAACCAGGTTTTGTCCCCTACTTAGGGAGGGAAAACAT
Source organism: Macrobrachium nipponense (assembly GCF_015104395.2). Classification (NCBI taxonomy): domain Eukaryota; kingdom Metazoa; phylum Arthropoda; class Malacostraca; order Decapoda; family Palaemonidae; genus Macrobrachium; species Macrobrachium nipponense. The sequence continues at coordinate 21,409,231 of NC_087217.1, forward strand.
AAGTTATTAGGAAGTGATACAATAGACCATACGTATACAGATTTGCATATGGCATTGTTTGTAGATTGTGTATGCTTTCACCCAGGCATTATGGTATGGCTGTGAGCTCTATTGTTAATTTTTCCCTTTAGAATATTCATGCATTAACAAGTGAAAAGTTGTAAAACTTAGATGAATTTTGACAATTATCTATGTATGTAATTTTTTCATATGTTATATTGAAAAGATAGTGTTTAAAAAAATTCTTCTCCATCACACTCTTATTAGCATGTAAAGTTTGTTATTAGTTCTTGTATCAGAAAAAGTTCAGTTATTTTACAAAGGATAATTACATATATATTACTGTATTAACAGGAAATTGACTGTTGACACGTGGAAAACTACCTTCCCTTATAACTACAACTTTGCCGAGGCTTTCAGTGATGATCTTCTTTCTGTTATAAAATGGATTAAGAAAGTTCACAATCACAAACCAAAAGTCTTCACTTCTGATAGTCCACTACCTCCAGATATTGTGATCAGGGTTTGTATATTTTTCCATTTATGTAATTTGTTTTGTGAAGGACCTTTTGATGCTGGAAATTCATCCCTTTAGTAACGCTTTAGTAGCTAATTTGCTGTATGAGTACTGAAGTATTTGTTATTATCATTTTTTTCCACTATACTTTGTGGTTATGCTTTTATTAACACATTATTTATAGCTACAGAATTAGAAGGACAATTTAAACCTATTGGTATAATGTTTGCCCTGTAGTTATTGGATCCTCAGTGCATTTGTAAATTTTACAATTTATAAGGGATATCTCATAATGAGGTTCTTAATGATAACCAGCATAGTGACAAAACCTGATTGGTTTTTGATGCAGTTGTCTTGACAGGCTCCATAATGTAATTGAGAGATGGAATGCAGTCATTTTCTTTTTCATAATTCTCTCATTTTACTGACTTTTCATGGCAGGTAAGGCATTGGCTTCTGGAGATAGGTGATGATCCTTTTGAAGTGAAACTCCGCTACAATTATGAACTCATGGAAGATGAGTACCAAGAAAGCTGTAAAAGAACAAAGGCTCTTGATTACAGGGTAAGATTCTGTCATTTTTATGATTTTCTCCTGATTTAAAGGTTGTAATGTTAATTATCATGCAACTTCGGTTACTGAATGGAAGTTTTTTCAACTAATTTTTTGGGCACAAACTCTGTACTTATGATTAGCACACATTTATGTTTCAGTGTCTCAGTCACTTCTGTCTTTTGTTTGATAGACTAGTGAAGAGCAGTAGTAGCTCTGTGCATGCACCTATGAACCTCTGGGTCCCCAGATGTCAACCGTTTCACTTAACATGTAGTCACTGCTGTTAGCTGCAAGAGATTAGTAGGTTTTGGAGGTGGGAGTTTTGTAATACAAGTAGTGAGTTTGTAGAAAAAAAAATTGAATGTAATTTTTAAAAATTAGATTTGTTTCACAACAGACATTAATTAGGTGAATTTGGGGAGCTGCTGAGGAATGAGAGGATTAATATGAAGAGGATGGAGTTTCTACTAAGTCCAAAAACTCGGGTAAAGCAAGCACTGCTCAGCCTTCTGTTATTACTTTGTCCCATCAAGTATGAATCTAACCGCTTGTGAATCATGTTCATAAGGTAAAAACTTGCAAAGGTGGTTTTGCACTTCCAAAGGCCTGCCATTTAAACTTCCATTAAAATCACTATTGCTGTATCCAAAGAGAAGTAACTAGTGTCACTGACAGCCCCTATAGAGGCCTGAATTTTATCCAGGTCTTTGGCTAGGCATGTAAACGCTAGGAAGTTACATTTCCTGAATAAGTATGGAACAGAAATTTCCAGCCTGAAAGAGGTTTGCTGGAGATATTGTTGTGTAGGCTGAAGTTAGTGATGGGACACCACTGCCAAAAGCCTGGGAAGCCACCCAGCATTTCCTCTACTGTCAGTTGCAGTAAAATAAACTTTTGGTCACTGTCTAAGTCCAAACCTTCTCAGGCTCATTGTTGCAGGCAACAAAGTCACTGGCTGTAATGTGAGTGGGGCCCTTGCCTTCAGGAAGATGATACTTCCTCACTATCAGTAGAGGAATCAGTGCAGGTAGGAGAACCAAATCCAGCTTCATCCCCCATAGTGTATAAACATGGTGATGGGGCTGCCCCTTCTTCTAGGCCAAAAGTGTGACTGCTGTCATCTCACTGAAGGAGTCCTCAGTGGAGTTGGAGGATAGGATGTACTGGCTGCAGTGCCTGGCGTCCCTGCTGGTCTTTTCTGGGTATGGTGACTGGTTGTGCTGCTAGTAATCCCACCTTTTCATATGATGGACTATTGTATATCCTTCCAAGTTGTACATGGCTGCCCTGTTTGCAGCTGAATCCAGTGTGTGTGATAATTGCCTGACCATCTCTGCAAACAAAACTGTGTCCATAATGCCTATCATAGGAAATGACAAAGAAGCAGTAATATGTTTGGATATGGCCTCTAGCTCTGCTAGTTGCATTACTCAATGTAGAACATCCAGAAATGTGACAAATTTTCCTTGGCCTCTGGTCTTGAGTGAAAAGGGGTCAATGGGATAACTATAGATATTGTCATAGCTCCTACCCAAGGCCTCTCCTGCAATGTGGTCTCTGATATCTGCATGTATTCTTGCCATGGCATTGGCTATTGGAAGATTAATGGTTTATGTGCTTTTAGGCAATCCTGAAAGCAACCAAGGTATGGGATATTCTGCATAACTGTATACAGCTCTGAATACAACACAAAGTGAGGCAATTGAGGACCCAAGTATCTTGTGGACCCTGCCCGTATTCGAGTGGAATGCATTCCAAACTTCCCCCCAACGAATAGCTAGAATCCACAAATACTTAGAGAACCCCTATAAAAATGCTTAAAATTGCCTATTTTGTTAGTTCAAACTCAAGAGAAACCCACTAAAAGTGTTCATACCTGGTTTTTAAATATTTTTATCACAAAAAGTGCATTTAATCATGAAATTGATATGAAAATACAGTAATTTGTGGATAATTCTTGCAGAAAAATATCGTGAATATGCGAATTTCCGGTGACTATTGCATAGGTATGGTCCATAGAGGAATCTGTGAATACGTGAGTCCACAGATGCTGAGAACATAAATATGGGGTCCACTGTACATAAACACACAAGGCATACTGCCTTTCTTCTTTTGTTTTAGACATGTTTGAAGTTTCTTAAGTATTCAGAGACCACAAATTAGAGCTGATTTTAAGTAACATGTTTGTTTTGAAGCACTTTTCGTAGTTGAATTGAAAAACAATGAATAACTAGTCAGATCTAGCTGCAGAGGTGATCTTATTTGTTCTCTTGTCTTCCAGATTGAGGAATTTAGGAAGACCATGGTCTTCCTCCCCACTGGGAAGATTGAGGAACTTTATAAGAATTTACAAGAAAAGAACAGTGAAACGTACATCAAAAGATCTAAGCAGGTAGGAATAATATCTTTAGTGTCATTCTAGAATTTTTCCTTTAGAGGGTAGAGTACAGTTTTCTTAACATTCTATACGTAATATAGGGAGGATTAATCTGAATTTACCTATTATATCTGAAATGAGCGAGGTAATTCAAGTATGTAGTATTGATTACTTCATTTAGAAGAATTATAATTTAAAATTACTAACTCATTAATAATTCTGACGTTTGCTTTATTTACTGTAAGTTATTTTTGGTACTTATATCTACTGTACTGGTTCATTATATAAGTTTTGTGATTAAGTGATATTTGGCAATGTATACTCTGTGATATTCAACTACTTTTGTTTTCTTATGAATGAACAAATTCCAGATGTATGAATCAGCACCTATGAGGACACAGCTGTTCACGTGGAAGATGGAAGATGTTGTTATCTTTGCTATGGCAGATCCAACATTCCATGGCACTCAGAGAGTAGTGCAACACATGATTGACATTGATCCTGAATCGTAAGTATGGCGCTATGTATAAGTCTTAAGAAATTTATGAGTTTCAACTTGTACAGCATATTTAATACGTTTTTTGCATTGGGAAATAATTTTATGTTGTAATTACAGACCATGGCCCGAAGAGGGACTGGAATTTTCTACTCTTTGGTGCCGTATGGTATCAGCATCTTGTGCTGAGTGGAAGTTTAAGTTACGTGACTACCCTCAAGAACTTTTGGATATGAAGGATCTAGAAATCTGGGGAAGACTTATAGGTGCTGAGCAGCGAGCAATTAAAAGAGGCAAGTTTGTTGTTTCTTGTACAGACAGAAAATGAGAAATGGATGTGACCCAGATTGTTAACTTTTTTGTATTCTTATGTGATTGTAACATTTCTTCATTTCACCTAATATGTTTTTATTTAAAAGGTTTCAAATTAAGTTTACTGATTAGTGGGCAGCTAAGATTGGTTTTTATAAATGATAGTAGTGCAAAGAATCTTTGATCATAATTTTATTAACTGCAGGCAGTTTCTGGCATAGTCTGTCATGGCAGATCTAATGTTTTAATTGTATTTATTGACAAATGAGTTGGTTGTTGTACAGTGATGTAGAAATAATGACTGTTGGGAGACATACTTTCAGTGTGACTTATGTGGCTTTTCATCAGTATCCTTTGCTTCAGTATTCACCTGCCTTGTGTAAAAATAAATCCTTAAAGTGAGCCTAGTGAAAGTCTGGAAATGAATTTCTGGTGTTGGCAATTACTTTATAATAAGTAATCATAAGTTCTTTTGACTTACAAAACCTACTTATGGATTTTAGCTATCAGAACAATGAAAGTGGAGGTAGGAGCACCTTGGTCGGACGTAATGATTGAGCGTACCATGGCGTCTTTGAAGTTCTACCATGACTTCTCCTGTGAAGTCAAGTCTTTTACAGCTGCTTATGGACCCTGCTGGGAACCTGCTGTTGCTCAGTTCAATATAGGTTAGTACGCGTGGTTTTTGCAGATCATCATTATTATTATTTTTTTATGATTTCAAAAACATATAAAGTTACCTAAGCCCTCTTTAAAGTTACCTAAGCCCTCTTTCCTGAGAGTGGACAAACGGAGTGCATGCCATTTTCACTCAATCGTTATTACTTTACGCTTTTCGCAAATACTTGGCAAGGAGTGATTGCAATTATTGTGCTGAGAGAAAGTGTAGACATTTTAATCCATAGGAAAAGACTGATGTGGAAGACAAAAGATTTTAAGAAAATTTTACTTTATAGATTTTTAAATTATTTTACGTGCTAAATAGAAATTTATATCTGAAAATTGTGGTGAAAGAAAATTTTTGCTATTGTAGATTATAGGCATCCAGATATTAAAACATTTGCTCTGAGTAATATTTTTTCACAGTTTATATGAGTTTGTCAATGAGGAGATAATGTATGATAATGAATTAGTGCACATCCATGTACTTACTTTCATAAATTAATATGGTCTCTTGTTTGACTCCACAGCTTTAGGTTTGATTAATCAGCCCTCTCGTGACCCATCAACGCCGCTGCCGTGGTGGGATAAGATGCGTTTGCTCCTTCATGGACGGCTCACCCTCATGGTAGAGCGTATGACCCTGCTATTGCATGCCTCCCTTGATCCCTACAATACCACAGAAGAAATGGAACTAACTTGGCTGAACCTTACAATGGATTGGACAAATGGTACCAACATTGATTCTTTGTATCATTTCGTATACACATGCTGCTATAATTCACTTGATGTTGTTAAGGGTTCTTCAAGTAAACTTTTTTCTCTCTAGATTTGCTTAATATTTCAGAAAGGTTATGTATGCCATGAACTTAATACGTAATTGAGAAAACTCCTGTAGATAGACTTATATTATCACGACACCAGTGGTACATATCTAGTCACCTAAGTCATTAATATAATGCAGTTAACAGTTTTTAAGAAAAATTATTACTACAGATCTTTAGGAACTGTTGTAAAACTCCTTTTATGTTTTATTCTTAAGACTTACTGGGTATGTGTGTGTGTGTGTGTGTGTATGAGAGACTTACAAAATTGACAGCTGTGAGTTTTTGTAATGCTTATATCATCCACTGAGGAATTTGGCATGCATACCATAAAGAAAGTTAAAAGTAAGTATAGCAGGTTATGTTTTAGAGATATGATGATATTTCCGCCAATATTTTGCTGTAACTGTTAATAGTATCTTTGTAGCTGTTTTATGATGTAATGTTAGCAGTAGGTAAGTTGTTATGTAGGTAACATTTTGAAAAGTAATTTGTGTAACTATTTTATATTAATTTTAGTTTGATCTTACAAAGTGCAAACTGCTTATCTGTATGTATGTCTGCATGCATTGTAAAATATGAGCAAACCATTGCTGACTAACTGCTAGGACTGGTGGAACAATGGTTGATGCAGTTTAGGATCTCTTATATCTTAGAATGGTGTCCTCTCTCTGCTATCAAAATATTTTATTTCATAATTTATCATTTTCCACATTTAGTTACCATTTGCTGTCTGGGATCAAATAAAATTCAGTTACTTAATTCTTCATCTTCATTATTTACAGGTAAGATGAGTGTACATAATTTGCATTTTTTAAGCATTTAATTTCAAAAGTTAACTGTTCATATTAATCAGTACAATGTTTACTTTTATCATTTTATTGTGTCAACAAAGTAAATGACACCAGCTATACATGAAACTATTTATATTATGTTCCACAAGACTGAAGTCACAAGATTCAAATCATGTAGGTTTTCCTGACATGATTCTTCTCTTGGTGACTTCAGTAAGTAACAGTGGAACCCAGTGTAATCTTAACCTGCTTTTTGCAGTGCATGCAGATAACCTCAACTTTCCATCAAGGAAACACAAACCCTTCACAAATTGTTGTGCTGACACATCAAATTGTTACTTAGATTAGAACGGCACACATATAGACTATTTTCCACACTCAACAGTATAATGTATATCCACTGCTATGTCCAGTTTCATAATCAACTCTCAGACCAGCCCACTTATTGACAAAGCTGTAAAGCCCAGATCAACAAAGACCACAGGTACAAGTTACATTTCCCAATTATCACTTAATATAGATTCAAGAAGAGTTGAAGTGAGTGAGCATAAATATTAGGTGGTACTGTTGTGTTGTTACTGTATTAGTTTAGTGAGACCAGGTATTGAAAATTTGATTCATATAATCCTTGCTTGAGGAAGTTGTTTGTAATTGAGATGAAAATGACAGCAAAGTAAAGTTAGAAGTATGATAGGTTGGTAGGAAGAGTCCAAAGTTAACAGATGAAGCTGCAAATAATGTTTTGTGCCATGTAAAGTGCACTGCTCAAGGTACACACACTACAGTTGATGCCCTGAAGGAAAGTACCTTATACAAAAATTAAGTTAAGGTATAAAAACAGGGCAATTTGTTGGAGGAAAAGAACAGTTTAAGGAAATAAAAGTACTGTTCAGCACTGATGGATAACATAAAAAAAGACAAAACATGTTTTGGGGTAGATAAGTTTATTTCCAAGCCCTTTGATCCTGGAAAGGATTCCGTTGGCTGTTGAGGCTCTACTCCTTTTAGATAGAGCTCATATGGTATGGTTTTTGTGGTGCTTCTCACAGCACTCTTTATAGGTTTTGTGTTTTAAGAACACCCTTTCATTTACTTGCTAAGTCTAGTCATCTAGTTTAAAGTGTGATGCAGTTTTGTATGTTGCAAGAGAGTGAAATTGTTACATTGTTAAGGAAAGATTCATGATGGCACACGAAGTTTTAATGTACTAGTATAGAAATTTTTTTTCTTGAAAGATGGATGTTATCTCCTAACTCTTAGTCATAGTTTACTTGGTTCACTAATGTATAATTTTTTTCCTTCCAGCTAAGTTAATATTTAAAGGAGATCTGAATGTGTATGTAAGGACAGCATCCAAATATGATGATGCCAGGCTTCTTCATCTACCAAACCTCAAGGTATGTCTTTTGTTCTTTCGTTTTTAGTTGCTATAGAAAATTTATCAAATTCTGATTAGTTTTAATGTTGAATCTTTATTAAACCATTTTTGGCAATAATTTTTGTTAAACTGGTTGTACATTTTAATTGATAAACAATAATCAGAGATTAAAATACTTAAGGAATATCAAGAGTGTTGTATTCCATATGTTGTTATGAAACTAGACCATTTTTGCCATGTGAAAATTTTATAAATAGAAATTACATGGTGAAAATTAATTAATATCTATGGGCAAAAGAATCAATGATAAATTATGTAGGACAGCTGCTACAAATGATGCATTGGAAAGGGTCTATCAGTATGCAAGAAAAATGTGAAACCTTACAGTTGTTATAATTGCTGGTTTAGCAGAGTTCAAGTTTTAAATCTCAACTCCAAACTATATGGCAAGTAAAACCTCCCGCCTAAAACAGAGCCACCAAGCCTCAACTACCAGTACTTTCACATTATTATTGACCATATGAATGGCAGAACTTCATGTCCAACCTTTTCACGTAATAATCTTTTATTGCTGTTCATCACAATCAGCTGGTTTTTTTTTTTACTGGGGTATATTAGTTCCTGAATATTTTGTCTTAGTGTGGATGTCATTGGATGAGTGTTTAACTCTTATTTATGGGTTTGTGGTACAAGTTTTTTAGCACTTACTTGCTGGGCTGTTTATCATTCATCTCATGATGCCAGTTTTAGTAGCTGTAATCAATCATTCAGTCTATCAATCAGTCATCCTACACATGTATGAGTAGGTGCTCTTAATCTAGGTGCAGCAGGCATCCATTTTACTTTAGGTTATCTTATACAATTTGCAGCGCTGCACCATAACTTGAGTTTTTGCGCCAAAACTTGATGTTGCATCAAGTTACAGCACTGTAAACACCATTTACTTGATGCCTATTCTTGCTGTTAGCACTATAAAATGCTGTTAATGGCACTGAAAAAGCCCTATAAGATCGAATCAGTGTAACTCTGTGGCAGTGTAAGTTGAGGACGCACTATCATTGGTGCATCTTTTATTTTCATTGATGTGGTAAATATTTTTTGTTTTAATAAACTCATTCTGGATGTTCTTTCAATTTTAGCTTACAGTGAAGATGATTTGGCAGTGTCTAGGGAACCCAAATGATCATCATTCTGTTGTGCTGTGTGCCCCAGATAAGCTTCCAGAATACTCAAGCAATCAGGTATGCTTTAAACCTTTCACTTTATCAAGCTATATGTATTATTATTCTACTTATTCTTATACTTTAGTTATAGGCTTTACACATTTTTGGACTTCCTCACGTGTGAGCTTTAGCAAATTTTAGGTTCAGTTTTAATAGGTATTGGAAAATTGATAGTCTTTGCACATTGTCAGTTTTAGGATATTTTACAAATCCAGTAACTGTAACTTGGCAGTGTTTAAGTCTTCTAGGTAACAAATGGGGGAAGAAATAAAATGAGCAGCTCCTGGCATCCTTATTAGAATTCATTGCTGCTCAGTGTTATAAGTACTGATGTTTCTTCATTGTTAAAGGAAAGGTGAATCTCATTGAAAATACATTGTGAAAGATTGGGATTTTGTACAAAAATAAGTGAAACCCATTGTATTTAAATTGTTCATTCATCATTGTTCTCTGAAACTTATTTTCAGCCTGGTGTGTCTCTATACAAATCATGTTATATTTTGTTTTGTATCTATCCTGGATGTAAAGAATATTCAAAAGTGATTCAAAATTGTATGAAAGTACTTGTTGGAAAGTGAACAAAACCATCCCTAAAAGAATAGAAGTCCTGGTGTAACACATATAAGTTCTGTCTATCATTCCTTTCCCAGTGTTAATCTAAAGCACACACATTTCTTTCTGGGGTTATGGATTTATAGTTTCTTTTGTTAGAAATCAGGTGCTTCAGTATATTTTTAATTGGTTTTGTAATTTGGAAAGTTCACTTTATGCTGTTGTCTTTTCAGAACTGCACTTTTATTTCTTTTCTAGCAGATCAATAATGATGCATCAAGAACTTTGGAATCCCAAAATAAAACTGTTTCCTGTGATATATAGTTGTCATTTTCATGAAGTTTTGAAAGTATTGGTGTTCATTCATGATTAGGATTGCCTTATCATTTTTTTATACTGACCTTTGTTCCTATTCACAGGAACACGATTCGTACCGAGTGTTTCGCTCTCAGAATCTAAGCATGAATATTGGATTGGAAACAAAAACTCAAAAGAAGGACAACACTGTAATCACTCCAGTTATTGAAGCACTCTTCTATGGGAGTACTCTCAGGTACTATATTACATCTATATTATTGAGTCTGTAGAGCTTTTTACTGCAGAGTTATGGTTAACATGTATTGAACTATACTAAAAAAAATGCTTTCTTCTCTCTTAAAAGAACATCAGTACTATATTGCTGCATGTAAACTAGGAATGTAAATGCTGTACATATACAAATATAAAAATAGAAAATTCATGTACATACCATATGTGATATTTAGAATTCCAGATCTGGATTTTTACAAATGTTTTTGTCACATTAGTTATCAGGTTGCTGTTTATGTTACTTGATGATTTTTTATTTTAATGTTTGAAATGTTCCTCTTAGGTGGTTTGAGAATCTCAAGTTCATTATATCTGGTGTGTCTCGTCCAACACGTCGGGGTTCTCTTTTCAATAACACCAAACCTCGTAGACCCCAGCTTTCCCGGCATTATCACACCGTACACCTGTCATTGTCATTTCAGGTAGGCTTATGTTACTGTACTGTGAAGTTTTGTATAAGATACACACTCAAAATTATGAGGATCCATTAGCATATTTATGAAAGTTTAACTTTATTTTTTGAGTTTTCAATGACAGTACCAAAATATAAATTGTTTTTTTCATCTAATTGCTTAAAATTCTTAGTAGAGAATTTCCTATTTGAAACAGGGAACTTTGTTGTTATAAACTAAAGTATTAAATTAACACAGCCTATCTTGTATAGTAATATTTATGGCTTAGAGAAACATTTACTGGAATCTGCACCAGTGAGGTAAATAATCTTTATAAGTCTTCTTCTTCTTTCCCAGTTTTATCCCTACATTAAGGGCTTGGTTGCCTGATGAGCCTTCTTCACTGCCTTCTAACAAAGGCATCATCCTCCAAAACATATCTCTTCTCTCCATATCTTCTTTTACTTTATCTCGCTCGCCTGAGAAGAGCCGTTGTTAGGCTCAGAGGTCTGGATAAACTAATCCTTTATAATAATAATAATATCTTGCCATCTCCCTCTCTATCTTCTCCCTCTAACAGGTTTCTTCCAAGCCCTCTTGACTCCCTCCTTGTCATCCATCCTCAACACATGCCCATACCACCTCAAGCTTGACGCTCCTATTACCTCTGTAATCTTTACTAAGCCTGCCCTTCTTTTTTCGTCATATTCCAATCTCAAGCAGCGATATTCCCATGATCCACCTCAGCATTTTTATCTCTGTTCTCTCAAGCTTTATTTCCTCTTTTCTTCTTAGAGCATGTAATTTCATGGATATTACTGTATTTTTCACCAGTATAATCATATCCCTTTATTTAACCTTACCCTTATGGCTTGGGTATCATGGGAAATGGAATTTATAAAAATATGCTGTGGGACTTAATTCAATATGAGTAGATGTACTTGACAAATATACTTTCCCTTGCTATATTTTTGTTATCATAACCTTCAGAATTATTAACTGAATACATTACAGTTACTCGTTCATGAGAAACATTTACTTTACACATTGGATATCTTGAGAAGTTTGATAGTACGTATTAAGGTTCTCTTTTCTTTTTTCAGAGATTTGATGTTAGGTATTGGATGTCTGTTGGTGTTAAAAAAGGCTTTCATCTTAGTGGGGAGAGGCTGTCTTTAAGTTCAGGTAAGTTTCTACTTGAAAAAAATGTGCTCATAGTGCTTAAAATTGTTTACTGAGGACCTAGAAGATGTGCACAAATCATTTGTATTTACATTACAGTATTATTAACATGTACTGAAACAAATCCATTCAATGTAGGGAATGCTGCTTGTAGTAGCCATATTCTTGACTTATTACAGCTGTTAAGTTATGGGTATACTGTAGTATAAAATGTAATATGGCTTTTCCTTATTGGTTTTAGTTGCTGTTAATAGAGCAGTGAACAGTTCATTTTCATTTCTGTTTTCTCAGAGCACAACTTGTCTTTGATCCCGGTCAATGATGGGCTTAAGCACCGTCCTCGCAGTTCTTGGAGTATTGCATACTTGAATACTGAACTTTGCCATGCTCAGATTTGGCTTCAGAGTGTCCTTAAAGACCACCCCTCTTTCCAGAATGATGAAGAGGAAGAGCTGCCACAGGTATGTGCATTTCTGGTTATGTAGAAGTGACCACTGTTATCCACAAATTGTGGTTTCTTTATTGGAGAATTGTGAAATAACAAAATCCATGTTGAATAAGTCATCAAAATGATTTTGTAATGCACTTTTACAAAATTAAGGATGGAATTAGGTATCTTTATTTGTGTAACATTTATATAATTGTATATGTACATCAGTTTTTCCCCTAAAAATTTGTCATTTTAACAAAATTATCAGATACTCTATGGTAACTGTTAATACCATGAATTTTTGGTAATGAAATTTGAATGAAGGTGGCATTTATATGACTTGACAGCAGCAATATGCCATGTTTTCTGACAGAATTTTGCTGTGTAGTTGTGCTGCTGTTATTTGGCTGTGGTAAACTGTTCACTGTGAGCATGAAGTTAGTACCTTTAACTATTTTTTGTTGCAACAGGAACCAATGGCTCAGCCAGTAGAGAAGTTTTACTTCTTGAACGTTAGCAAAGTTGCATACATGAGAGAAACTTTAACGCCCACTCCTTCAGGATCTGGCCATGATCCAAGTCTGCGAGACACACCAAATCATCGTCTGGTTGTGTATGGTCTTAAGGTAGGAATCTTTTATCATGTATGGAACCCTTGATTTATTTCCATGAACCTTTATATATCAATAGTTCTGAGATTTGTACACAAGTGCAGGATTCATTGGTTGTAATCTGTTTATTTCTATTTTTAGGGTGCTTGGACCACTAATAACCGTGACATTGTATTTGCTCTCTATGACTCGTGGAATAAGAACCAGCAGCTGCGAAGAAATCTTGCTCCTGATATCATTAAGAGTTACAACCGCGATGCCTCCACCCCTCAGAAGCCTCGCAGCCGCTCGGTTACAGAGAACAACGCCTCCCAGAGTCTGACGTCACCCACAGCGTCTTTGCAGGTTAATTTATTTGATAAGCTGAAATTTTTCTTTCTTGGAGATAAAATTTTGTGTTTGAGTTTTGTATTTTAGGTTGTAACAAGTAATCATTTAAGTAGTACAGTTTTGGGGGGAAGAATGTTAAATGTATAAATACAGTACGGTACAGTACTACAAAAATACTTTTAACCCCCAAATTATTAGGACAATGTAACATTGTTTTTAAGGTCAGGACACATTTTTTTTATTTTGTTTAATTTGAAAACCAAAGATAATTAAGAAAAAAATGAGCAAGATAAGGAGAAAAAACTATATGAAGCAAACTTTAACAAACAGATTGTCATAAATTTGGTAGTATTATATTTTCATGAAAAACATGAAATATTAAGACTAAAACAAAAATAAAGTAAAAACACTTAAGTGATAAGTAAAAATAGGTAGCTAAAATTTACTTGTCTATTGACAGTTGAATATAGCCCTGTTCAAAGAACGTTTTTGAAAAAAAAAAACATAATGATTGAAAAGTGAGTTTTGTTAAGGAAACATAAGCTTACAATCTCTATATCTCAGAAACTGAAAATTCATTAATGTTGAATCAAAACCTACTGTGTTGATTTTATATTAATTTTAATGAAGAAACAAATCCACAGTTATGTAAGGAGCGCCTCAGTGGCATGGTTGGTATGGTGTTGGCGTCCCACCTCGGTGGTCGCTGGTTCGATTCTCAGCCATTCCATTGAGGAGTGAGAGATGTGTATTTCTGGTGATAGAAGTTCACTCTCGACGTGGTTCGGAAGTCACGTAAAGCCGTTGGTCCCGTTGCTGAATAACCACTGGTTCCATGCAACGTAAAAGCACCATACAAACAAACAAACAAACAAAACAGTTATGTAAGTGTACATATATTTAAATTTAAAACTTATCCTTAAAGTTTTAAATTTATATGTATGTACACTTACATAACTGTCGATTTGTTTCTCCATTTGAAGACTCGTGCTACTATGAGGATTTTTTAATTAATTTTAATTACATCATAAGCCAACCCATTTTAAAAAAACTGCAATGTCCTAGATCTTTCAAAGAGGACAGGTACCTCCTCTTCTCATTTGGATCTTTGAGGGTGTAAATGATTGTTATGTAATTAAAATCTTACTCTTAGCAGAATAGCATCTTGGACTTTGAAAAGCAAAGAAGCTAACTTGTTATACACAATTTACAGGCACCTCCTGTACAGTCAACACCATCACCAATGACAAGACTACAGTCAGGCCATGCTCAGCAAATGTTACAACAGTTAATAGCAGAGGCTGACAACAATCAGGTAACCTTTCTGTTATTGTATACAAAATATAGAGCCTTATTTTAACTATCAGCAAGTTTAAACAGTCTACTCAGGACTGAGATTCTTAATACGTATGTAGTATTGCAGCATACCTGCTACTTTGTAAGGTATTGTTCAACAATTCCATAGTTTGCTTCTCTATCATATCATTATGTTAGCTTGTTTATTTTGCTACCTCCTTTCAGTGTACATTTGTACTTGAAAAGAGACAAGCTTCTGCTTCTATTTTATTTAGGTTTGTTTATGTGTATTATATGTTAAACGTTTTGTGCATGTGTTATCAAACGCAAATCTTTTTTTTCATAAGACCCTTATCTGCTGTTTTTTGTAGTTAAAGATAAGTCCCATGAAAGAATTAGTGTTTGTAACTGGCAGCCTTATTAGTGCAAGCCTCTCTTAGAAAAATATGTGAATCTCATATGGCCTCTTTTGTTGTCTTATTCAAGTTCGATTATTCGTATTGAAATGCTCAATGACCTCATGTGCTCCTTTTCAGCTTAATCTCCAGTCCTGGTTGCTGTTTTTTATGAGCCTTTTCTAGGTGTTTATAACACTTATTAAGTGGCTCATTTCTACATTTGATTTGGTAGATGTTTTAAGGAACAGATGCTCTTTTTGACTCCAACCCTCTCTTTCTGAGTTTGGGAAAGATAAATGGCATATTCATTGCTAAGATTCTCCCACTTGCATTCACACCCCATATAAAACAGATTAAATTTTCACAATCATCTGAGTCTCCCTCTCTACCAAATCCCCCCTCCATCTTTTTTCTTTGTTATTTTTATTTTCAGAAGTAGAGGTCAAAGGAATTACCCAATACTTATCCGGTATTGCATCCTGCAGTTTTCTCCTTGTTCCTTTTCTTTCTTGGGTGTCATATTCTTCTTCCTGTTCCTGTTTCTACCTCCCTCTGAACACCCACATTACTTCTTCATTCCTACCCTTTATCTTTGGAACATTGCTGGAGCTATGTTTTATTTTTAGGGCAAGGGGCGGCAGGGGAAGATATTGCAAACTTGTAATTCTTGTCCACCAATGATTCATTACACTGGTGAGAGGCATAGTTGTCAGAGATGTTAATCACTATGTCTCATATTGAAGGTAAGTATTCTTAGTTTCAATCCAGAAAAACTTGGCACACTGTAACCCCACAACTTTAAAGGGCACTTGCAGATCAGGCCTTCTGGTAAGCAACAAAATGTAATAAGTTTAGGTTATCCTTGAGTATTTTCAGATTATGCCACAGCTAAGAATACTTCCATGTTATTCCAAGCCCAAACTAAACTGTACTCCTGAAGTTCATGGATGCCTTAAGTGAGGGTTGGGGTTCCTCTTTGTTGACTTGACAGGGCAAAGTGAATGTGATCAACGTAAGACATATAAGGCACATCAACTTTGCAGTTTTCTTAGGCTTCTAAACATTCATAAACATCTTGATGGTTGGTTGTGTTGGGGCCATGGCTGGCAATACCACAGCCATGGAGTAACTGATGACAGTGGTAATCTTTCCTTGGACGGAAGAGCAAGAGGTCACCTTCATGTCAAGGTTCATTTCAGGAATTTGCAACGTCATGGCAGATGCTTTCAGCAAGACATCTCATGTGTTTCCTTCTTAGTGGTCCCTTTACTTGGATGTCTTGATCTGTTTGCCATATTGCTGAACACTAGACTAATGCTGGCTCATAATGACTTTGCTATAAGTTTATATTTGCGCTGGAGACCATTACATTCATACTGTATGTGGAAGGTTCCGTTGGGTATGCAAACCAGGTACACGTACATAGTTGTGTTGGGTTCATTATCATGTGTGAGGTCTTAGTAAAATATTTCACCAGATGGCTGCTCCTTTTCCAGGTTGCATTTAGTGAAGATTGCTCTAATCAGGAGCCAAGGGATCAAACACTGCATGGAGTTAAAGCTTGTACGACAGATGATGTTATCCATAAGAAGTGGCTTAGTAAGTAATGTGGATTTTTGTTTCCATTGCTAGAATAATGTATGAGAAATAAGTATTATATTTGTAGTTTTTCTGTTAGGTATAGTATAGCTGTGAAAAGAATTAAGTATCATTCATAACATTGTTTTTATGTACCTTATTTTATTATACAGTACTTAATAGGTTTTTAAAGTGTACATCATTAATAAGGACTTATCTTATAATATTTATATGAAATCCATGTGTATTTGAGAGTTTAATATCAACAGAAGCACTTGAAGTAAATTAGATAGTTAAGGACTGGAACTAATTGTCTTAGTGATTCAGTATATTAGTACCATATATGATATACTGAAGAGGCAGATATATACATAAATATATAGTCCAAGAGCTTTGAAATTGGAAAAATGTAATTTTTCAATGAAATATGTTGCTCTCTGTAAGCTGATTCATTCCTAAATTATGTAGTACAATGACTGGAAATTTCTTTAATTTGAAAGATTACCAATTTATCCAAAATCATGAATGATCAGACACAAAAGTGTAAGTATTTAAATCCTTTTTTTATCTCTTCATAGTTCAGCTAGTCAATAGCCAGGTGCTACTAAAAGGCTGTGAAACCCAGGGCTATGTTATTCTAAGTGCTGCAAAGTCAGAAATATTGCAACGAATCCATCGTCCTGTCTGGCAGGATCACTCCTTGGTAACCAAGACCACTTGGTTTGGATCCCTTGAATGTATGCAGTACTATGCCACAGTCAGCGCTGGTGATAAGGAAACACAGATGGGTATGTACAGTAATTTGGTCTTTTGAGATTGTTTGAAAGTATAATTTAACATTTATCCTTGCTTGCTTGAAATGGTGGTACAGTATGAATATTGAGTACTTTTTTCTCTCTCTTATCTTAAACCCAAGACAACTTTATATTATTGTATTCAGTTTCATAGTTTTACTGTCTTATTATCCTGTCCATAAAAAGCATATATTAATGAAAATTTTGAAAGTTTCACCCTATGGAGATGCATTTGTCTTTTATCTATTTATTATGCACCAACGTTTCATATCAGCTTGATACATTTTCCAGGCTGAAATTGCGAGTACATGTCAGTTGCGTATAAGCAGTAAAAGATATACACATTAAATGTTTACTAACACCATAATTAAAAACCTATTTGAACTATAAATATATATGCAACATTTCAAATAATGTTAGCAAGACTTGTTTTCTAAGGGAAAGTTAATGTTTGTGACTGAAACTGACAAACTGAGAGACAAATGAATCATTGAAGTAGTGATGTAGTAGTAATCAGAAGGCAGGGAAGAACCCTCATGCTAAGAGGTTTAATTTTTTTTACTGTGTCTTATGAAGAAGTTTGAGGCATTATTTTTTTGAAAAATAGAAATTTATTAAAATGTGTAATTTTATGTGTGCACACAGATAACATCATGTGGTTAACTGTTGATAATATTGAAGAGAAAGATGGTCAGGTTATCAATGAGGTGCCGGACATTGTGGGGAGTGGACAGTCTGTTGGAGGGGTTGTCTCACAGACTGTTGGATCTATGGATGAAGGAGATGATGAACTGCAGGTAAAGAGTTGGATGCAAAGCTGTTTGACTGCTATATCTCATTATTTATCAATTGACTGTGTGAGTTTTTTCACATAAAGGCAGTCCCCATCTTACGACGGGTTTCATTCTTGAGACGCATCATAAGCCAAAAATCGTCGTAAGCCAGAAAATCGTCAAAAATACTAAGAAAACCTTACTTTTAATGCTTTAAATGTATCAAAAACTATGTAAATGCATTTTTATTGTATTTTCATCAAAAATAACTCAAATATTGATTATTTTGCATTTTTGGAGTCATATTTCTTCCGCCAGATTGGCATCGTAAGTGCCGTAACCCTGGAACATGCGTCTTAAACCTGGAAATAATTTCTGATGAATATAATTGAAAAGAGTTGTAACCTTGGAATGCCGTAAGCCAAACCTGTTGTAAGCTGGGGACTGCCTGTAATAGCAGGGAAAATGCACCATTGCATGTGTACATATTTCGAACAGAATCAGTATAGTAAGCACAGTACAGTGCATTTATAACATTATTTGTTTTTCATTATACATAAAATAATTTCCACTTTATGTAATACATAGAATTTCTTTGTCTTTTCCTACAGTTACAACGCATTGTCTCTCGTTGCCACTGCGAATTTTATTATGTATCCTATGGAGAGACTGGTCTTGATATATCACTGATGGAAGAAGTTCAGCCACCTTTACCTGAAGAGGACCTTTGGAGCCGTAACTTTGAGGCGGTTGATACTTTTACCCTGATGCATCATGACTTGTGTGCTAGTACAAATTCTTTGCAAGTAAGAATTGTAATTTTCTCATTTATTCTAATCTGTGAAGTAATGGAATTTCTGTTTTACACTCCCCAGCAATTAAACATTTTCAGAATGCCGAGTTCTTTTGTATTTTCTTTCAGTACAATATGGTGGTTGACATTCTGAACAACTTACTGTTGTATGTTGATCCAAAGATAAAAGAAGCAAGTGATGCCATGGCAAGGATGAGATTCCAGCTTCAACTTTATTCAAAGATGACCAACGGAAGCCCATCATCAGACTGCAGAATCAAGTCAGGTACTAATTTTAACATATCATATTAATTATATTTATTATTGGTAATTTTTTCAAGGATTTGGCTCAGAGAGAATGAAAATTGTTCACTTTATATTTGGATTTATATATGAAATATAAATGTTATTCAATGTTGAAATGAAAGTTCATCAGCTTTCTTCCTGGAAATTTTGACCTTAGTGCCACCTTTCTTCTAAGAAACGAGTTGATGTACACACTTTCTTATTCATAATCGTTGTTATAATGTGACCAATGTCCCTATTATTAATCCAGTCCATTACTAACACAAAAGTCTCACCAAATTAGGGGGAAATTTTAACAGTATAATTGTTATCAGTATTGTTTACTTTACCATATGTCTTAAATGAAGAGAATACATGGTTTTGCACAACTTTCATAGAACTTACTAACAAATATCAGACAACTCATAGATAATCTTTTCCTGATGTGGATGGATTCATTAGTAAATTAGAAAATTTTAGTACAGAATTGATACATCCATTTCAGATGCTTCTTCTGTTAAAATGTATATATTAAATAGATACCAGAATTATAATTATTATAAAGATTAAAAAGTGTCAGTTTATAAGTACCACTGAGTCATACTTGTAGATTCTCTTAGGGGTGACCTAAAGAATTGGTTTTTGAGTGGTAAAAACTAGAGTATGAAAGAGTTCAAGAAAAGATGTAGATGGTAAAGATCCAGAGTACTAGTTATAGTTACATGCTGAATTTTTAGGATTTATTTTAATGAAGAGAATGATGGGAATAAACCAATGCAAATTTTTCCTAGCACTTAAATTTCATTAAAAATGGATAAGCCATATAAAGTTGTACTTGACATTAAGAAGGTCATGTTAAGTTACTCTTGAATCCCCATCGTACATAGAATTTTTTTTATTGGATGTATTTTTATCAGCATATCTTTTTTCCAGATATCACATGTCCCAGCTGAGAAGTTTGGAAAAGGAAGTTTACCTAGTTCAGAGACAACTTGATAAGGATCCACTGAATGAGTCCAAGTTAAAAGATAAAGCAGACTTAGAGAAACAGGTTAGAAAAGTTTTAACCTGCATTTTGAATTCTTTCAGGCACAATTAGTTTGAAATTTTGATTTTAACATTATAGCTACTTTATTCAGTTTCTTATGTTACCCAATGTTTCAAATTGTAGGTGTCAGACTGTAAAGAGCAAGTCAATAGCCTGAGTGAAGAGCTAGCCATGAGAATCCACTGTTATAATGAAAACCAGTTGTCTGCAAACCATAAGTGGATGGCATCAGGTGGTGATAAACAGGTCAGTGATGATGTCTCTTACTGTATATGTTGTGTAATGTTTTTATTTAATTATGATTCCTTTGTTATATTGCAATATTGGATGCATTTCATAAATTTCCTGTAATACATTCATCATGTTTCTGGAATAAAAAACTTGCCATACCTGAAAACAGACTCACTGTTTATGGGGGAACCTAGCATTTAGTAGTATCTTTTAAACTTTTTAACTGTACTGACTCAATGAGAAGAACTTATTTTGGAATGTTAGAATTATAAAAAAAAAAAGACTGCTAAACATTTTTACAGGTATCTTTTATGCAGTTTTTGCATCCTTTAGGTAGTGTTTAATAAAGGAAATACTATTTTAAGTAATGAGTAATGTGTTGTTTTCAACAAATGAATTTGTTCTCATGCTCTTGTACTTTTTGTTTAGACGAAAGTGATCCGCATGAATGAAGTTTGCTTCAGGAAAGCTCAGTGGAGATTAACAGAAGCTGATGGTCAGCTGGGAATTGCACACTTGGTACTCTCCAACTTTCTGTAAGTTTGAAGCCACAGGCAGTTTTGTTTTTAGAAGAAACTTACGTAAAAAATTGAGATTAGCTAAAGGGAAAATAAAAAGTGAATTTAAGGAAGATTGAAAGGTAAAAAGGGAAGTCATTGAGAAGTTCAGTAAAGTCTTGACAATGTTATTTAACTTTGAGGAGGTTGCTTTATTGATGAAAATGTTTTAATGTGTAGGACTGTAATTTTCAGCATAGATCATCCTTTATGTGTTTAAAAAGTGTCACTTTTCAGAATTTGTTTGTCTCCATTTAGTGCTTTATTTCTCTGCATTTAAGAATAAATTATTTCATCCCTCAAGGAAGTAAGCCAATATGGTACTGTGTCAGTTGATGACTGGAATGAAATATGAGGGGGAAATTATATTTTTGGTGTTTAGATTAAGTAGCCAATAAGTTGGAAGAAAGGTTTTTAGAATAAAAACTAATATATGTATATATAAGATAAAAATGGTTTTGCATACACTGTGTTTATTATTTAAGTGATATGAGTCAAATTTAAGGCTAGCTTTTAAGAATAGGAGTATAATTGCCAACTGTAATTTCCATGAGATGTTAATTAGTGGGCAAGTGAATGATTGCATGTCCATGGTTGTTGAACACTTTTTCCAAGTCTGTATATTTTCAAAATTTATTTGATCATAAGCTTAGTAAGTATTTATAAGTAATATGGTAACTTGACATTATAAGTAATGGACTTACAAGAAAAGTAGATGGTTTGGTACTTGAAATAATCTTATTTCATTTTTACTAATGACTGCTATTTAGGAGTTGCTTTGACAGTGACTTTCAAATGCCATGCATCTCATCACTGTCCATTGGTATTTTTGTCACTAAAAATTTAGCTTATTGCATAATTCTTGGCCTTCTTGGATATTACTAATTAAGAAGAAACAAAAAGCTTTATTTACCTTTGTAGTACGTATAGCTTTTAGAAAAAAATTATTGTAAGTGCAAAGAACAGATTTTAAATGGGTTGTTGCTGTTATTCTATGCAATCTTTTTAATCATGCAAGGTACACAAAAAAGACTAATGCTGATGACAGTGGCGAACATCTTTTGGAGCTGGGGTATGTTACTATGCGAAATCTGCTTCCTAACCAGAATTATGAGGAGGTGCTCATGCCATCAGAACTGCAAATTAAGATGCCTGTTGATCGCCAGGTATATTGTCCAGTTCTAGTTATTCTTAAGAAGAAATTTTATGAGTTGCAAGTGTATCAAATCTTGAACTTTTTCACTTAGGTATATGAAAATGTAAATTTTTTCTAAAATACGAGACATTTTAGAATTTAAAGATCATTTCATGTATTGTATCTTGATTTAATATAAGTATTTTTGCCATTTGATTTTCAGAGGACTCTAAGAATATTTTGCCGAGAAAAGCCCCCTTGTGGAGGGATCTCCATCATTGAACACTTTGAAGTGAATGTGGTACCTTTGAATATTGGTAAATATACCATTTTGGTTAATTTTTCCAGAAATGTTTATATTCTTCTTTTTATGAGTAGTATATGAATGGTGATGTGACAACACTTTGAGTTAGTGTTTGGAATCTGTTATTTGGGATGTTTTATTTTTCATGCTGCATTACTATCACTTTTTATTATATAATTAACACAACACTCATGTTCCAGTACTGATTACAAACCTCTTATTTTTGCATATTCATTTATGGCCTGTTAAAAACAGATAAATTATGTGCCAGATAGCAGTTTGAACTAGCAAAATGGTGGTTATTAATGTGTGAGACCTCCTTCTTTTACATCTAGTCCCATGTTTCCCTTGTCAAACACTAATTGTCCTTTATTTGGTTTGCTGGAAAGAAAGAAGTGTAAAAGTGCTCTTTTGGTTGTATTTCAACTTTTCGTTCCTTGTATGCACGTCTTTATCGTTCTAAATCATTAGTATAGTGAACTTGCAACTTGATTTGTTATTGAGCTGTTTGTTTAGTTTTTTCTGTGTTCTTGTAATTGGTGTTATTCTTCTGGAAATTATTGCAATGTTTTTATTTAATGTAATTACATATAAGGTTGCATTTTTGTCTATTCATATCTTTTTTCTTCTGTGTGATGCATTATGTATACTATCCAGGTAATTTTATATCCTTGCTAGAATTGGCAAGAAAACTTAATTAATGTATGTTTTATAAGTGAAATATAAAATAAGATCAAAAGGAACAAGTAAAATAAGCAGTGAGCAATTTAGAGGAACTACTGAGTGCAGTACGACAGCATACATAGACCAGCATATTTGTGTCCAAACATTGGGCTGGTTATGGCTTTTACTTTATAAAGAGCATCCTAGGGTGCCACTCCCTTTTCTTTCCAGAGGTCTTTGAGCCCGCCTCAGACCCTCTGCATAACAGAAGGACTAGTGTGCAACTATTCAGGAATATTACCCTTGCCTCTGTATTCATGAATGTAGTAAATTTAAAATTTTACTAGTACTTCTGTTTATTATACAGTATAAGAAATAATATTCAAAATGTAGAGTCCAGTACTAGGTCAAGTTGTAGTTGCCATTGATCTCCACTTTTACTTTAACAGGGATGCCTCCTTCTAGCCCCCACCCCCTAATTAGTATAAATCACTTGTCAGCAAACCTAGCCAAAAATTTAGAGCATTGGACAAGTAGACAAGGAGAACACTCCTCCTAGATGGGAGGTCATATTCATCACTAAAAATCATTTCTCTAACTCAAGTAGCCATTTAGCAGTAAGCTTGTTTGAATTAGATTGACATGCAGACATGATTAAAGTGAGAAGTTTGTATCTGTGAAAATATCTGTGAAGATTGTATTTTACCTTGAATCTGAATCTGAATTTTATATTTTATTTCAGCTCTTACTTACCAGTTTTTCAAGACGATGATGAAATTCTGTTTTCCTGACAATGCAACAGAAGAGGAGCTATCTGGTGAGGGTGGAACATGTAAGCGTTGTCTCAGTGCACTTTTTTGTTTGTTATATACATTTCACATTTTATTTCTTGTAATATTTGATTATTATTTGCAGAAGGGGAGCACATATAGTTTAAATGCCACGTAGGATTATGGTACAGAGCTTATTGATAATTCATCAGTGATAAATTAAGTACTACCAATGTCATTTCATTAACGTGGTTTTTACATATAATTGTAATATAAAAAAGTCTGAATGTAGATGAAGGGTAGTCTTGTTTCTTGTTGTGGTTATTAGATTTTCCAGCAACTTCTGGGGATAATGTGTTATTCTTTGTACAGTAATAAATTACTTTTTGCACAGTAAAATTATTGTAAAATCTGTTCTCAGAATTGTTTGATTTTTAATTTCTTTTTTTTTCAATTGACTTTTAGTTTAGATGTTTAGATTTGGTAAATGATAAAATATGACATTACTGGTGAAATTAGTTTAAGGCACTTAAAGCATATGTAGTATATTGAATAATTTTTGGGTGCAGGGGGTTTTATCAGTTTTATGTGTTTAGTTTGGACTCTTATAATGGCCATGAGTTAAAGGTTATAAAAATTGCCATTTAAAATTATCACTAGAATTAGTCTTCAAATACTTAAATGAATATGGACAAAAATATATGGTCTTACAGGCTGCATAATGCTCATACAGCTAATTTGTTTCCTTGAAACACTTCCAGTTCATCTTTTTAACTGTAGCCCTAGTAATGTTAAATTTAATTATATTTATTTTGGGTTTCTCTATGCAAACACTGAGTATGATCTGTGACAAAAATTTAAATTGAATTTTTAATTTCAACAGCATCAAAGGGCAGCAAGAAACATGCTTCCCTTAGAAAATCGCACAAAGAGTCCAATTTTTATGTGTCGCTTCAAGACAAAGATGATGTGGAAATCATGAAGGTAAGTTAATCTGGTTCTGTTCTTCTTTTTATAGATAAGTGTCAAGTTTACCTAAAGTTATTCTCATTTATTAGTTTTCAAGCCTTTAAGTCTTTATATTCTGGACAGTTACCTAGCAGTTATCTCTGATATTGTTAAATATCAAAACAAGAAAATGAAATCCATATCAGTTTATTTTGTAGTTCAAGAGGAATGTCTTCGTCTTCTTCTTCTTCTTCTTCTGGAAAAACATCTCTGTACAGAAAATAAGATGAGAAATAAAGAGTCAATTCAAATGAATTGCAAAGAACAAGAAACAAGATAAAGAAAACCTGAGGTTTAATGTTATACTGCCCTCCTCTAGCCATCCCTCTCATGTACTGGGTTGGAGGAAAGACTGATGTGTCACAAGGTCTCAAGCTTGGTTGGTTACCAGCTTCCACCTTGTATACGTATGGGTAGCCAGATGCCACAGATTCCTTGCTTTACAATCTTTGATTGTTTTCAACTGGTTTCCAGCTGGTGCTAGAAGATTTTCCTATTGTTAAGACCTCAGGTTTGTAAGCTTTGAAAAATGCAAATCGATTAAAAATGTCCATATTCAGGAGTTAAGTATAGCAGCTTTATTAATTATCTCTTAGGAATTCTTCCATGGGTTTTTATAACTGCTGAAATTTATGTAGTAAGACATGATTTGTTTTTAGGTTTAATAAATAAAGGCATTACTCTTTATCCCCACAGCAACGAGCAGAACAAAATAAACTATTTGTGTATATTAAAATCCCTGAGTTACCTGTCAAAGTAAGTTATAAAGGCAAGAAAGAGAAAAATCTTGAAGATGTCTCCAACTTCAGACTTGTCATTCCTACCCTTGAGTACCACAACGTCACTTGGACTTGGCTTGATTTCCTTATGGCAATGAAACAGGACTCAAAGTCAGCTTTGTTATCACAGGTGAGTTCTTTTAATTTATGTGTAAACTTCAGAGGACTGATTTTTCTTATCATATCCAAATATAAAAAAATCTTTTCGTCATTTTATATTGCAGACAGCTACAATGAACCTTAGATAGGTATTGCTTAAGTTTTCATAGGATATTTCAAGATTTTTTGGTATCTAGTAAAATAAGTTTCTGGGAGCCTAGATATTTTCTAAGAACAACCCTCAGATACTGCTAATTAATTAAGAAGTCCTTTATTTTAAATATGGGTAGTCCTTTATATACAAGCTTTGAACTTACAAAGTTTCAAAAGCTACAAACTTTGTGTCTGCTTGATATGTAGGATATATCAACTTTATTACTGAATGATGCTATATGCAGTAGGCTTATTAAAATGCTGGATGCTTAGGCTAACTGGGTTGGGGTTACAAACAAATTAAATTTACAAACAAGCTTGTTTGTATGTAGAGGACTGCTTAGTAGCCACAGTAACATCTGTATTTCCTTATTTACAGGCTATCAAACATAAGTTGAATTTAGCTCATTTCCGAGCTGATGACGCTGCCACTCCTAATGAAGAAGAGAAGGCACGTCTTCTTCTAGGTAGTAAATTAATGGTAAGTTTTGTGCATCTTTGTATATTTTTCTCTACTTTAATTTTGTGCTATTCATAATTTTGCAAATTATTGTGCAGTATCCTTTTCTACTTATACTAGGTTTGAAATTATATTGTTTTTGTGATTAGAAACAAGTTCACAGAATGTAGTATATGACTAGAAACATTGTTATTAACAGCTACTCTGTGTCTATGTTTTAATGTGAAATGGTGGCAGTCCCAGCAGCTTGAAAGAATTTCACACTCCAGGCCCACAAGGCTGCTGTTTACATTCTTCTGTGTAACTTCTTCAGAACTGGAAGTGTGTTATGCTTCCCAGGATATATGTTGTTTCATTCATTTGATTCTTATGGTATTTTACAGTGGACATTGTGTGGCGCAATATTCTAAAGTAATTTACATGTGAATATTTTTATTCTATTAGGTTTGCTGTAAGTGTTTAATGAGCTTTTTGCTATTTTGCTTCTTTAGTCTCCAGTAGTTGACATCTTCGCACTGACCTTATTATGAATACTTAGTTTCATTCACTGATGTTACTTGGAGTACTTGCTATTTCACCTCTTGGTATTTTTAAGTTAATTTCTTTTTTACTCTGTATATTTTTTTATTGAATTGTTTTGTTGGGTTTTATATGACAGTTTAGAGAAATATTTCCCCTTGCTCATTCCATAGAGATTTTCATTACTCGGTGCATGTTTATTTTGCTCAGTTCACAGTAAAGGTTTTCTTATGCTCCACTTTTTCATATTATTGGTGCTTTTATTTCTTTGGATATGTGTTTAAGGTTTTCATTGCAGTATTATTTTTGCCTGCTCTCACTTGGGCTAATTTCAGGGAAAATGATATCCTGATCAATACCCAGCATTCTTTTTGAGCAAACTTATAGACTTTTGTGTACCAGTACCACCTCCCCTTCTTGGTCAGTGGTGTCTCATTCTCAAGTCTTTACCCCTTTGCTTGGATCTATTCTCTCTCCATCCCTACCTTCCTCTCCTTGCCTCTCAGTACATGTGGCAACACTTTCATCTCTTGACTCATCAGACCAGAGTTTGATCCTCAAACCAGATGATACTGGAACTGTTGGTCACATTTCACTTTTTCTAGGAGATTTTTCCCTTCAGGACAGTGGCATTCTGTGCTAAGATCTGTTTCTCATCCACTAAGAATAAGCAAAGTTACTCTCTCTCTTTTGGAATTATGGCCATTATGGCCTTGTTTTTGTTAGTTGCAAGTTTGCTATTTGGTGCTCTTTTTGCTTCGCCCACTGCTGCGTACTGCTCTTCTTGGTTTATGCGCTGCCTTACTGCCTGAGGTGGTGTATCCTTCTTCCATGCTGCACTCTGCTGCACTGGTTTCCTTACCATTGCCAGTGGAGGTTCTGTTAATCACTAATTCCCTGGCTTTTGCAGTTTCATCTTAGTTTGTGGTTCTTTGTTGGCTTCGCAGTTCCACTGCTGAGTGCTTCTGCCTCAGCATCCCTTTAATGCCCCCCTCCCTCAACACCTCCCCCTCCTTGACTAGGAGTCCCATTTTCCATTGCATCCATTACTTATAGAAGCTACTTGGACAACCATGGTCATCACTGGCTCTACTCTTTGTTGTCTGTGGGGTTTGAACTTTTTGCATCTGCACATGTTGCTCCTTTGTCCTCTCTCGTAAATTGCTGTTCAGGTTAGTATTAATTAGTGGATTCTTGATAGAAATTTTCTACAAAAAACATTTTTTATAAAAAACCATTACATAATCATAATCTTCTGTCCCTTCCTCCTATCCCCTCATTCCCCCAGGTGATGGGGGTTAGCACAAAGAAATGAGAGGTGTCACCTTTTGGGACAAGTTATGTAGTAGTACTTTGCTTCATTCAAATTCAAGTTGGTGTGTGTGGGTGACTGTAACCACCACACAGTTTAGAATCTGATGATTAATGGTATTGTATGAAATTGTGCTGCACATTTTGTTAAAATGACTTAAAAACACCACATCCTCTCATTTCAGCCCCCAGAATCAAAAGGAAGCAAGAAAAATCTCTTCAAGTTCAATAGATAGTGCAGGTAGAAGATTATTCTGAAGAAAAAGAAAGGTAGTTTCTGTAAGGAGTTTTATATCCAGTCCTTTATCTTGACAAAGTGATAATAAGCAAGACCTCAGGCTAATAGTAGAGTAAACTTTTGTGAACAAAGTTATATGTTAATTGTCTGTTGAGCCAAACTAATCTGTGGACCATAATTTCAATTCTGCTTCCAGAGTGTATTGGTGTAGCACTCATCATGTTGATTTGTATCGAACCCTCCTGGTAATGCATAGTATTAATCTTAAGAAACAGCTCACTCACACACATATTAGCAGAGAACATATAGTTTCAGTGTTAGATAATGTGTCATGTTCACAAAAAATTCTGTTTGATATGAGGTATTGTAACCGGTAAGGTTTTTTATTGGATTATGTCAGGTAATGGTAGGCTGTGGTAAATTAAGATTTTAAAACTTGATTGTGGCTCTATTTTTAACATTGATACAGTCTTTGGAAATTAGATGTACATTACCTAGACTTTTTTTTTTTTTTTTTTCATTGATGAGCCCAAAGATGTTTCAAAATTGCATTTCATTTTCTTTTCAGTGATTACAGGATTTTATGCCATGTTTCAACCTTGATTAAAAGTTGAAGAAAATAAGAATGTGATCTAGCTTTAGGGTATCTTACCTGTATATTTGTTTTAAAGACATACCTAGATATGTATTGGCTACTATTTCTTGCTGTCCCATTATTCCAACTAATACATCATTTCAGCACAATGTAGTTTTGACAGAGGGAACACATATATATATATTTAAAGTTGGTTGTGGAATGGTGGGTCCAAAAATGTGCACACATTCGATGGCATTTGGGCTTTTAGTACTGGTTACAATAATTATGGTAGTTAGATTTCCAAGTGGAAAAGTTGTAAAATGTGCACATCTAGATGGTAATGGTTATAATGTACAAAAAAAGTTATTCTGTAACAGATTGCAATCCTGATAGTCCAATAGCATTAAGGTTATTCACTGTATCCCTCCCTTATAGTTTTAAGCTCAAATACAAACTATACATTTTACAGTTGTTTGTTTCCTCGACTATAAGGGTTAAAGCTAGTTTAAAAATTATGGTAGTTTTTTAAAGATTTTTAGTGTTGTATTTCAACGAGGAGGATTAACTGAAGTGTTTAGGTATTTACATCATTACTTATGTCAAGTTTTTATATTTGTTAAGATTAAACAGATTATGAATTCTTACTAAAGAGTGTGTGTGTATAAAAGATTTTTTAATGAACACACTGTGATGCATCTTATTTCCTTTAAAAGAAAGGTATACCTGTACCATTAAGAAAAGATGTTTTCTAAATCTGTATTGGAACATTGGACACTTATAATAATATGCAGTTATTATAAAGGGGTGCAAAAGTTTTTAGGTTTATAATGCAATATATATCACATATTGTACATATATATATATATATATATATAATATTATATCTATATATATATATATATATATATATAAATATATATATATAATCTAATATATATCTAACCTATTCGTATGTTTTAAATAATTTTATGCACACTGTTTTGACTTGTGATAAAGAAAGCAATGGGACTTTGTTGAAACTCCTTGTATCCATGTAAAGTTTTCCTCTCTTTTGCACCAGAGGCATAAAAGATAGTTCTCAATATAACACACCACTATGGGGAAATGACTGTGTTGCTTGCCTTGTATCTCTCTCTTTTAACTTTCAGGTGGATGTTGGAAGATTGATAGTGAAATAGAGCTCTTTAGTGATTCAATTCAAATTACAGTGCATTAATTTAGTGTATTAAGAATTTATTTTAAATTAAATTTGTACTATGTAGTACACTGTAAAAGGTGTTATCCTGTCGTAAAATAAATTTGTTAACTTTTATAATGTAAACACTGTGTTTGATATGTCAGAATTACATTTACCAGTGTATTCTGCTGTTAAGAGAAAGAATAGTTGTGAAAGGGAATATTTTTTTCATGTCTTTCAAAAAGAATTTTGTACCCATCTTGAGAATATTTATTTTGTGTAGGTTGTAAGCCATGTGGGATTTGCACTCGTCCGTGAATTATTTTTTATATCTCTGATGCATGTTGTTAGCACTGATGCATTGTTTATCTTCATGTTGTTTGTGATGATATATTTAGATGTGAATGTCACATTCAATTAGCCTCATCACTCTGTAGATACTACATAAAATGTATCGAAGATTGAAGCAAGTGCTATGCAATACGTATATTTAATTTAGACAGAAGTGGTCATATTTAATTGCTGTAGATAATTTATCTGGTTATGATAATTGATGGAGAGAAATATTGATGAATATTTTAGAATTTGAAAAGTATCAGGAGAGTTTTACTGTGCCTCAACTATTCTGTTTTTGATATGCAATTCAGTTACATTCACCTGAAGGACCCATTTACAGATATTCTTTCCTTTAATTTTTTGGCAGTTTTTATATTCAGCTGCAAAGAATGAAAATGAATATTTTATTTTACATCTCCAAATGCATTGTATTTTGTCCTTAATTTTACTTAAGAGTGGTTGGAAATATTTCAATACGAAGTGTTGGCATCAAGATTGCACATACCTACTTATATTTTCAATTTGCTTATATGTAGTTGCTAATATTTGTCATCAGAACATTATACGCTTTAGCCGAGTGTTATCTAAAGTGTACTGCACAAAGAGTAGTATAATTGGCAAAGATGTTTAAAAGTTTCCCTGTTTTTAACTTTCATCCCTTCCTCAATGTCTCTATTTGCAAGTGTCCAACTTCATTAAGTTTTTCTCAGCTCTGATTTTTACTTTAAAGAATTATAATTCTTTATGCTAGACCTGTGAAAAATGACTCACTGGTCTAGGTAATATTACTTTGTACGTAGTAATAAGAAAAGCAACTTTATGGCTCTTTCGCATTGGAAAACTCCTCAAGTGAAATTGCTTATGTTTAGTTCCTTTAGTTTTCTATTAAGATAAATGGTATTACATACTTAGATATTTGCCAGTAGTTTTGCAAAAGTTTATTCTTTTACAAAATATGCCCCGTTTCCTTGCTCTTTAAAAGAGATCCAAACCAAAGAACTAGATATCCTTCTTCTCTGTCTCTTCCTCAGCAAGTCTTAGTATTTGTGCTTCAGTTTATTCTCAGGCATTTTGTATGTGATTCTCACCTTTGGCATGTTTATGTTAACGCATTCTCACTCATTTGGTGATTATATCCTTTAACTTTTATATTTAAAAAAAAAAAGAATAATTTCTGAGGTTTTAAATTATTAAAGTAAACAGAAAAAAATATTCTTTTATCAGTTTCCTCAGATGTACTAACCTTTTAACTTTCTGGTAATGCACTTATGCACTTTTTGTGTGCTTGTAGTAGTTAGTTTTAGGTTCCTTGATATGTATTTTCTGTCTCTTTGCCTTTCATTGTCTGTATGTGTCTCAAATTATCTTTTTTTATTCCTGTTTCTTGGTACACTCACTATTTTTAGAGAATTCATATGAACATAACATTTTCACTGTTAATATTTTTATACAGCATCTCTCTCCTCTCTCTCTCTCTCTCTCTCTCTCTCTCTCTCTCTCTCTCTCTCTCTCTCTCTCTCTCTCTCTCTCGTTTTTATTAAAAACTGTATCCTATGGATGGAATGTAGAATTATTATTCATGAATGCAGTTACTGTATTAAAGAATTTTATTTAAAAGCTGCTTTTCTTGATGTAAGTTACAAGAAGTAGGAATTTTTATGATGTCAAAAATTGTATGCCTTGATTCGGTCTGGATAAACTTGCATTTTTACGCAAGTGTGGTAATGGACAATAAATGAGAGCTACTGAACTTTGTTTTAGTCTCACCCCCACAATCGTTTACTAGCTGAAAATCAAAGGAAGATATTCTGGAGCCACTCTTAACAAGGGGAAATGTTGTAATTTTATTAACCAACAAGTCCTTTCCCTTGATATGGGGATGGCACTGCAAAAATCAATACATATTACGTACTAGTCTGCCACATTTGTATGTAATTGCTGAGAGAATGATGAGACATTTGCAAATTAAACTAGCATCATTGCCTGCCGTATACACTTTCTTATATGTTGTTTTCACTGCTTATGCATTATGCACATGCATATATGATAATAAGTTGCTTGAAGAATCTGCTGCTTTCGTCGTCGTTGAAGAGTTCTTATATGATACTTCATTATTCTGATTTTTCTTCGGAGAAGTTGTAGAGTTCTTCTGGTCCACTGCCACCAATATTAGGGCTTGTGCCTTGTATGATAAGGCGCCCTATGAGGTAATGTTAGACTTGCGATAATCTTACGCTAAGTCGGTTGGTATTGCACTTCCATCTTCAATGGAGTGTCTTGGGGTTTGTAGATCACTTACGAAGTCGGGATTATCTTCTTGTTTATGACGATGATGTGTTAAACTCATGGTGAGGAGGTTCTTGTAGAAAACACGAAGTATAAAAATATATATATTCTTCTGAAGTTTTACATGCTGAAGATCAGATATGATTGTACAAGTCTTCTAATAACGATAGCTTGATCGCTTCTGCCAATGATGATGGCTACTTCTGTTCTCTCTACATGATAAAACTTAGGTAAAGAGATACAGGTCTTCTAATGACGATAGCTAACTCTGTTCTGCCCTGTTCTACATCTCTGTTACAAGTTATGAAGGAAGCAGATAGTAGCTCGAACATATGAACATACTATCAGATGACATAGTTACATACGAACACACAATCAAATGAGACACGCTACAGATCACGTAGGCCGTTTGAATTATAGGTCGCGGTAGTTGTCTCAAGCAGGGAGCTTGGACTGTTTCAAAACAAATGAATGACCACATACTTTAGGGTATACGTCATCCTTAGCGTCTCTAGTCTGATCACATTCCTGCAAGCAATCTGGTTGACCTCTTTAGTTTTAGTCTTTTATATATATGGACTAACATTCCATATTTTTATTATGTAAACACACATTTACACAGTAAATAATAGAGAAATTTCATGGATGTGAAAGAGAAAAGATGAGAGACCGTAGGAATTTCTGATCATTACCGTTGGAACAAAAATTACCTGAACAGATACAATATGTGATTTAGTATACGTATTAAGAATTTATGATGTAGAAGTTATCTTTTTGAGAACAATAATATTACATAGAAGTGAAGAGTGTTTTATATTATGTAGGAGCATTACTTTCATAAAGTGATTCAGAGACTAATTTGTATGTCTATTATTTTCAATAGTTTGAATGAATGGAGCCCAGTAGGGGATGTACTTTTCATACTTAACTGTCCAACTTCTTCAACTTGCTCAAATTATCACATTTCCTTCAAGGGCAAATTGGGCAAGTGTAGTGAGTCAACAAAAATGTGATTCAGTGATCACTTTAACAATGATTTATAATAATGAGAGAAAACAGGGACAAGAGAGGTACGTACTAAAAGCGTCTCAGTGGCGTAGTCGGTATGGTGTTGGCATGCCACCTTGGTGGCTGCGAGTTCAATTCTCGAGCAGTCCATTGAGGAGTGAGATATGTGTATTTCTGGTGATAGAAGTTCACTCTCGACGTGCTTCGGAAGGCACGGAAAGCCATTGGTCCCGTTGCTGAATAACCACTGGTTCCATGCAAGTAAAAACACCATACAAACAAACAAACAAGTATGTACAAAGTTGAGATAAATAAATGTATTCGTTAATAGAGTGGTTAATATTTGTAGATGATATAAGATTAGGTGGGAGTGCTGCCGAAGAGAAACTGCACTGCAAAGAAAGGATATAAACAGAATCGGAAACTTAATCTAGGTAGTTGGGGTGATGAATACTGTGTTGGCAGGTAGAAGAGAGGATGATGCTGATTCACGTAGATCTGTATTTGGGGATAAATATCGGAATTATAGGGTGGTAGAGAGACGAAACAAAAATCGTTGCAAGAAGATGACAGTCTATTGAAATGATTGGTTTAGGAAAGAAGCAAGCACGGATTGGATGGGATGGGAATTTGAAACAGTGGCCAATAGCCAAGAGCCCCAAGGCATAGGCTAGTGGCACAGTGCATAAGGCATCTTCGAGAGGGTTGATATATTTTACAATGTGCATACTAGAGCGAATATTTCTTCCAAAGGCTGGGGAAAAAATATTCACGCCTGATATCTACTTTTTCCGACTGTGAATATTCGTTCCTACCGTTATCCTATTATTATATGAATTATAATTTTCCTTCACAATATGTCACTTCTCTTGCAGATGTATTAGATAAACCAGTCAGGCTTTATACCTGGTGTTTCATTTTATCCTGATTTACATGGACGTTGTATGTGGTACTACAAACCACGATATATTGTAAGTTTTACTGAATGATGTGCGTGTGTTTGTAACCAGTATTCTGTGGGTAAATTGACCACTATCTACAGTACGGTATACATACAATGTGTAAGGAAATAACTACTTTATGCCTTCTTTCCTTGACTGTACATACATGTCCCATCAGTCCTCATTTTGTCCATCAGGTGAGCAGTCTCTATGTGTCCGTTAAATCTAGCCCTTCTGAATATCCTAACTTTTTCATTAGTATCATTCTTGTTTTCTAGTAGCTTTTTGAACAATTTGAAGCTGAAGAATATGACTTTATCGTTAATATTCAGATATGATAAAATACGAAGAAAAAATTTGTTCGCAAATTACATTTGAAGCTACTTCAGTAGGATGTTTTCCTATGTATACGACTGAGAATTATCCTAGTCTGTACTTGACTAATTGATATCTGTAGGATAAATGTGTTTATACCTTATAGTTTTCTTTAACATTTGTCGATGTTTCTTTAGAAATTCTTCCAGCTTTCTTCTGCCTCTACCAACAGAAAACGGACGAGTACCTCAGCCCAAAGTGCACACCTGGAAGTTATTGGTCAAGTGCCTTGGGCGAAAACCCAGAAGAGCTTTGAAGGTGACAGTGACGTGCGTGTGTGATCTTTTCTGGATTAATAAAAATAATAGTTCCAGTTGATATGTATGCCAGTACGAGAGGAGATATTTACGGAAGGAATTTGTAAAACAACATTAAACACTTCTTGACAGAGAACTAAGAAACCGCAGTAATCTGATGGACACCAAAAGCTTGTCTACAAAGAACCCCTTCATAGCTCTCGGCCCTCTAGCGGACAGGTGCGGCTCGAGGAGGAACTAACTACAGTGCAGTCAGTTCCCTGTGAGAGTCTGTGTTGAGTGGTTGGTGACTCTTATGTGTGTCGGTTCTTTCACTAACTTCTTGTCGTGATTCTTTTCCCACCATGCCCTGTTCGGCTATTACGCTATCGTTAGCCACGATATGCGCCGTGGTGTCCGTTGCCCTGTTGGCCATAGCGTTCGGGACAGATAATTGGCAGTACATCAGAGTAGACCGTATTGAGATCGAGGTGAGTTCATGAGACGAGTTCGGGGGAAGCGTTAGTTTCTCCTGCAGTCTGTTGTTTCAGGGGGGCTAGGCCCGTAAACTAGCTCCCTCTTTTATTATTATTAATTAATAATATTTAACAGAAGCAGAATGGTTGCACGTAAACCTTCAATTTCACGAGACGAGTTGTTCTGTTCCTAAGCCTACACTCAAAAAAACAGGTTTGGTAGCGTTACCTATCGGTCAGTGTGTAGGCGTGAATATGGAATGTGAAATTATCACATTTAATGGTGCGATCGTCCGATGTATGTAATTTATGTAGAATTCTGGCCGAAGCTACCAGGCTTTAGCTAATATGTAGACGTATCCTACTCATTAGGTCTAGAAATGGTGTTCATTGTGTTCCAATAATAAAAGTTTTAACTAACTAGTCCATTCCATAACTGCAATTTTTATTGTTTAAAAATTAACGTTTAAGATTTAATACTTGATTTAATGGATTCAGAAGTAAATAGTGTTCGTGGTTATGCCTGCCTGAGAGTGAGTAACTTGCGTTCAATTAGTATTGTGGCAATAAATGGCAGCAATAAAGTCAGGTTTCAACTACCGGGTGTTTTGGAAGCCCAAGAATAGGCTTAGCATTTCAAGAAATCTTTAATTGAATTAAGGGCAGGTACTCGATTTTAGAAGAAAATTTCTCTTAGTGCGAATTTTCCCAAGCTATGAACTGTTTTTTTTAATTCATATTCATCAATTACCTCTATAGTTTGTCAAGTACTCGCTCCTAGCTAACTGTAAAGTGATAAGTTTGGGATAATAATCAGTACTCAAGTCATTACACTTGAAATCCAAAGTTTATGACAATTGTATTACTACACAATTTTGCCAGTTTTAGTTTATAATCAATCAGCAGTCAACGTAGGTAAATGGGGTTAAAAAAATTCGACTATTGTGTGAAATTGAGATGGTTTTAAATTCTGACCTAGCGCACTTTGTGCTGTTGAGCGCTTGAGCTTACTAAAATATTTCCTGTAATCAGAGAAACGACAGTCTCCTCCCGTGGAGTTATCTAGCATGGGCTACGTTCTGTGTAAAATTTAAGCCACATTTAACATTTTAGTATGTTTTCCATAGGTGAGTCACAGATGCTTTTCAAGCCCTTTAGAATTCTAATTTAAAAATAACGACTTTATCGAAATTAAAGCCAACATTAAAAGTAACAACCGAAACAGATTTGTTAAGGGAAAGCTCAGGGCTAAGAAAGAGTTTGTCTGGTTTCAAGATGGTTCCGGATGCTGGCCAAGGATTTTTTTTTTCTTGTTTTTTTCATTTTTAAGGGCAGAGGGTGGAATTGAAATTTTTATGTCTTTACGGATTTTTTTTTTTTTCGCATCACTTCCGAAGACAATTTACAACAAAGTCGCGATGCCTTTTTTTTTTTTTTTTTTTTTTTTTTTTTTTTTTTTTTTTTTTAATGAGATACTGAATTGTGTAACTATAACTTTTTAGTAAGCGTTGCACAGTATAATATGGTCCTATCAGTTATGGCGAATGTGACATTTTCATGTATTAACCACCCACTCCACCCCCTTTCCCCTGAAATTTGACGACGACAGTAGTAGTTTCTGCCATGAATTTCATTTCTTTTTGTCAATTTGTGAAACGAGAAAGCCATATATACATTAAGAGACGAAAGGAAAGAAACGTAGATTGGCCCAAGTCAGATGGCGGACTCAAAGAGTAGAAGATCTTAGATCTAATATTGATGTACTAATTTTTATGATTGAATCTGCAACAGAAGAGCATACAATAGACGATCCTTCAGTCTGCTTAAGGTATAAGAAGTACGAAATTCAGACCTAAAATGCTCAACAATCCCAGAGAGCATTGTAAAAGTGACTTGACAATTGAAACGGTCTCAACAATGGCATTGGTTTCCCGGGAGGGCCATCGTTCTTTTCTGACTGTCAAAAGAGACTTGCACTGGCATTATGTATAGAGCTTTCTTCACCTTTACTCGGTTGGGTTATATCGGCATATTTCCTTCTTGCCTGTAATTTATGCATTTCTCTTCTGGTTGGCCAGGAGTGTTTTTCCTGTTTGATAATTTTCCCAGACAGCGGTTTGTTTGTACGTCTGCAGTTTATTAATATTTTCGCTGAGTGGAATGTTATGATTTTTATTACTGTTATAAGTACGTTTATTTTCTTTTTATTTCCTTGTTGAGATACTCTGTCGAATTATGAATATGTTGGCCCTTTTGGTACCTTCATTGCATAAAGGCAAAAGACGGACGCTTGGTCGTGGATTTTCCTGACAGAAATAAGGCATAGGCTGCAAGAAAGTAAGATTGCATTCCATAATCATATTTGTCATCAAAGTAAGATTGTATTCCACGATCATATTTGTCATCAAAGTAAGATTGTATTCATAATCAGTCTAAAGTAGATTGCGTTCCATAACATATCATCAAAGTAAGTGCATCCATAATCATATTTGCCACCAAAGTAAGATTGCGTTCCATAATCATATTTGTCATCAAAGTAAGATTGTATTCCATAATCATATTTGTCATCAAAGTAAGATTGCATTCCATAATCATATTTGCCACCAAAGTAAGATTTTTTCCATAATCATAATTGTCATCAAAGTAAGATTGCATCCATAATCATATTTGTCATCATCGTACCATACCATATTTTTTTTACGGATATCAGTGTCATTTAAAATACAGTAAATGACTAATTATAATAGTAATGTAATTGTCCATGGCCGGTGAGTACTGAAAATGCAAGTCCGATTAGCCTAATGTTAGAAACACCTTGTTTCAAAGCGTGACTTTTTAAAGTGGAGGTGATGGATTTGATAAGCATTACATACGTTTATTGGACCTGCTGTATGAATTTTTTGTTTAGGGGATGCGTATTCCAGAGGTCCTTTATTCTTCACACAGTTGGACTGTGGAGCAGCCTCCTGTAGGAAGTCTTGCAACTGGAACTAAAGAAGTTCAGGCAAAGGTGCAGTACATTACTACCATAATATTTTCCTGGCAACTTAATATTTTTTATCTATTTGATTTTTGTTGTACCTCCTCTTACGTCTTCCTAATGAACACTATATTCTTTGGAAGCTCGAATTTAAAGTGAGGGGCCCCTCTGGTGGGTTTGTTCCATATGAATGATTTTCATCTTCTGATTAGAATAATAATAATGATTAGTTTTTTGAGAGAGCGAGAGGCTACTACTAATGTTCCACTTTTTTTTTTTAATGCTGGTCTGCCGTTTATACTCACGACGAATGGAATTTGTGATATCGTTGAATTATAGTTCGAGCTCAATTTATCAATTTCCGATTTCTCAAGGCTAGTTTAAACGTCTCAGGATATGTGAATTAACTAAGATCATAATTTGGTAGCCAACATCCTACCGCGGTATAAGTAACAAACTCACGAATAGAAAAGTAAAGACCGTGTTAGTATGTGTGTACGAGTGTATTGCTATAATACGGGAAGCATTCCCCAACTTGATCAGTATCTGTTGCCTCTTCAGCCAGAATAGATTATTTTTATTCTGTCTGAAGCTTCCTGTATATAGCAATATAATCGTATATGCATACTAATGCTGTCTTTATTTTTCCAATTAAGATCAAGAGAAAGTGATATCAGATAAACTTCCCAATTTTAGTCTAGCTGCGACGCCGGGTTATGTAAGTGAAACCAGCAAATTAAATTTTCCAAACGTTACTGTTTTTACTATTCTGGTCAATTTTATTAACACAAGCCAGAAGAATTTATAATTTAATAGTTCGTTATAGCTTCACAAGCTCAATTTTACACGTTACAATTGAGTGATACAAAACATATTAAAATTCTCTGTAGTTACACCGTCTTGGCCTCCATCTGTCGTGAGATGCAAAAAGATTTGGGTTATGTTTTTAATGTTACTCCCTGCGATTCTGTAAGATTGTGTTAAGAAAATAATCCAATAGAACGAGTGACTTCAACGTCTTCAGAAGAAGTTATCTAATGTCAGTCGACGAGTATATTGAGAGAGAGAGAGAGAGAAAAAAAAAAGTTTGTAGAACTGGTGACTTCTATGCCTCCAGAAGAAATGATCTAGCGTCAACCGACAGCCACTGGCGTCGCAAGAAATTAGGATCATCAATCGACAATTTTTTTCGAGGTAAATAGCCTAGGCCTGAGTAAAACTAGGAGGAACTAAAGGACGTGGAATAGAAGAAAGTGTTGTACGTGCTCCTTCAAAGAAGGAAAGTACGTTTGAATATAAATGTAAGGCATTGTTATGATGATGCATGCCCGAGCTGTCTTGTCGGAGACGAAGATCAGAGTGAAAATAAAAGCTTTCTTGGCCTCCCCCCCTTTTTTTTTTGCTTCAGACCATCTCATTACATTGTTCTCTTGTTTGTGTGGGAGAAACACACTCCCTTATATGGTTCCATTGTTCCAAACTCTGCTTTGTGTTTTTGAAGTATGTGAATATCTGGTATGTATGTGAGTACTTTCTATTCCGCACCCTTTATTAGTTTGCTTAATGGGGACCGTGTGATGAAGGCATTCTGACGTTTTTATTGAATTTTTTTTGCTTACGCTGATGTTTAAGTGGCTTCCATCCTTAGTCTGTTTATGTCGAGAGGTAACAATCTCACTCCAAACAGTGTTTACGTAGAAGCCGACTGATCGTGGCTATAGTAGATTCACATCAACCTTGCATTTGATGTCTAGGCCAGTCCCTTACGACGCTCCTGATTGGCTGTGATAAGCCAATCACAGGGCTGGAAACTCTCAGTCTCTCTCGAGAGTTCACATGGTTAGGATCTATGTTCCACCTCTCTGGAAGGTACGTCTTTCAAAAGTATCCCTCAGGAGAAATGGAACATACATCCTGCCTGTGTGAACTCTCTCGAGAGACTGACAGTTTCCAGCCCTGTCACTGGCTTATCAGCAGCCAATCAAGATCGTTGTAAGGGACTGGTCTAGACATCAAATGCACGGTTGATGTGAATCTACTATAGTAGAATTGTAATCGGTAGTTAATGCAAGCTTGAACCAGAGGTGACATTCGCATCGTAGACAGTGTGAGGTAGTTGAGTGATCATGTTGATAGAAATATAATCGTTTGCTAGTAAGCTTTAGCAATTTCTCTCTCTCTCTCTCTCCTCTCTCTCTCTCTCTCTCGTCCCCTCATCTCTCTCTCTCTCTCTATATATAACTATGAATAATGCGTTAACATTTACCTTCGTACAGGCAATAGGCCGACTTGGCACAGGCGATGGGCCGACTTGGTTACATTGAATGGGACGAGATGGTTATGGGCCGAGTTGGACCTATACCTCAACAACAACAACAACAACAAGCGCCTCAGTGGCGTGGTTGGTATGGTGTTGGCGTCCTACCTCGGTGGTCGCGGGTTCGATTCTCGGCCATTTCATTGAGGAGCAAGATATGTGTATTTCTGGTGATAGAAGTTCACTCTCGACGTGGTTCGGAAGTCACGTGAAGCCGTTGGCCCCGTTGCTGAATAACCATTGGTTCCATGCAACGTAAAAGCACCACACAAACAAACAACAACAACAGTGTGGAAGAGTTTAAAAGGAAGCTAGATAAAATCATTAGGACACTGAATGCACAGTAAAACCTGCTCCTAGAGATAAGTGAGCACACGATGTCTCCTCGGATGGAGTAACAAGTCTTTGAGACATGCTAATCCTTGTAACTCTCTCTCTCTCTCTCTCTCTCTCTCTCGTAACCCATATCGAAAACCCGTTGCAGTTTGAACTGTTTCATTCTCGTCTTGGTCGATTGGAACTGTTTGAGATCATGGGAAATCGGTGTAGGCTATTTTGATGAGAAATTTGGATTTGCAAGTTAGCCAGGTGGTCTAGTTGGTGGTCCGCGAATACTGAACTCTCATAGCTAGCTGGCTTCTGGACTTCGTATTTATATAGATTGATAATGCTTTTTTACCACATTTTTTAAACCTTTCACTCTCCTAACAGTATCTGTGGATTTAGTTTAATATTTCAATGTAGATCGGTTTTATAAATATTGGTTTCTTGTAGAATATTAGAAATTCGTATTTACCACACTGTGAGTATTTGGTTTTCAGACATTAGCATTTATGAACATACTGCTGTATAATTTCTGTTACCAAGTGTCGCTTGACGAATGATTATGTGAGCCGAGAGAAAGAAAGGCCTTGCTATGAGCAGGAGAGGGCGGGGTTGGATGGAGGGGGACCGGTTGCCGAGATTGCGCTAACAGATGGCCATAACGAGGCGAAACCCCCTTTCCACTGGAGAGAGAGAGAGGTGGGGGGGGGGGGGGGTGGGGGGGGGGGGGGATAAGAATCAATTTCAAAACCTAATGAATAAAGATGGTGCAAGAACCTACCGTCTTGTGCGTAATTGGTAGTGTCTCAACCCGTAATTAATGCGCTGTACCATTTCACAGAGCATTATTTTTTATTTAGGGTATTTATTTTTTTTATTATTTTTTTCTGTCATTGCTTAAGCTCGATAATGCGGAAAAGTTCGGATAAAGACCACGGAAATTGCATGTGTATAAATGCTTTGGAATGGTGGGAATCATTTCGTCAGAGGCTTCTTATTGTTCTGTGTGTGGTGTGGGAGATGGTATACTTGAGAGAGTCTCCCCTCCCCCCCCAACATTCTCAGTTTATGAAAATGACATCTTTTTTTTCTCCAGCTGTAGAGGATGGTATTGGGGCGTGCTGGGTTGTGGTTGTGGCGTTGTTTTTTTTTTTTTATGGCCAGGGGCAAGGAAAGTGTTTTAAGTACTTCTGAGTTTCTATAAGACATCTGTGTGTGTATTTGTGTGTGTGAGAAAGAGACCAAATGAATCAGATTCATCTGGGTTGAGTGTTAGCTAAAACAATTGTCGGAGTTGAGGCTGTCCTCAATATTTAACATAATTTTTCAGCACTGTAAGGCAACAAGGCTATGTGCAACCCTTTATAAATTCTTTATCATCCCAGTATTCGCAACCCTTTGTAAATTATTCTTCGTCCAGGTATTCAAAGTATTACAAATACTGTCATAAAAAAATTATTTGTATTTGAACCTGTCATTTGATGTATAGTACGTATTTGGTCGGTTTGTAAGTTTGATTGATTGATTTGCAGCTATTAAAACAGGCGTCACAACATCTTAAGTTATTGATGCCGTGTTTCCAAGCTTTTAGACATTTACATTATATTTTTAAAATTACAATACAGTACATCAATAATCTGTTTTTGTGCTTTGAACAAGTTTAAATTATCATGACTATTTACGTATACGCCTAGTTCGAAAATGCGAAGAAAGCACTCGGAGAATTAAGTATTAGTTAGCATAACAAGGAAAGAAACATCCATTCATAACATTTTTCGATAATTTCGCGCGCAGACAAGACAAACAACTCGACTGCCAGCTGAAGACATAACCTCCGTCCAGTTTATGTAGCTGAGGTAAATATGATGATGGATTAGATCAAATATTATTGTAACCGCTTCCATAAGACCCTCCGTTCCAATGAAGATGAAATAACGGAAGGCCTTGTTTAATTTCGCTCAAGAATGTCTGCTGCCGTTTCGTGCGTTCACGAAACTGTTTGGAATGCGACGTGGTTCAGTGACGTATGGGATTTTTTTTCTGCATTAATTCATACATCTGTTAATGTTGTTTCAGGTGGCTTCGGGTAATCTTTGTGCGATATTTTCATTATATTTTAGATTGTGAATCCAATCAACTTTTAATTACTATTACTACAATGTATTGATATATATATTTTATATATATATATATATATATATATA
This sequence comes from Macrobrachium nipponense, assembly GCF_015104395.2. NCBI lineage: Eukaryota > Metazoa > Arthropoda > Malacostraca > Decapoda > Palaemonidae > Macrobrachium > Macrobrachium nipponense. Next base: position 21,452,881 of record NC_087217.1, read on the forward strand.
TGTGTATGTGTGTGTGTGTGTGTGTATTATATGTATTTTATATATATATATATATATATATATATATATATATATATATGTGTGTGTGTGTGTGTGTGTGTGCTTAAAAATCACAATAGATGCACTTGACTTCACTATATAGGCGAATACCACAGAAAAGTGACGGGCAGAAGGACTGGCTTGCTTGCCATATATAGACGTTAAGCTACAAAATGTATTATATCGAATTCGCTCTACTTCGGGAGTATCCCCAAGTTATGTGACAAGTTCAGCTCGAGACTTTCAAACTGAACCTTTTCTGCACAAGACACATCGCTATCTTAGCATGGCCTGTTGTGGTAGACTTTGTTTACAAACTTTCATGACTGGTGATTCACAATCTGAGTGACAGACTTTGTTTACCAACTTTCGTGGCTGGTGATTCACAATCTGAGTGATAGATTGTGTTTACAAACTGTATGGCAAATGATTCACATTCTGAGTGATAGACTTTGTTTACAAACTGTATGACATTTGATTCACAAGCTGAGTGATAGACTTTGTTTACAAACTTTCATGACTGGTGATTCACAAGCTGAGACCACCCTGTGGCTCTCATGCCAGTAAGCCAAGGGCCCTCAGTTGGAGTTTTTTTTTTTTTTTTTTTTTTTATTCTTGGTATGCGTAGCCAAGGGCATTCTCACTCAAGGCCTTCTTGGTAACTATGTTTCTTATTTCATGAACGTTACTTTCTTTGCTGTGCAGTTTAAGTCAGGAGGAGTACTTGAAGGTTAATGTTAGGTTGTGGTTTTGTAGGTTAATGTTCTTTGCGTGACGCTTCTAGGGTACTGCACGCTCTTTCCTTAGTTATTTCTCCCCCGTCCCCCAATATAGATCGTTTAATTAGCCTAAAGTTCAGTTGCATTTATATTTCATCTTCTAGATTGTTCTTTATCTCTAGTTTTCTGGCATAGTAATAGTTATATTTATAGTATGTCCGTTCCTTATTCCTCACTCAATTATGATTGTTTTCTTTATCTCTCTAGTTTTCTGTCTAAATAATGATATTTATATTATGTCCGTCCCTTATTCCTCACTCAATTATGATTGTGCTTTGTCTCTCTAGTTTTCTTGCAAAATAATAGTTATATTTATAGTGCGTCCGTTCCTTATGCCCCACTCAATTATGATTGTTCTTTATCTCTCTAGTTTTCTGGAAGAATAATAATTATATTTATTCCTCACTCAATTATAAAATCATGACTGAATGGTATTACGATACTGAGAATAATTTTCTTTCGGTCCTCAAAAAAATTTCTTTGGCTATTCTAGCAATGGCTTAATAGTGTTTACCATCAACTATATTTTATTTATACTTATGTGAAACGCCTCCCTTGGAAGGGCACTGAGAGGCCACTGGGATGTTGAAAGTGGGTACTGCATGACACATATCGGTGTAGGTACATTCTAAAATGAGTAATGATTTCCGTATCCTCGAATGTAATGCGTTTTTCTTTCCGAACATCATAGCCCATTCTTCTTGTTTTCAAAACCCTTTCTCTGTGTTTTCTTCAGATATCGTATGTTGCTCGATGAATGAGAGAAAAAGCCTTGGCTCATTATTCTGCCCGAGGTCTCTCTCTCGATTCGGCTGTCACGATGTTTTAGCATTATTCATGGGATGGTGATGTGCTTCCCTCGTCTTTTCAGGGACTACTCATGGTTTTACCTTAATATTAACTCTCTCTCTCTCTCTCTCTCTCTCTCTCTCTCTCTCTCTCTCTCTCTCTCTCTCTCTCTCTCTCTCTCTCTCTCCCCTACAGATAAGTGAGCACACGATGTCTCCTCGGATGGACTAACAAGTCTTTGAGACATGCTAATCCTTGTAACTCTCTCTCTCTCTCTCTCTCTCTCTCTCTCTCTCTCTCTCTCTCTCTCTCTCTCTCTCTCCCCTAGCCTCCAAGCAGTGTTGTGAAAGGACTTTATTTACCTTTATTATGAGCACATGAATTCCATGAATATACCGCCATGGTGGTTTAATCTAGTATTTGGTACTCTATATCCTCCTTTACTCTAGATTTCATGGTTTAAGTTCAAACTCGAAGCAAAGAAAGCAGTCTAAACAGGACGTTTTGTCTTTTTGCATCGTCAGAATGTCGGTGAACTTGGCGAGGGTACCATCTTATATCGCGTGTAGGTCCTGAGCTGTCATTTGAGAACTACTTGCTGTTCGTCGTGGTCTATCTTCTCTCTCTCTCTCTCTCTTCTCTCTCTCTCTCTCTCTCTCTCTCTCTCTCTCCTCTGAAACTTCATCAGATGGCTGTTGTTTGAGCTCGTCATACCTTTCCGACATTTACAGGTTATTTATGAATTAATAAAGTGTACTTTTTTATGTTTCTATTAACCTGACCGCACGGACACTTGCTCTTTCAAACAGTCTGAATTAAGGCTAGGTTGGATGAAGTATACCATTGAAAGTCATGAAAGTTACTGATTTTGAATGAACGCCATATTCTTTGGAAGCTTGAATTTCAAGTCAGTGGCCCCTTTGGTGGGCTTGTTCCATGTAAATAGCTTTCATCCTCTGAATAATAATAATGCTAAATATATGCGGCATTCATCTGTTTCAGTTGTAACTCTAGTCAGTATCAATGAGAGAGAGAGAGAGAGAGAGGCCTATTATGCTCAGTATGGGGCCCAACTGGAATAAGCGTAATAGATGCATAACTACATTATAAATATGCTGTAAATCATTTAATCATAAGAGAGAGAGAGAGAGAGAGAGAGAGAGAGAGAGAGAGAGCATCGCCATCGGAACTTTGCTCGCAAACGCAGCCTTTACCTTGGGCCTGACACCCAAGATGGCTTCCTTGTGATGGCTCACGTCAAGCAATCTAATGATGACTGCTCACTTCCTCTAATAATAAAAAAAAATGTTTGCTTTTTGTTTCCAAAATTCTGGCCACTTGAGAATGCCTTTACTTTAAAGAGTCCAGACGATAATGATAGGTGAAGTCTTGACATGCAGCTGATGCAAATTTTGACGCGAATTTTTGGTAATATTTACCAAAGAATCCTTTTGTATTTTTTTTTTCGTTCGGTTCTGCAGGAAGTTCATTTATATTTGTTAGTAATACTCTGCAGTTCTTTTTCTATAATTAGTTCTTAAATATATCGTTTTCTTGAATGTCTCAAGTTTTAACTCTTTAGAATTTATATATTTATTTGCGTCTTAACTTTCAAAGACCTTTGATGCTGCAGATTCAGGAAACCTCTTTAACCTTGATAATAGTGGTTAAAAAAGACAAAAATTTTCCATGGCAACAACCGGGGCTTCTTATATCAGGTAGATCTTAGGTTTAGGCAGTCACCGACTTTGACATTTTCAAGGTGAATCAGTAATAAAGAATAAAAATAAAAGCTCGAAGCGTCATGTTCTTAAGAGACGTATCATGACTTCCTTTGCCAAGTCCAAGGACACAAAGATCATTTCTTTTTTTAGTGTTTGAATCGCTTAATATTTTTTCCTCTGTAATTTTGGATAGTCATCAAGGCTGGGGATTATGTTCTGGCATGCTGTTTATCACAAGAGTCTGTCATCGAGCTTTGCACATTTCGTATATAAGGTCTTTTGATATTTGCTGTAGTCGACGTTGAGTGTTTTGGATTTAGCATGCCCTTTACTTTATATAATATAATAATAAAAATATTTTTTGTATAATGCTACCCCAGTTTTGCATGAGTTTTTTTTATATTATAAAATAATATCAGTAGGTCATTGGTATGGATTTAGAATTGCATACTCAATTTCCTTATTACTGCGTGTTGAAAGTGTTAAAATCTCAAATGATATATTTTTCTAAAGCCTTTCCCATGTTTTGTTATTCTTCATAGATAGTCTTTCTTTAATTCTTTTATTAGTTTCATTAATATGCAGCGTTAAGTGAAGAGATTTTCATCTATTCGTCCATTGCATATGTATGTATATATATATATATATATAATATATATATAATATATATAGTATATATATACGTAATTAGGGTCCCTGTGTATTGTTTTGTAAACTGGTTTGCATTCTTTTAAATACTAGCGTTAAAGTTTTTACGTATGTGTTCCTTAATAAAAAAAAAAATCACTAACGAAGAAATGAGAAAACTGCTGATTTCCTCCAGTTTCTCCTGAGAATTTGATGGATTTTGTATTGTTCACATAGAACAAGCACACCAAAGGGCCCATTGACTTGGAATTCAAGCTTCCAAAGATTGTTGGTTTCAACCTCCCATCGCAGACCCCACACTACAGCAGTAACTGATTATGATACAGAGCCAGTGATTTTTTTCATCGCCCATGGCGAGACGCGAAACCCCCCCGCCCCAGCGACATCCGATAGCCGTAAATGAAGGGCCTCAGTGGCCGCGAGTTCGATTCTCGGGCATTCCATTGAGGAGTTAGAGATGTGTGTTTCTGGTGATAGAAGTTCACTCTCGACGTGGTTCGGAAGTCACGTAAAGCTGTTGGTCCCGTTGCTGAATAACCACTGGTTCCATGCAACTTCAAAATACCATACAAACAAACAAACAAGAGAGCCGTAAATGTTAGGTCTTTGATTTATGGAATTAGATAAGTCAATAAATGAAGTACAGACCAAAATTGAAAGTCGTCCGAAAGGTTGTGTGATTGGCTACTGTTATAGAAATGTATTTGTAGTTGAGAATGTTTTTGTTTCAGACGCGTTAAGCCAACAAGGAAAAGCTTTCCAGAAGTGAAAGTGTCCAGCAGTTACGAACGTAATTAAGCTTTCAGTCCCTTTGTGCCATTGAACGTTTGGCTGAGAGGTACATACTGAGATTTTCATAATGATAATTGCTGGTGCTGATAGTTGCTGAAGTCGATTATTGCTAGATTGTTTCGTTTTCATTTTCTTCGTATTAACAGAAAATTGGATAAATCCACGCCTGTATAAACAAAGTCTTCCTCTCTCTCTCTCTCTCTCTCTCTCTCTTCTCTCTCTCTCTCTCTCTCGTTTCTTCATCTTGCGTTCTCTCTAACCTTGTTTTTTGCTCTCTAGCACACACAATCTCTCTCTCTCCTTCCTTGTTTTATTCCCCTTTCTCTCACTTTATTTCTTGCTCTTGCACGCACACCATCTCTCTCTCTCTCACCTTGGTTTTTGCTTCGTCAGCCGTCATTGGCGAGGGTCCCTTATAGTTACGAAACCGACAAAAAAAAGTGTACTATCGTAGAGAAAGGGCGAGTTGAGTGCAATCATACATCGCTTGCAGGTGAAATAAAAAGATTCCAGTGGTATACCGTAGTAACTGCCTTCAGACGTACTGTATAGAAGGTTTTTAGTTTAATATTAAAGATAATAGATACCTATATGAGGGGTAAGCTTTGTAGACCATTAACGTGTACCCACAAATGAGGTTTAGTGCAATATTAAAGATATATAGATGCATATATGAGGGGTAAGCTATCTAGACCACTAGCGTCAATGAGCGTGTGCAAATGATGTTTAGTTTAATATTAAAGATGTGGATACATATATGAGGGGTAAGCTTTTTAGAGTAGACCATTAGCGTGTACCTACAAATGATGTTTAGTGTAATATTAAGGAATATATAGATACGTATTTGAGGAGTAAGTTTTATAGACCACTAGGGTCCATTACCGTGTACAAATGATGTTTAGTTTAATATTAAAGATGTATATATATATATGAGGGGTAAGTTGTATAGACCATCGGCGTCTACAAATTGTGTTTGTTGCAATAGTAAAGATATATAGATACGTATGTGAGGAGTAAGCTTTGTAGACCATTGGCGTGTACAGATGATGTTTAGTGTAATATTAAAGATAAATAGATACATGGATACGTATTTGAGGAATAAACTTTGTAGACCATTAGCGTTTACATAATGTTTAGTGTGATATTAAAGAGATATAGATAGGTATGTGAGGAGTAAGCTTTGTAGACCATTAACTTCTACAGATGACAATATCTGTGTTGGAGCGCCTCAGTGGCGTGATCGGTATAGTCTTGGCCTGCCACCTCAGTGGCCGCGAGTTCAATTCTCGGGCATTCCACTGAGGGGTTAGAGATGTGCGTTTCTGGTTATATAAGTTCACTCTCGACGTGGTTCGGAAGTCCCGTTGCTGAATAACCACTGGTTCCATGCAACGTAAAAACACCATACAAACAAACAATACAAACAATATCCGTATGGGAGATAAGGACGAGTGGTAATTGCTACAGCGTGGTACTGGTAATGCTACGGTTACCAGTAGGCCAGTAGCAATAGTGAATAGTGATTGTTACAGCGTGGTACTGCTAATGCTACTTTTCCCGGTAGCAATAGTGAATGGTGATTGATACAGCATGGTATTGCTGATGCTGTTACCACTACTAGTAGCAAGAGTAGTTGCAATAAACTTTTTTTTTCATTTTCTTATAATGGGGATTATTGAACGAAGCTGTACGAGGTTGTTTAGAATCATTGCAGTATTTGTAGTTTACACAAATCAAAACGATATATTGAAATAATTCAGAGATCCCGATTAAAAAGTCCAACTTTTGGGCTCTAATTAGAATCATTATATACATATATTATATATATATATATGTAGGGTTATATGTATGATATATATGTTAAAAAAAATAATATGTATTTTTTTAGGTGTAGATATTATATGTATAGAATATTAGTATAATATAATAATTATATATAATTTAATAATATATATATATTATTGTGGATATGACAGGCAGCGCCTGGTTCTAGCGCAGCGTAGCGCACACCATCAGGTTCATTATTATTATTATTATTATTATTATTATTATTATTACTTATTCAGTGAACTCTAAACTAGGTGGTTTTGGTCACAGTACGTAAATACCTTCATCGTCTGCAGTAAGTTAACGTTTTTTGTACACGAATCATCCCTGTATCAACATGATCCCGTGCCGTCCTCTTCGTGTGGGAAGAATTCTGTATCGATTAATTAGAAAGGAAAAAAAACGATAACGTCTCATGTAGGAATGCTGAGAGACGGCTTTTCATCAGGAAGGAGGAAGGTCTGGTTATAGCAACCATCCGTGCATGGTCCTCTTCCTATACTTCGCTGGTGAGGCTATTTGGCGTGACTCCTGAAATGGTAGAGGATGACCTCCCGTGGAGGTAGAGATGGTAGTTTTTGCAGTAGAGGGGTTTTGACGTGACACTGAAATGATAAAGAGTAACCTTCCATAGTGATGGATTTGTTTGTTTTTGGTCTTGGAGGATTTTTGACGTGATTCCTGAAATGGATAAAGGATAACCTCTTTTAGAGGTAGATTTGTTTGTTTTTGTTGTAGAGGATTTTTGACGTGACTGAAATGATAAAGAATAACTTCTTTTAGAGGTAGACTTGTTTTTTGTAGTAGAGGATTTTTGACGTAATTCCTGAAATGATAAAGAATAACCTCTTTTAGAGGTAGATTTGTTTGTTCTCGTAGTACAGGATTTTTGACGTGACTCTCTCTCTCTCTCTCTCTCTCTCTCTCTCTCTCTCTCTCTCTCTCTCTCTCTCTCTCTCTCTGTGTGTGTGTGTGTGTGCACTTCCGCCTCTTCTTCAGTTGCTGCTAATGTCCTGAGAGTCGAGTTTGTGCGATGAGACGAGGAGTCACAGATGAGCAGCAACACCTGCCTGCTATGGTAGAGTGGGTATATAGCGGTCTTGGTGGTGACCTTGGAGGTGTGTGTGCGTGTGTGTGTGTGTGTGCTTTTTCACATGTGAAAGTTAGGTACGATGTGGAAATTATTTTTCCCAAAGATTTAAGAATAACTTTCGATGGGAGTTTTTTCTTTCTTTTTTTAGGCGTTATTCATTCACAAATTTTTAACTATGTGAGAGTTTTAATTTTTTTACCAAAGAGATTTAATAAAGGAAGTTCAACGGAAGGTAAAAAAAAAAAAAAGCTTCTTTCAATAGTTTTTTTTTTTTTTTTACAAGTGACGTCTTGAAAAGTAAGTCTAGGGGAATTTGAATACTCGTAAACTAGTCTGTCTCCCACCTACCGTCTCTCTCTCTCTCCTCTCTCTCTCTCTCTCTCTCTCCAGCTTCGTCTCTCTCTCTTCTCTCTCTCTCAGCAAATTTATTACAAAGAACTTGAGTACAATGAACTTTTGCGTTTTTTTTCTTTTTGATAAAAAAAACTAAAATGGATAAACTGTTTATGCATATCTCTCTCTCTCTCTCTCTCTCTCTCTCTCTCTCTCTCTCTCTCTCTCTCTCTCTCAGCAAATTTTTGACAAAGAACTTGAGTACAATGGACTTTTGCGTTGGTATTGTTCGAAAAAAAGAAAAAAAAACTATAATGTATAAACTGTTAATGCATCACTGCTGGAATGAGACCAGTCTTCATTAACAGAGAACACAGATAAGGTTGTTTTCGACTCGTACAGTTATCTCCGATAAGCATGACCTGGGTCAGTAACCGTTATTCCTTATCAGTCCTGTTTACACTGAAGAATAGGTGTAGATTTCGCCAATGTCTACAGAATAGTGTGGGTCATGGGCTTAGAAGCATCATCAATACTATTGATATTTTTGGCCAGCGAGCGGTCTTTCATCTTGCTGATATTATGGGCTCTTTGATCCTACTACGTTTTATGACCTGTGTCTGATCCTCCTACGTTTTATGACCTGTGTCTGATCCTTCTATGTTTTATGACACGTGTCTGATCCTCCTATGTTTATTACTTGTGTCGTGTAAAATAAATAATGTTGTCTTTTTTTCCATGTTGTATTTTACAACCTATGTTTGAAAAAAAATGCGAGGTTATGATATTTTTCATTTTCATGTTGGGTTTACAGTAGTGTCGTCGGGTACAGTTGTTTGGTCCCTGTAAAGACCGAAACTGTAATGTTGTAATGGCGAAATATGGTCTACAAAGCCCAGTTTATTGAACAATATACTAATTTTGTATAAATATTTGCATAAATGCATTTTTCACCGAAGGTCATACTTAAACCATGGTGATCACCGCCTGCCGTACTCAAGAAAAACCTGAGAACTACAGTTAAAACTGCCATTAAGTGGCAACAAGGCGAATATAACTCGGATTTGTCCGAATTACAATAGATTTCTTCAGGAATGACTCCGTTTCGTTCCATTTCGGCCCGTTACGGTCCGTTTTCAGAGTTTACCACCACGGGAAAAGCGTGGCGTGGTCGGTATGGTATTGGCGTGCCACCTCGGTGGCCGCGAGTTCGATTCTCGGGATTTCAATTGAGGAGTGAGAGATGTGTATATCTGGTGATAGAAGTTCACTCTCGACGCGGTTCGGAAGCCACGTATAGCCGTTGGTCCCGTTGCTGAATAACCACTGGTTCCATGCAACGTAAAAACACCATACAAACAAGTATATTTTTTCCCAAGGTGTTTTACGACCTGTGTCGTGAATGAATGCCATTTTAGCCTTTCAAGCTCTGTCTTGTGACCTGCTTATGACCTGTCACGTGTAGTAATTCGCGTCAAATGTGTTATTTTCTTTCCATGCGATAATTTACAGATTATATCGCATTAGAATGAGAGTATTATTATATGATTTTGTTAAATGCTATTTTAGCCTTCCAAGCTCAGCCTTGTGACCTGCTGATGACCTGTCATGTGTAGAATTCTAGTCAAACTGTGCTATTTTCTCTCCTTGCTATGGTCCACAGATTATGTTTTGCGTGTTCATGATTCTTATACTATACGTTCCATGCAACATTTGACAATTTGTCCTGTGCAGGGATAGTACGCGTCGTTATGTGATTGTCTTCCCATTCTTATACGATTTCCATATATTTATTATGGTACCTTTTCGTTTTCATGCAAACGTTCTAATAATTCTTCCCATTTTCCTATGATTTTCTTACATTTATATAAGAGACCTTTTCTTTTTCATGTGAACTTTTTTATTATTGTTCCCATTTACATATGATTTTAGTACATTTCTAAACGATAGATACCTTTAATAATTCTTCCCATTTACGTATGATTTTCGTCAGTTTCCTATGATTTTTTTTTACATTTCTAGAAAGAGACCCTTTCTTTTTCATTTGAACGTTTAGATTATTCTTCCCATTTAAATACGATTTTCTTACATTTCTAAAAAAGACCTTTTAATTTTCATGTGACGTTTTGATTATGACTCCGTCGGTTTCGTTGCCATTAACCAAAATGAACTTTTTATCCCCCAACCAGCAAAATCTTGGCCGGTCGGATATCTCGCCTCAGCAGTTCCAGGACGAGGGATTGTACCGGACCCGGACCAAAGGACTCTTCCGGATCTGTTATCCGGACACCAAGCCCAGAGGAGGTAAGGGTTCCAGATTAAATTTTATTTATTTTATAGTTTTGTTGGTATTTTTTTTGGAAGGCTGGTTCTTTATATTATAATGCCTCCATTGTAATATAAAGCAACTGGAGCGCTGCCGGTACTGAGTTGATGGTTTTATACGACACTTTACATCGTACAGAAAACTCGATTTTTCACATACGACGAGATGATGCTCATTTCATTCAGAATATCAAAGATACTTCCTAGTGCAGCCGCTGTTCGAGTTGCTTGATGTGTCATTAGTATTCTTGACTGAGCCTATTTTATTGATATTCGTAAGAGACTCCGTCTGCTAACAGCTGTGGACCAGACCCCGTTTAGGGCTGTATCGATTAATTAACGTAACTGGTCTCGAATCGATGTAGTAAATGTTTCATTACCTGGTGAGTCATGATGATGTCAGACTGTGTCTCTTGTGTCGTGTCCCCCTCGTAAACGGGGGAGAGCTTCGTCTTCGGCAGCCCAGGTATATACAGCCCAATTGACCGGGTAGGGGGAGGATGGGTTTGGGGACGGTCAAGTACTTGGAGGTCGTCATCCAGCAACTGACCACCACAATGACAGTAACCAGCAGCTAGAGAATGGAGCTGCAGAGGCAAACCAGACAAAGTAATAGATATTATTATTATTATTATTATTATTATTATTATTATTATTATTATTATTATTATTATTATTCCGTGGAATATTCGTAAATAAGAAAAAGTACAGGAATTAAGATTTGATGACGAACAGATTAAAATCAGCCGAGATCCATGTATACAAATATTGACAATTAACACGAAGGGATCGAGATTAGATAGTAACGTTTAGAGTGATATGAATAGTGGGACAGGCATACGAATAATGTCTGAAAGAGAAAATTATTATTATTATTATTATTATTATTATTATTATTATTATTATTATTATTCCCAAACGAAATCCCAAAGACAATAACGAACAGATTAAAGTAGTCAGGGATACGTATATACTAATATATGTATCCTTATAATAATGTCAGAAATAGAAACTATTATTATTAATATTATTATTATTATTATTATTATTATTTATTATTATTATTATTATTATATTAATTATGATAATGTCAGAAATAGGAAACTTAATATTTTTTATTATTATTATTATTTTCTATCAGAGTCCTTCAATTTGGCCTATACAACATGGAGGCTTGCAAAAATTCCATTATTATTATTATTATTATTATTATTATTATTATTTTATTATTATTATTATTATTATTATTATTATTTTATTATTATAAGGAAATCTCGTAGAAATAATGAATAGATTAAACTCAACAGCGATCCATATATACGAAAATAACGTCAGAAAAAAAAATAACTATTGAACTTAACTCCCCTAGTTCTTTTGGCTTTGCTCTCGATTATAATTACGACGAGGAACACCGCCCCCTCCCCCCCCCCCCCCCCCCCCCCCCCACCCCCCCCCCCCACCCCCCCCCCCACCCCACCGGATGAGCTATACCTGATTTGCAAGTTGTTTGTACTTCTGCGGCCGGAGCTGTTTTGTGCCGTTAGTTTGCTGTCGGGTCAAACGGAGTTGAGTAAGTTTTTTGTTGTTGTTATTTTTATTTTAGTTCAGAGACCTGGGTGGTTTGTGTATGTTTGTGTGTCTGTGTGCGTGTATATATATATATATATAATATAATTTATATTAGATAATATATACACACACATATATATATATATATATATATATATATATATATAGGTTTGTATTATTTTTTAGTTCAGAGACCTGGGTGGTTTATGTATGTTTGTGTTATTTATTGTATTATATGTTACAGACATATACATATACTGTGAATATATAAATATATATATATATATATATAGTATATATATATATATATATATATGTGTGTGTGTGTATATATATATATATATATATATATATATATATATATATATATATATATATATGTGTGTGCGTATGTGCTTTTCGCAGTGGCCAATGTGATCACTAAAGTTCATAATAAAAAATCATACAGCAAATAAGAACCACTATATGGTACTATATAGCTTCCGAACTAAACACGTGAAAATCAAACGATTGAGAGAGAAAATATAAAATTCCGAAGAATCTTGAGTATAATAATATACTCCGCTGAGCCCCCATTATCTCCAAACCACCCCTCCTGCTCCTCCTCCTCCTCCTCCATCCAGGCCACCCCACTCCAACCCAACCCCTCTTCCCGTAACCCCACCGTAGAAGTTGAGTGAACCCCAGCGCCACTCCTTATTGTGGGGGGGTTTGCGCATTCCAGTTCGTTGTTGTAGAGGCTGCATGTCAAGTTGACCATCTTTTTTATTTCATTGCTCTTCTGCTCGACAAGGACTTGAGATATTCATCGTTCTCGGTTCTACTCATTTTGAGGTATTCTTCGTTCTCGGTTCTACTTATGTTGAGGTATTCATCGTTCTTGGTTCTACTTATTTTGAGATATTCATCGTTCTCGGTTCTACTCATTTTGAGATATTCTTAGTTCTCGGTTCTACTTATGTTGAGGTATTCATCGTTCTCGGTTCTACTTATTTTTGTTCGTTTTGTCATTTTTGTTCATTTTTATTTTTTATTATTTTATATGTTCGAGAAGGTCTTAAACTCTTTTTGGGATGAGATTTCTCGACACGGGCTGCGACCCACCACAGTCATCTTGTCATCTCTCACATTATTCACTGGTGACGTCGACAGACAGAGAAATGATGGATTTTTCGTTTCAGAAGACGAACCGAATAGTTTTCACCTTAAGGATCATCATCATTATTGTTAAAAAATGACTCACAGTGGCACGAGTCTTGCAGTTTAGAAACAAATCCACATTTATTTTGATAAATATATACATATATTTAAAGATCAATCTGTACAGATAGCTTTCAGGAAACCGTTCCATTCCCCTGTTTCAATCCCAGCTTGAAAAGGTAAATCGAACAGTTTCCCGAAAGCTTCCTGTAAGATTAATCTTTAAATATATGTACATAACTGTGGATTTAATTCTCCATTACTGCTGCTAGCAAACATATGTATACAGAAAAAATGTATGATAAATTCGTAAGGCAACTAAGTCTACGGGCATAACCAGCTCCGTTTCAGGGAATCTCTTCTCACCCCACCCCCTTCGGAGGGGTTTTGGGGGCCGGGTAGGATGAAACCTCATTATTAACCATCTTAGGGGTCATCGCTATAACCCTGCCAAGTTTCATGCCCATCGAACCAGCCGTTTGGCCGTGATTGAATGACAGACGGACGGACAGACATAACGTCCACTATAGTAAGATAAATGTTAGCACTCTTAAGCAACCACTGTAAGATTTTAAAGGACAGTCATTACTATTTATTTCTCGGTCAGGGTTCCAGCAGGTGTATAAGTGAAGGAATACCCAAACAGCATCAAACTTTCCTCCTCCCTTCTCATTCGTAAGCATTTCTCCTTTTCATCCGTGTCGAGTCCTTAAGGCATTATTCCAACAACGGTCGATGTTTCTTGCAGGCATGCGGCTGATGGTCTATAATCTCTGCAGTTTTTATGTAGTAAAGAACATTCAGGTCTATACTTCCTGCTAAACTTTGCGCTGTATGTAGTACAGAACGCTCAGGTTCTACGTCTTGTGTCCATTTTTGCAATGATCGCGCTAAACTCTTCTTGTGAAGATGCAAGAATGAGTTGTTCCGACGCCATCTACTTATCTCGAACTCGAACCACTTTAATAGGAAAACCCTAGGAACACAATCTCCTAATAAAGTAGTTCGAGGTAAGTATAGCTAGGAAAAATAAAGATTACCCAGAATTTGTTATTTTTATTTATATTGTGTTTTAAGTATAGATCAGTTATTGTGGGAGGAACAGTCTAATATCCTTAGCTAACCCAGGCTTGAAGATAATAAGAAGAACGCATATAAGGTGAAGTTGGGATATGGAATTATCCATTGAATTATGGAATGTATTGGAATTTGGGGAAAACTGGAGACCCTCCAGGAAATAAAAACGCGGGAAAACTTGGAGACGCTCAGGATGAGTTTGAACACATGGTCTGTCCAGGATCATTTTTGACGTAGAACAAGTTATTCAAGAACAGTATTATTATAGACACCGAATGAAGGCCGAGGGAGAGATCTTCCCCAAAGGAATCTCTCTCTCTCTCTCTCTCTCTCTCTCTCTCTCAGTCCATGTTTTCATATGCTAACTTCTTTAGTGTTTATGTGACTTGCAGCTTTAATGGTGATAAAATGGGCATGAAGAGATGGTTTGGCGTGCCCTAAACTCCTCGGGCATGCCTGGAACTTCTTGGTCCGTTAGCGAGGAGGGGAAGCCTGGGCAGCTTGGTTGGTGGAGGCTGGGGTGGGGGAGAGGAGGGTTAGAAGGGGGTGTTGGTTGCTGGAAGAACAAATACATTTGGGGTTAGGGGTATGCGTTGGGCTCAGGAGAGAGAGAGGGGAAGGGGTGTGGTGGGGGAAGGGAAGCTATGAGTGTTGGCATGGCGTGGGCATAGCGGGATCCAAGATCCAACACACCGGCATCATCGCCTGGGCATTCCATAGGTAGGGTAGGTTAGCTGAAGGGCATTGGATTCTAACGTCTCTGGTTGGTGGGCTTGGAAGGTTTTTCTTTCTTTCTTTCTTTTTTTTTTTTTTTTTTTTTGTTTTTTTTTTTTTTTTTTTTTTTTTTTTTTTTTTTTTTTGCAATTCCTCTGAATTCGTTTCCCTCGGTCCCTGGAA
Organism: Macrobrachium nipponense; assembly: GCF_015104395.2. Classification (NCBI taxonomy): domain Eukaryota; kingdom Metazoa; phylum Arthropoda; class Malacostraca; order Decapoda; family Palaemonidae; genus Macrobrachium; species Macrobrachium nipponense. Next base: position 21,467,973 of record NC_087217.1, read on the forward strand.
AAATTACAATAATTTTGTTTATGCTGATTTTGTGTGTGGGTATTTTTCTTTGGGTTAGCTAGTATTTGAGGAATTTTTGATAACTGAGTTGAAATACATTGTAATCTCGAAGCTATTCCCTTTATGCATAATTATTTTATTGTGGCCAGCTTTCATAAGGATACTCCTAATTCAAAGTATTCACGAAATAGAAGCAATTTCATTTTACAGGAACCCAAACACTGATATAATGTCATTATTTCCACTGAGTTGCTGAGAGCTTTGTCATAACTTGCTCCATGTCGAGGCCAACAAGACGGCAATCCACTACCCATAACTAGCCCAGGACAGACAGAAAGAAAAAATAAAAAAAAAGGGAACGTTTATATGTGTAGGGTTCAAGCCACAAAGCTCAGCTTTCAACTTACTGTTGGGAAACGCAAGAAATAAGTCGAGTGCTCGTCTACACTTCGCAAGTTTAGTTGAGGATTGTAATGTGGAACAGTTATGCATCTTTGTTAGGGAGGTGGGCCTTCTCAACAAATTTTAAATCTTATACATAAGCAGGATGTATGTGTATGTATACTAGATACTTTGTATGATAGATATGATTATATATGTATGTATATATTTATATATATATATATATATATATATATATATATGACTCGTAAAAATGTTCTGCCAACAACAGAATTCCATCTAATACCTGAAGAGAGAGACAGCAGTCTCTCTCTACATTTTGGTGTTTTTATGGGCTCCTTTTATTAGATATATATATATATACATATATATATATATATATATATATATATATATATATATATATATATATATATATACACATACACATCTCAAGGATAGGCCCTTTAAAGGATGGAAGTTAGTCCACCGAAACTTAGTCCTTGGCTTTAAAACACACACACACACACACACACACACACACACACACACACATATATATATATATATATAATATATATATATATATATATATATATATGTATTTTTTTTTTTTTTTTTTTTTTGTTTTTTTTTCATTTAGATATTTGTCATATGAAATTCCCTTTAAATTTGTGTATTGGTGTATTTTTTGGTTATTTATTTTGATACATTACGGCGCCTAAAACCTAGGTACTGCAACGCCAGTTTTAGCAGCCATAATCAGTCAGTCAATCGATCAATCCCTCACAACACTCCAACGACCTTGCTATTTCACTCGGAATGTCCGGACGATGAAAGAATTGGGATTCGGAAGGAGACCGTTATCCGGACCTCAAGGAATCCGATGGAGTCACCAGCAACCTGTTCCGAACGCCATTTCCTAGTATGAAGGGAGTTTTTAATCTGGGGTTTGTTGACTCGCGCGCGCGCAGTCGCTCGGAAGAAAAAGTTATGGAGAATGAATCTCAGAAATGCCAGGTCCTGATTTTTGGCAACGTTATTTAAAAAAAAATTGTCTTATAGCGCTATTGGAGTCTGTTTTTGGAGAGAGAGAGAGAGAGAGAGAGAGAGAGAGAGAGAGAGAGAGAGAGAGAGAGTCTAATCAAATAAAATAAAAACTTTGTTTCCATTTTACAATGGTAATTCTACATGCCATAGTTAGAAATATATACAACATCCATTTACTTATAGGATGCCAGATTCATATATTTTTTTTATATCACAGTCAAACGCACGTGACTACGTTTTCTTTCAACGGATACATGTTATCAAAATGATTATTTGAAAAGCTGTTTTAAACTGACAAATTAATGAGAAAGCATTTTAAAATAATAAGTTACAGAGACTTATTAAACCAGTAAAATTATGTATTTCCTACACGAAGTACCTTAAGCATGGTAGTGAGGATGCGAGCTAGTATGGATTGCACGCCAAATAGGATTGGTAAATGACAATTAGTTACTTTTATGATGAAAGGGGATTTGACGAGAGAGAGAGAGAGAGAGAGAGAGAGAGAGAGAGAGAGAGAGAGAGAAATCATTTGGTGTTACTAGTTTGTAAGATATCCCGCAGCCTTGCGATCGAGTCCTCTTTTTATACACATTGTACATCCACCAATTTCATCGAGATTGACTTTAGCATTTAGATATAGAAACTAACGGATCTGGCACTGCCCGTATATCGCTCAGACCCGAAGGAAATAAGACAAAAGGAAGGATAAGATAAATAGATAGACTTCCCTCTCCCCCAGGAAGTGAGAATATTCTCTTGAGGCGGACCGATCCTATTTACGTAGGAGAAAGTATATACATGACGGACATGGACTACGTGTGACTGAAGGTTCTAATCCTTAGGCAGACATATCCTATTTCCCTACTTATGCGAGAGAAAACAGATGTGAACGAAGTGGACTTTAGGTGACTGGAAATAGACTTGTGTAGACCCCTTCCTCATGTCTGAAAGTAGACTTGTGTAGTAGATCGTTCCTCATGTCGAAAGTAGACTTGTGTAGTAGATCCTTCCTCATGTCTGAAAGTAGTCCCTGTGCAGGTCCATCCTCATGCATGAGGAGAAACAGGTCCTGGGTGACGTTGCAAGAGGAAACGCCTCAGTGGGTCAAGTTGCCCCCCGCTGTTTCAGGGGGGTGGTGGGAAGGGGGGGGGGAAGAAAGTACTAGACCCGTAGTGGGAACTTCACCTCAGCTTTTGAGTATTTCCTTCAGTTGTGAGGGAGTTCGTCTCAGGTTGCGTCAGTTGGCTTTTGATGAAAGGTGTTGCTCATGGATTTTCCTAGAGAGAGAGAGAGAGAGAGAGAGAGAGAGAGAGAGCGCCAATAAGTTATCAGTGAAATCTATCATTAAGTAAATAAAAGAGATAACGCCGATAAGTTATCACTGGGAGAGAGAGAGAAAGAGAGAGAGAGAGCCAATAACATATCACTGGGATCTATCATTTAGTAAATAAGAGAGAGAGAGAGAGAGAGAGAGAGAGAGAGAGAGAGAGAGAGAGAGAGAGAGAGTGTTTCTAAGATTAGGATGTCTCAAAGACTTGTGAAGTCCATCCGAGGAGACATCAAATGAGTTACAAGGATTAGGGTGTCTCAAAGACTTGTTGGTCCTTTCAAGGAGACATCAGTGGGATCTATCATTTAGTAAATGAGAGAGAGAGAGAGAGAGAGAGAGAGAGAGAGAGAGAGAGGTATCAGTGGTATCTATCCTTAAATTCTTTATACTCTTAGTTACAACAAGATCACATACTAGACTGGTGACCGTTAAATACCGTGAAGTCATAATTGATATTTTTAACCCCAGAGAATGTCAAAGGCCTTTGATAAAGAGGTACATAAGTTCCAGTGTCATGCATCAGACAATTCCAGGATTTGGAATTCCCCACTGCCTCTGTATCTTTTAAGAAATAGAATATCATCATTCAGGGTTGAAATCCATTACCACACACATTCCAGGAACTAGTTTTTTTTTAAGGTTTAGAAGTTCTAGTGTCATGCATCTGACTATTCCAGGATCTCGAATTCTCCATTGCCTCTGTATCTCCTTTAAGAAAGAGAATATCATCATTCACGGTTGAAATTCATTACTGCACACCTTCCAGGAACTTTTTTTTAAAGGTTTAGAAGTTCCAGTGTCATGCATCTGACTATTCCACGCTTTGGAATTCTCCACTGCTTCTGTATCTCTTTGAAGACCGAGAGTATCATCATTCAGGGTTAAAGTCCATTACTACACACATTCCAGGAACAATTTTTTTTTAAGTTCTAGTGCCATGCATCTGCCTATTCCAAGATCTGGAATTCTCCATTGCCTCTGGATCTGTTTTAAGAAAGAGAATATCATCATTCTGGGTTGAAAGCCATTACTACACACATTCCAGGAACTAGTTTTTTTTATTTTATTTTATTTTTTTTTTGCTCTCTTGTCTTTCTGAATCTCTTTACAAGAAAATAAACTTGACGTGTGATGACTTGCAATACATTAAGACCATTCATTTTTATAGGAAATCCTTCAGATTTATGATGGACGCATTTTTTTTTTTTTTTTTTTTTTTTTTTTTTTTGTTTTTTTTTTTTTTTTTTTTTTTTTTTTGCAGCGGGGGATGAATAACATTTTCTAACGGGAGTCTTGAAGTAGTAATACATATCACTAATGATAGATTTTCACTTCTCTGCAAGGCTGGTTTTCTTTGCTGTGCAAGGCTAGATGCCTGTTTATATATATATATATATATATATATATATATATATATATATATATATATATATATATATCTGTCATACATATAATGTGTGTGTTTTTTTTGTGTTGTGTTAGATCGTCTTGTTGTGATGTCCGGTCCACAACCGGGGTCCCACCATATCACATTTTATGCAATTGTAAACTTACCATTGAATTGTAATTCTTGAATTTTTTTTTCTCTTTTTTGGATACGCTTGTCACTCACTACAATTCCAAAGTTAAGATCCAAGTTCAAAGAAATGCTTAAGAAATTGTGATGTGCGGTAACGGGAAATTTTTTGCGAACCCAGCCAGGTCCCATCATCACAGAAAGAGGTCACGTTCCGCCGACCTTTGTGATTATATATATATATATATATATATATAATATATATATATAATATATATTATTATATATATACACATAGATACTCAGTAAGATTAGAAATCTAGGCAGATAGAGAATGGAATGGAAGCTCGCACCTAGCCATGCTAAGAATTTCCTTTTAGCTGGAGAAAGAAATGTTAGGAGTAGAAAAAATAAGGTATTAATACCTTGCAACACTGAAAAGAGAAAGGGTATTTTAACTCCTGGATCACTTCTAGAAGGAGAGAGAGAGAGAGAGAGAGAGAGAGAGAGAGAGAGAGAGAGAGAAATGCAAGTAGAATGAGTTTAAGAATCTCATGAATGATAGGAACACGACAGAGGGAGAACATGATGTATAAAATACTCGTAAGTAAGAGAGAGAGAGGAGAGAGAGAGGGGGGGGGGGGGGGGGGGGTTTGCTGTTTCGTTTGATCTCCTTGGGTACCGGCCACACTTTGGGGTTAGTGAGCCAACTGAAAGGAAAGTCACTGGGGAGTCTTGGTGTTAATTGCCCACTCGTTGCCTCAACCCTCCACTTCGGGTGGGAGAGGAGTTGGAAAAAGAATAGTCTTAAAAAAAAAAAAATAAAGAATAGGGGCCGCAATGGCATGAAGGTTTCACGCTGTTCCGTAGTGGTTATGCGAAAAGAATGACAGGAGTATGAAGGATTCAAGAGGTGTCGTATTTCTTTGGTTTAAGACACAATTGATTATATATATATATATATATAGTATATATATATATAATATATATATTATGATAGTATATATAT